>NW_027490102.1:1343517-1679397 GCF_050948175.1 Xylocopa sonorina | reverse complement strand
CGGCGCGCCACCAGTGCGCCCAGCAGACTCTCTCCTCCTGTACGGCTCGCCCCACGAGCACGAGGCCGACTTGGGCGGTCATGGATTCCGGCGCAACTGTGGGCGGGACGCGCGAGCGCGCCGCTTCCGACGACACGCCACGTGGAGGGGAAGTTCTCACGTGCTCGGCCACGCGGTTCCACTTCCCGCGGGAGGAACGCTCCCAGAGAAGGTAAAGATCTTTCGTTCTTGGATGGATGGGCATGGATGGTTCGATTGTGGTTGGTGAAGGGTTTCACTTGGACATTTTGTTCTGCTCTTCCTTCGGTGCTTTATCGTTCGCTTGGTGAAAACGAAGGGAAATCGCGATTCTCTTATGGGAGACAGATCTCGTTGTATCGTATTCTGTTTGTCGAGTTGTAAATTTTACGGGGGTAGTAAATACTGCAGCGGGTTCGGGGATGAAACATTGGATGCGAGGTAGTCGCAACGGTTTCCGGGTGCTGGATGCGCCGGCTGGTGTTACGACGACTTGCCATGGGGCAGTTTTGATGACAGATTACCCTGATCCGCTTTGTGGAGAAGCTCTCATTTAGACAGCCGGTTTGATCGAAAACTTTCCGACCGCTTTTACCACCGGGCAAAAAATTCGCATCGCTACCCTCCTTTTGCGCGGTACACCCTGAAACATAGACGAATCGCGTGCGTGTTCCTCTTTTCTTCTTTTGATGTATTTAAGATGCAGTAGAACAGTGAGCTTTTCGCTGGGCAGGTTCGATACGTATTGCACATCATTCAGGGGTGAGAACGGGATCTTTTGTTGCAGGAAATCGATAGAAAAAAAAACTGATGGATGGACAGTTGCATGGGGAATGAAATTTCGTTTTGGTTCGGTCTTGTGAAATCAATTTTCATCGTACGTTATTAATATATTTCATATCCGAGCAAGCGAGTGAAAAAATCCTTCTCAGTGTAGACACGCGATTCCGTGCACTATCGACTCGTAGCGTAGAGTTAGAATCGAAAATTTTCGAGAGGACAAATACGATAGAAAGAGAGAGACAGATTGAGAGAGAGAGAGAGAGAGAGAGAGAGAGAGGGATGGGAAGGGCGACAGGCGAGTGGCAAACGCGAACGAGGGCGCGGATGGCTCCGAGTGGAGAACGGGTGCGAGAGAGCGCGAGAGGGAGGAGGCGAGCTACCGCCACATCTGCCGCCAGATTTAACTATACATTACAGACACATGATATGTCAAAGTCCTATACTTCATATCGACTCCGCTATTTATTAAAAATTTCATCGCGCGCGCGCCACCGTGCCGCCCCGCTTCAACCCCCTTCTTTCAGCCGCGCCGCGGAGGAACATAGGAAAGATGCTCGAAATATACGAACGAAAAGTTTCTCGACGGAGGAATATGGCTGGAGATGCAAAGGGGTGGTGGATACTCGAGTCCTCTCGAGGACTCCGCAGATTTTTCTTCTTTCGATCGATAGAATTGGAATTTCCATTCTCCGCGTTGCTTTGGATGAATTGTTTCTAAGAGTGGAATGAAGTGAACGAGGTAACTTTGTCGCTGTGATTCTAATTATTAGATTAGAAACTGGAGTCAATAACTTCTTCGCAATACACTTTCTTCCTTAAGCTTGCAAGCAGACTTTTTCGTCTCTCGAATATAAGCTTCTCGAGCAATAAAAAATAACCACGAATATTGTTCATTGCTCTCGCGTTCTTCCTCAGAGGTTTCATCGACATCGTCCCGGTTCTTCTTCTCGGATCGAGGAAATTCCCCGTCCTTTTTTGCGGCAGCGCCGCGTGCTCGAATCCACGAACGTTCACGCTTATCTTATCTCGGGCAAGCTTAATACTAGAAAAATGGGAGATTCCAGCCGAGGCCCCTTTTTACGATACTGGAATTTCTGTATGTCAGTTCTCTCCGTTTCCTCCGGCTGCCACCGATTGCGAAATGAAGTTTTATATTAAGCTTCGACTTTCTTCCCTCTCTTTCTTCCACCCCTCGCCACCGCTTCTGCTCGTCCACCCCGTTTTCTCAGCTCCGCGCGAACTCCGTCCCACCGTCCCTCGCTTTCTTTTTCTCGACGCCTTCCACCTCGCCTCTCGCACCCCCTTATATATTTACGTACCGATAGATCGTTATGTCGGCGTTTGCATATATATTGACATCGCCACCCCTTCCACGAAGATGCGGCTAATATATAGGCTACCGAGCGCCACGAAGAAAGTCGCGTATACTCCGTCTTAGCACCCTCTTTCAATATGCTTTTAGGTCGCCAGATCCTCGACAGATTTCGTCTTCGTTTCGTTCATCTTGCGATTAATACTCACGCAAGGTTACAAATTTTGTCTACTGGAAAGGGTTGAATGGTCGAAAATCGGTAATCAATTATCTACGATGTCTTTACGAGCCATCGCAACCGGAAACGGGAACTTCGTTTCGTCTTACCCGAGAGCATGGTCCCAGAAAGCAGCACACCCTACGTTGGTCGCATCCGCCATTAAAAATAAACCGTCTCTCGTCGCCATTTTAGCATGGGGCTCGATCTGTCAATCACCGGACCACCGAAACGAGCCCTCCCCGCAAGGGTGGCTTTTGTCCTTCGTTCACGAAACACGACTCCCTGCAGACCCTTCGAATTTTTTCCTTCCTCTCGTCCGAAGCGAAGGCGAACTCGTTAGAGACTCCAAATAAAGTCACTCCTTTCCCACCCTCTCGAGCGATGCTCGCACTTTACACAGTTCGACGATTATTATCGAAACAGAACGATCTTCTCGACAGTCGTACACGTTGCGTTACACATTTTTCTGTCGCTACACGGAGTTTCTGAAGCGCGCGAGACGCAAATTCCCTCGAGAGGGTACGCGGCAGACAGCAGCAGGCGTCAGGTCACGCGAAATCTCCTCGAAGGGTGGCGGCGAGTGGAAACTGCGGCGAAACTCGGCCAGAAACGTCTCGGCTGTGCCCGTATCAGCCCCGGGCCGGATATAAGCAAATTAAACATGCATAATTAAAACGAAATAGCGACGTTCCTTCCGTCGCGCGGCGGCACGGCACGGAGGACCTAAGGCGAGGTTGGTCCTCGTAGCAACATCTGGCCGCTATGAAGTATAAAGAGGCATGCGATATCATCCGCAGTGAATGCTTAATTAAAACCTCAGACTCCGGTGCCGGAGCTTCCCCCTAGTCGCTCGCTAATCGCAAGAACTGCCACTCCCGTTCAACCAGGGGCCCTGCTCTGTCTTTCTGCACCGACCGTCCTCGTTCATCCGCCACGCGGCTTCCTCTCCGTCCCGCCGCACCCTCCGTCGATTCGGTGCACGCGCTTAGAAAATATTTTAGACGATGTTTTGTCCTGCGAACGACTTGTCTCGATAGAAATCGCGCGTCTGGAAGTACTGTTTTAACTATTTAAACGTATTGGTATTGGTTCCTAGACGGGTATCCTTGTTAATTGTTTCTACCAACCTCTGAAACGAGAACGAACGATTCACAGTACTAATAAGATGGTGGATCTTCATATAAGTTTATTTTTTCTTAAGCTCATCCGTTCATTTGATTTTAATTCCACGAGAATTCAACTTATTTCGTAGTCTCGTACACATTTTCAAGCGCGCTAGATCAATGACGGATCCATCGACGGATCCAGCGAGTGTTATCGTTCCTCGTTCCGTGGGATCCCTCTCAGGGGTGGCTGCTAGAAAAGAGAGGGATCTCCCCGCGAGAACGCCGCCCTGGAACAAATCTACCCGGGAGGTATACAGGGCAGGTCTAGGGTCCGACACTTGGCGCAAATTGCCCCAGTAAGTGTAGTGCATTAATCTTTGGTTTGGTTTGCTCTCGGCCACCGCGTGCGTTGCACAAATTACCTCTTTAACGAAAGGTTACCTATTCCTCTGGCCCGGAGGATCGACCACAGGAGGAAAGATCGAGTGGCCCCCAGGGGGCGGCGGGGTGGGCGCGGGCGAGCCTCACGGTGGATAAGGCCACGTCCGTTGCCTTTCCCCGCTCCGTGACGTCCACGAGGCGGTCCGAGTGACAAATAGATGTACGCGGCGACCGCACGATTTACTCCTTGCGAAGGGATAAAAGCTTCCTGACAAAATCCTGCTGTGACAGCGGATCCAGCCGTTACGGCCGTGTTGCTTCTCTCCCGCGACTAATCGTCCCACAAAAAAACCCTGCGACTCGAACTCCCACCCGGGGCTAAAAACCACTATGACTTTCCGCCGTGAGTTTTAACCGGCGATGCTGTCCCTTTTTGCGGGTGCGCGCGAACGGAACGCCGTCGAGAGTTTCATTGTTTCGTGGAACGAAACATTTTTCTACCAGCTACCCATTTTAATAAAGTTCCGACGCGGTCGAGATTATGAGCTTTGATCTGAAATTTTTGCGTGCAAGACGAAGCCGGTTCGACGAAGTAACAACGATGGCACGGCGCGACCGCTCGATTAACGGGAACGTTTTCCATTTTCTAAATAAGTCTCACAGGGCTGGTTCGTGCGGGGCGATAAGTTCGAGACGGATCTCTCTCTCTCTCTCTCTCTCTCTCTCTCTCTCGAGCTAGCACGGAGCTGCGGCGAAGGACCGGGTGCCTTCTTCCGGCACTCAAGCCGGCTGTATCTCGCCCGGCTCACCCTTCCACGCGGCCCCACTCTCATTATTCCAAGGAAATTAAATATGTCACCTGATTCTTAAAGTTAATTGAACTTCGGCCGCGTCTCGAATCGGCTCGGCCGACTTCTAATTCATTAGGATAATGTATTTGGGGCCCGCGTTTTGGCCGATCCGCCCACACTTCCGTAAGGGATGTATAGTTAAACGTAACCGGAGGATCTGCTGCGAAAGTAGCGTGCTTGCTCGAGTCTTAAAAATCGTGGTAGTAGCTTAGAATTATTCATAAACGATGCTTCTGATAATGTAATACATAAGAGCAGCGCAGAGAAGAAACTTTCATCCCCTAATTTTGATAAATGGAGCGTTTGGAATCGAGTGAATGTAAAAGCAAAATTATCAAATTCTCTTACGAACTCAGCAACGTAGAATCGTGCAGAAAAAACACGAACAACCTTCGAAGCTATCCAGTGGCCAAACGTTGGAACGATACTCTGCTCCACCGTCCATATCGCGACTAGACTACCTACGAATCTATTCTGCTGCTGCGCCAAAAAAGAAGGAAAAAGAAAAAAAGGGAGGAAACCATCCAAACGAGCAAAAGAAGAGTGGCAGAGAACGAGCTCGATCGAAATAAATCCGAGGCACGTATCGTTGAACCCGCGGAGCGTCTGTATTTTAAAACAACCAAAAGAGGAGAGCGCGGTCGCGGGACTCGGGGTCCATTTAAATCTGTTGAATGGCTCGAAGGAGCAGAACAACGTTCTCTTTCAGCGCGGGGATCCGGCAACAAAGGCGGAGGTTTTACTTTTAAATTTAGTACACGCCCGGATTTCCATCCCCCGCCTACCCTCCTCGTTCTGTTTCCTCGCGACTGGTCGGTAAGTAAAATAGGGATTTAGACGCTGCTCGGGTTTATTGCTCGAGTCTGGTCTCCGGTGGTTACGATAAATCACCGTTCGGTAAATCGCCCGCAATGATCCGGACGTGAATCAGGATCAGCCTGGCGAGTGTTTCTAACCGGCAGATTAACGAATTAAGGAGGCGCCAAAGGGGTTCTCGACGCGATACCCTCTTACTTCTTTCTCTCATAATAATTAAAAATTCTCGCGATAAAAAGAAAACGATTGAAAGAAAAGACGTGAACGCGATGATGAAGCAAGTGGGTGAATATTAAGACTAAATATCGAAAGAACCATAACAACTCGAAGGTTTGTCACTCCGTGGAAACGTAGCTCCAGCTGGAACGATCCGTTTATGATTATAAATGTACATCCGACGCGGTGACCGGCGCGCGAGGAATTATTCAAAATTACCGGGGCCAGGCGAGAGTCGGAAGCGGCAATTTGGCCGCGTAGAAGCGCGCGAGGGTGTGCAGAGCGCGCGGCCCGCGCTGCTTTCCTCGCCCCCGTCCTCGCTCCTCAGCGGCAACAAAAGACCGGTTAATTATGATTCTTTTATGATTCGATTTAACCGATCCCCAGAGCCGCGGCTGGGATATCGCGCGCACAATGTACGCCCGGGGAATTAACGGACTATTAGCCCCGGAACAATGCCGCCTTTTTCTTCGCCCGGCCGTGCGGCCGTCTTTCGACGACAATGGGATCGATGTAACGCCCGCGGCACGCTGGAAAACCGGCGCGATTGTAGCGAACGGACTTTAACCGGCTAATTTGCCGGCTTGCTATCGTCCGTTTCGCCAATGGAACCGCGTAGAGGAGGAAAAAACGTAACTGCGAGCAGGGCTTCCCGTCGAGGGTCGCCGCGGGGATGATCGGGGCCGTAGATTGTTTTAAGGCGCTCCCGCGAAAGGGTTGTAATGAATTGAAATGGACGAGGGTGTATAATATTCCGCAGATTTCCGACGCTGCTTTTTACTCGACTACTTTGCGTCGATAAGGAGAGGAAAATGGTAGCTAAATGGAATTGCTTGCTGACCTATCTCGAGAAATTTTTTTATTTTGTATATACAGATACATGGTCCATATGAAATGTTACTTATAGGGATTGAATTGATTATTTTTTGTTAAAGAAATCAAGTTCAGTTAACTGGTTAACTAGTAATTATAGCTATGCCACTTTCAACGGTCTGCGGCGAATCACGAAACGACCATTCTCTGGTCGTGGAAACATACCCGTAAAAGGACATGCATGCTCGTAAAATGTCCGTTTCCTCCAAGAGCGGACCGCGCGAAATTAATCTCAGGAACGAGAACGGGGTCTCGAGCGTGCTCTCGGGAGAAGAGACGCGGAAGCCGCGAGTGTAGCCCGGGCAAAAAGCCGACCTCTGACCGCGAAGCACCTGCCGGAGCCATAAAGGGCAATAATATTTTTATAATTGAAATTAATTGCAAGTTGACCGCGCGCTGCCATGCGACCCGCGATAAAACCAGAATCCCGGGACAACTGGTCCCCTGAACCAACGCTAGAATCTTAAAATCCCCCGCGAATGCTCGCACTCTTCTTGGTAGCTTCTGTCGATCTCGTCTAATAATTTAAACAAATCGATCAACGAACGCTATCTCTATTGTTTACAGCTGGACGAACGACGCAGGACACAAAACGCTAGCTCATCAACCGAGGCCAGCTCGACGAGGCTCGATCCTCCACCTTCCATCGCTAACCAATGATCCAACGATATTACATCACGAAGGAAAAAAGCGGCGAGGGGAATGCCGTACCACCGGGATGGTGAAACAATTCACCGTGGGCCCTCCCACGTCCAGCGAGGAGGAATCATCATCTACGCGGAGCGGTCCAAGGAGCGTAGGTAAGAGGCGAGCGACAACACGCGAAGGAGAGGCTCGCACCCAATCATCAAAGTCGCATTTTCAGTGTAATGGGTGTGTTTAGCCGGTGGTGTACGGCTTGGAAAGGGACGATGGTAGAGGAACGATCGAGTCCGGGATATATACACGGTGCTTGCGAGTCTCGATCGTGATCGGGGCCTCAGCGCCACCAATAATCATCCGGTACGGCCGCAATTACGGGCCCGGGGCGTCCAATCGTACGGCTCTCTTCCACCACGACAACGTCGCTACCTCCGTCTTTGTCCCGCCGTTTTGGTCTTCCTCGTTTCGCGGCCACTCTATTATTAGGCTGTATTATCGTAATGCGGCGACCGTCATGTCCGGGGTCCAGCGAAATGGCCGCCGTAATAGGGACAGACGCCAGATATCCGCCGCGTTTTCCTCGCAGCGTCCTCCTCGCGCGATCAACGTGGGATCGGGAGGTGTTTCGTTGAAGTTTCTTGAGAAGAAAACTTCGTTCAGTCTCTTGGTGGTTCGCTCGCTCGACGAGAGGTTGGTTCGATAGATTTCTTCGAATGACTATTACGCTACGTTCGCCAGTGATTCAAGGCCGATACGAATAACGCTGAACGAGGAGGACTCGATTTTCGACGTTAACTTTAAGATTCCCATGATCGAATACCATAAGCTGGGTGCCATAAAAAACGAACACCAGTCTGCGTTCGACGGTGGCATCTAGATCTCCCAATAAATGGTCGCGAAGAAGTTGAAAGGGACTCCGCGCGGGATCCTTCCGCGCTTTTCAATATGGAATCGCGCGATAAACGCTCCCCAGGCAAACACGGGAGACGTATCTACGCCGGTAGATAGGGGGAAGTTTATAACTTGGCTACGAGCAACAGCGAAACAAATCGCGCGACTGGATCTCGCGAGACATCCGGTTTCCTTGGTCGACACCCTCTCCTGCTCCCTTTTGATGCTCGTCAAACGGTAGGCCATTGAATTTATGCGTTCTAGAAAGGTGGCCCGCCATATTTTTACATTCGAACGCGAAGAAAATGCTATTCGTTAGTAATACAAGATTCGCAGTGCTTCGAAATTCTGTCTGTCGCTCGTCGAAAGGTTAAATAAGGGAGAAAAAGTGGAAGGACAAGCTGAGAATCGAGGGGGTGGCCACCCGTCTGTCACGCGGTGGTAGCGCAGAGAAGCGAACGCCTGGGCAGAGGAACGTGGCCCCTCGGCGAAAGCGTGGGTGGGTTCGGGGGGTGAGTATCGAGGGCGCTAATGTTCCTCGGGCAGGAAACGCCGTCTCCATCCTGCACCCTCTATCTCTCCGCTCGCTCGTTTATTTTTATTCGTCTTTATCTGAGACTTGAGTCGGTTCCTCTCCATTTCCTCTCGAGGAGTTCTTCCTCCTCCTCTGCGCCTCTTCTTCGCCTTCCCTCCGCCGCCCTCCATCATCCCCCCAGCCGGCTGCTCTTTCTGCGCGCCGCTTCTCCGGTTGTCCCCTCCGGGTACCGATGCGGTGACAACAACATGCAAACATTCTGGTATTTGCAATTCGAATGCCGCGAAACGGGGACGGGAAACCGCCGCGGAGAAGCCTCCAGCCGGTCCTCCACGCCCGCGAGAACCCGTACCTCCACCCACCCCCTCGGAGGCGCGCCATCCGAGCTATTCTATTAGCCCGCCAGGAGAGATAACTTCCACTTTGCCCGTGCGAGAGCTCTCCTCGCGAGAAACGTATCGTTTCTCAACGGCCATGCCCGTCAGCGATCTCTCTGTTATCGTCCTCGTTGCTTCAGGTTTGCTGGATTTCGTCCTCTCCTTCTTCGGATGGTCGCCCTTTATATTTCAACTTTTGTTGTTCGACTTGGTATCGTACGTGTAAAGCCGGGACGGACATCAGCATTACGTTTAATGAAAGAATGTAGATGGTTCGAGAGAGTTCGAAATTTTTTTTCAACCCTTCAGACTCGTCGTCGTTGGTACGAGTTAAGTGCGCGCCGGGATCGTGATGATACGTGCTCCCGGCCGGTTTATAACCTGGTGATTATACAATCAAGGGGCAGATGCGCGCATTAAAAATTCGCAGTCGTTCAGCGACCAAAATCGTGATTATAACGTCGATACGAGAATAGCCTTTGGCCAGAAAAATGAAGACATCTGCCCTGATGGGAATCGTCCGTTGTAGAACCGCGTCGAGAGCATCCCAAACCTGCGCGAATCGACTGGTTCAACTTAGGTTCTTGTGATGAGCGGTTTCGAGCAGGTGCTGGTCTCACGATCGAGATCTGAAACCAGTGTAGCATCTTTCGTTTTCGTGTATCGATAGAATTATTCGTAATACACAACAATTTCCTAAATAAAAATTGTGCAGGACGTTCGTTTAAATATTTGTCTACGCTGCACGTGGTATTAAGGGAATCGAGTAAATTCGAGGATGAAAGGCTAGATATACGATCGATATAAAGTCGAGCTGTCAACGGTGGTTCGCTGGTTATCTCGAATCGCGAGCCAGTCGCGTCCCTGATATCTCCCTTTCGGGATCACGCGTGTAACGCACACATCGCGTCGTCGGGGTGGTTCGTTGGTCGCTATATAATTACGCGGCTATCGTCCCGAGGTTGTTGCGTACGTCGAAGCCCATTGGGCCACGGAAACGAGCCACGCTGCTTGTTATTCGAGCAATTTTAGCCCATCGAGGACCAACCAACGCGCACTCGATCACGAGATAGCGATAATAACAAGGTCCGCGGAGCAACGTTCCTGCCGTTCAACGAACGACGAGGGGGATGTCTTTGAGTCGCTCGACCTCGATCGAATGAAACTTGAAAAAACTGCTTTTCTTCGAAAGGGGTTGGCCACGACGAACTACCTCGTCGAAGCAGAGGAGCAATTCCAGCAACGGATAAGTAGAAAACCGTGTTACCCTTAAAGCATCCAGCGAATTGACCAAAAATTCGATAATCGCCAACTTGGCGGGTAAATTGATCGGGCCACCCCCCGCGTGGGTTCGTGCGGGGCGGTCGAGGGCGCGAAACTTTTTACCCCCGTTTCGAAGTTGAAACAAAGAGCACTCGCGTGACCAGAAGGCGTGCCACGTGATACGCTAGGCGAATCGCCGGGGCGACCAATCGGCTTCCAGAGGCAACCCCGATACGAACCGTACACCTCGTCCAGGTTTGATGTTTCCAGTCACGTGACCCACGACTCGATATCAATTCGTGACGCTAAGTGCGCGTTCGCGTGCACGCGCTTCCTTTCTCGCGGTGGAGCTTTAAGGACACCGCTTCCGACTCGCCTTTCCACTCCTTTCTGGCCACCCTGCCCCGCATCACCTTCGCCCGCGTCGAGATCCTCGAACACGTCGCCCGCCGTGGCGTTAACGATCGCGCCTAATCGCGGAAACCGACGAATTCCCGTCTGATTTCACCTGGATAGCGAAATGGGTGTCACCCTGGTCCCCCCACGTTTTTTTTAATGTCGTTCGTTTTCGTCGATGCTTTCAATTTGATACGAGCGAGATAGTTGCGACGGTTCGCACGATGATGATCGTTAATTCGATTTGGAATTAATAACATTTCGGTTGGTTGTTTAGGTGGATTGAAAATGCTCGGTTCGTTGAAGGGAAATTAAAAAATTTTCGTTAAATTCGAGCATCGAATCTATTCTACGCCTCGTCGAGGACAAAACGAGCCATCGACGGTGCGTTATTCGCGGGGCGCAGCGTTCCGAAAAACCAGCACCGACGGAGAGTTTCCACGTTTTTATCGCGCGACGGGATATCGATTCGTACGCGTTTCTTTCACCGCGCCGGGCCGCTGTCCGTTTCCCGTGGACAATCGCGATCGGGTCGCGAGATAAATCGCGCATGATCATCTATAAGAGGTTACGCTTTCGATAGTGTCAACAGGAACAAGTTGTTAGCAGTTAGTAGTTGTGGGCAGACATCGCGCCGTCAGGCTCACCCCGGGATTCCGGAGCGTTCGTGATGGATGATCGCAGATATGCTGAAAAATGGTGATGGATGAAATCTCGCCGGCTATAAACATTGACGGAATCTGTTACGCGGATTGTAATATGTTATCCCGCTGGGCGTCTTAATAAAACGGACGTTTCGCGGCCGGTCCGCCCGCCTGATTCTGTCTTGTGCCCGCTGCGGACGATTCATTTAAAACCGATTTGTTAACGTTTCTTCCTCTCCCTCCGTGTGTTTGTCTTCGGCGCGCGAATCGTTATAATCGGTGGGCTTTGAATCTCGATCGCGCACGCATCGCGATGGACGAACCGGGGGATGCAGCGGGTCAGAGATCCACGTACAGGATCCACGTCGGATGACTGATGTCGAGAAAGAGTTTCACCTCGAAAGCTCGTAACCCTCCTCGACCTTTCTTCCAGGTTTCGCAAGCTCCTCCGTGCTCGTCGCGTTTCATAAATCATCGAAACGGCGTTCAAAGCGTAAAATTAAATCGCAACGAGATCTCCGCGCCGGCCGTCGAGCAACGAGCGTACGATTCTTCAAAGGCCTAAGCAGACGTCCGATAGGTGGTAAAGGCAACCCGTACCCAGGTGAATCCGTAGAATCACGGCGTTCACCTCTGACGTTCGCTCACGCATCCTGGTCATCATCGGCCGCCACTTCTCTCCCACCGATCAAAGGTTGCGCATCGCCATCAGCGTGCTCGGTATCAACATTCCACGCTCGGGAAAATCTATCCGGCGTTCTACCCACCGCGAGGTGGAATCGACGAGTTAATGGCGATAACGCCGCGGCCCGGTGCGTACCCGCTCTCGGTTGGTTAACGAGACGTGGCGCGAGAAGCGAGGCGAGGCGGTGGAATTCGCGTAGCGGACGCGGCGGAGAAGAAGAAGAGGTTCCCCGTTCCGCGTGCACCGGGCAAAAAATCGGGCAAGGGCGGACGAGATTTGATTCCCGGTGACGTATTAAATGTGTGGTAGCAGCCAGTGGTGTCAAGGGGGATTGCTTTAATCAGTAGATTAATTCGTCATGGCCTCCGCCGCGTAGCAACGTCCTTTGTCGGGCCGCTGGTAAAATATGAGCCAACGTACATAATCAACTATTTGTGGTAATGAATATTATGCGGCCGGCGCGCGTGTCATTAATAACGTCCGTGGCCGTGCCGCGTAATCTCCTTTTCTTTTCTTTCTTTTTTTTCCCTTCCATTCGTGGCCGAGCGTGCATTATGCGCGCGAGATACGTCTAAGCGCGACGAAACCTTAGAAAAAACAGGGAAGCGCGCTTTGCATGCGCGCTCGAGCTCGCCTCCGATAAGCTGCCACCTGAATTGATACGATTCTCTGTTCAGCATTTCTCCTCCGTATGCGAAACGTAGAGCTCGCGACAAATACCGAGCGCCCTCTCGTCCTGGCCGACCCTTGTCACGGGTTATCATAGCGACGATCATCGTCCGAACGCCTCGCGCAACGGTCGTCGTGACCGAGAAATACGGGACGCTGGGAGTCCAGTGGCCAGTTTCACTGGTATCTCATCGCGAAGGAGACCCGTGCTCTCTTTCCTGCTACGAAACTCTCACCTACCGGCTTAACCCTCCTGGACAACTCCCCGCGGCGAAAAGACAAATGAGCCTGAGGTGAGAACTTGCCCGATAAATACCAAAGGCGACACACTGTTTGACCAGGGAGCGTTACAGCCTGGACCCTGGCAAGAAATACTGCGTACTGGCCCCCTACCCTCGTTCCTAACCCCTTCGTTCCACATTCTACACGGCCCGTGACCGTTTCCGCCTCCCTCACCCGCCGCTACCGCTACCCTCCGATGCGGCTGTTCACCGAATTCTTGCTGCAGGATTTGTTGCATCGCGGAATCTTTTATTTTCGAATTTAAAAAGTGACTGCGTTAATTACAAGTATCGAGGAGCTGTACAGCTCGTTCCTGCTTCAGCTGGGCAAGTATTTTTCAATCGTATCGTACGCGTAGACAGAAAGAAGATTCATTCACCCTCACCCTGTGCGTACAGCGCGCGCCATCATAGAATTTCTTTTCTTCCAGGGCGAACCGTGTCCGGGGGCCGCATTAATTTCATGTACTTAACGGGAATGAGTTAAATGTCCATCCGGAAAGGTTCCCCGGGTGCCATTTGTGGGATGAGAAGAGCGAGGAGAAGTTTGCCTCCTTTGTTCCTCCTTCCGCCTTGCTCGAGGGTCAATTTGAAAGCTATCTAAATTGATATACTCCGAGAGACAAGACAGGAGATTTCGTTTCTGCGATGGTTTTGTTAATTTTTCTGCGTGCTTTTTTTCTGTTTGAGACATATATATCTCGCGACAAGCCTGGAATGTCGAGGGAGAAAAATGAAGGAACGGTTTCAGGGTCGTCGAGGCCGACAAAAAGCCGTGTTTTTCCGAGAGCGAAAAACTATTTTGTACTCTTAGCCGAGCCACTGACGGCGCATCATTTTTCAACGGCGCTCTGTCAGACGATTGGAAAGGGAGAGGAGGACTGTCAGTGGCCGGCGGCCATGTCAAACGTCGACGCAACCTCGGCCTTGCTCCCTCGTCCTCCTTTTTATCCCGTTCTTTATTCAATTTTTGACCCTATCCAAAATATTCCGTACTCGTAAACAAGGTTCCAAACTGACTGGACATCGACACCGATATCAAACGCAAATTCTACTCCAAACTCATCCTACGTGTCCATTAGACCACGAAGTTAGCTTCTCTACTTATAAAATTTTTCTATCCGCAGAATCCCTGGCAGTTTTCGCGTGCGAACGCACGTCAATACCCAATTCGAACCACTGTCTCTCGGTCCATCGTCCCGAGAGAGGGCAGGCTCGCAAGAAGCCGCGTAGAATGGGCATCGACGCCCGCGGCGGCGACTCCTGGGTGATGGATGGGCTTCTGCTCGAGCAGTTTCGTCTATACGTGCCACGTACCGTTTCCCCAATTAAACAATTGCATTCACATCCATCCATCCGTCGCGTCGCCTCGTCTGGTCCGTGAGATCGTGGTCGAACGGGACCCTGGTGTTCTCCTCCCTCGTCCGTTTGTCGCTCGCCCCCTGCCACCTCGTTCTCCCTGTCCCGTTTCCGTGTCCCTTGCCCTCTTTTCTTTTTTCCTTCTCCGCCCAGCGTCCACTCTGTCCGCGGAAAATCCCGGCCGCGGGCCTGGCTTACAATTAAATCGCACGTTGTAATGCTACGTGACGCGAACGATCGCCTCGTAATTTCTACTTGCCGACGACGCCTCGATTTCATGCAAATCCAGCGACAGCCATTGCTTATGAGCGTGTTGGAATGTCGGTCAACGATCGCGGGGAATTTTTAACGATGCGTGTGATTTAGAGCTAGCGGAGGTTTTTTGTCGTTCCTCTTGGAAACGATTCTCTTTTTTCTTTTTAGATGTAATTGCAATTTCTTTTAATTCAATAGTATAGCTACCAAAGTAGTTCCACGACTTGAATTGCTATTAGTTGTACCTGCAACATGCGAGAGATCTCAGCTGCAACGCTTCAACCCCGAAAAGGAACATCGTTATCCAATTTTAATAGCCAGGCTATTATCTCCGAAATAAATTCGGACGTAAATCTCAGCCGCGCACGTAACGGGGGAATCATGGATTCCCGTCGAATATAGGCGGATTTGATCGCGATCGGGGCTCGAAATATCGTGGAAGCCTCGGGATCGGACGGCCGGCTCCGCGAAGGTGGCGAAGGGAAAGGAAAACGGGATAGTAGAAAGGGAGGAAAAGTGCGCTGGCGGGGTTTGGTACGTAGGGCACGTCCGTGGGACCGCGGCCAATGTATGCTGCCCGCATAAACTAACAGCCGCATCGGATTTTACATAAAATTCCGGCGGCCGCTGCGATTTCAGGCGATGGACGGGAGGGAGACGTGACACGGGGGCCGGTCGGCAGTCATCGGTTACAACGGAACCGGTAGCACGGAGCCGGCTTGAATTATGATTACGGATTACGCGTCGTTGCTCTTTCCCGTTCGTCCCCTCGTTCCATCGTTGTTGCCCCGTGCTCTTTTTTTCATCCGCGCGCCTCTGCTTCCTCCTTTTTCGGGGATCTTGCCGCAATTGCTCTGTTACGTGATTGAAGATTTGACGCACGCTGCGAATTTATATAAGCGAGATCGGCATACATCGTTCCCTCTGCGAGCAATTACTGTATCGATTACCGCGTACGCGAGCGTGTACACGCGAGTCGTCGCGACGGATGGAACGCATACGAAGCTGCCGCTAATTTCTAAATCGCTGGAGCTCGATGAGTGAAGAGGACGCGAGGGTAGAGGGTGTCGCGTGGAATTCGTTGGAGCGTTCGAACGAGGACGGGATCGGATCGTGGCGGCGTCTCGCGCAATCTTCCACCTGGAATCTTCCGGGCTTTCGTCGGTGGAAAAAGCAAAGAGAAGAACCAGAAAGAGCTCGCCGATGCGAGGAAGATAGAGGTATCCGCTCGTGCGACGAGAGGTATACAGGTTGTAGCGTGGTACCGGTTACACGCGGACCGGCTGTAATAATAGGGCGAGAGAGCCGGAGGGTGAGCAGCTCGGACTTGACTAATGAGGCGGCGCGTCCTCGACGTTATTAGATCGCCGAAAGAGTTTTTGAGGATGCCCCGGCTACGGCCAGGGACGAATCCACCGCGAAGGATGGGTAATGATACGGCTGGACCCCGTTTCTTATTTGTCAAACGTCAGCGGCAAAAGACGTTGCCCAGTTGTTTTCGGGGGCCAGAAGGAACTCTCTCTTTCTCTCTCTATCTCTCTCTCTCTCTCTCTCTCTCTCTCTCTCTCTCTTCTTGGAATGATAATCTACTTGCAAATGCGACCAAACTCTCTTTTCGCCCCACCCCAGGCGTCACGCTCGAACGCGGTGTTTGTTCTGGGGTGCTCTTGTAACGGAATTTCCAAGGTTGAAACCGCTGCTCCGCGTTACGTAATTATCAATAATCACTGAGGGGACCGGAGGAGACGGGCGGTAGCTGATGGAAAATGGAGGGGTACAGGCCGCCGTTTTCTTTCGCGCGGCGATTTTCCATCGCGCATGGGTTTCCTGTTGAAATCGCGGCCGACTGGTAATTGCGCGTGGCCAGGAAGCGAGCGATTTCCCGCGACTACGCGACCACGCTCGACACCGTCGCGATTGGGAAACTTCGATTGCGGAACGCTGGCGACGTTTACGCGGTTAATTGGAAAATCACCGGCGACGGTAGGACGAACGGCGGGGATAAGTGAGCGTTGTAAATGCGAATGGGTAATGCTCGCTGATTATCGATTTCACGCGGCTCTAGCTGGAAAAGTTACTGGAAACGGATTTCATTCGATACCTGGTTCGTGCGAACCGGCCTCTTGCGATCTCTATGGAAATCTTTTAACGTGTACAGGGTTATACGCGCGTAAATTACTGTTTCGTATACTTTTCGATAGATTCGTATACATTTTTAATATATTTTGAACAGATAGTTACTAGTGAAAGGTTGAACTACACATTTTTCAAGGTAGTTAGGGAGAAACAATTCAGGTAGTACGTGGAAGAAAATTTCGTTCCGTCAAGCGATCAATTCTCAGCCAGCTAAATTAAGGTTAACTCTACTTTCGTGTAATAGAAGAGCAGAGCGGTGAAAAATCGTCTGGGTATATCTGCGCGTGTAAGACAGCGTGTTTCGCAGTCGGTCAGTCGTTCGTGCAGTCGTTTTCCATCAGATAGCCGCGCGGCCGGCTCGTCCGTTCAGGAACTGGAGGCGAGAACGCGGAGGGATCGCGGAAAATAGGCGGGCAGAACGCGCGTCGCGTCGCGTCGCTGCGTACTGCAACGCTAATTAACGTTCTAATTGTATCCTTCATGTATGAACAGCGGCCGTTCCACTCGGGGATGCACGTTAACAAACCTAATTTCCGCCTAAAATCCATTTAATGGAACGCGAGACCGCGGTTCTTATCTGCTAACACGCCGCTGAACATGCGTGCACCGGCGTTCACCGCTTTGTTATTTCGCCCAGAAAGCCGCTGCTGTTGCGGAAAGGGCCGATTTCTCTTTCGCGGCCGGCCATCGCGCTTCGGAACTCCGGCTAAATTGCTTCCACGGCCTTATCTTCGTCTGTGCCACCGAGCTTTTCACCCCCTCCCCTTTTCTTGTCACTCCAAAGCGTTGCATCCCCTTTTCACCCTTCAACCGATTTCCAGTCGGTTCCTAGTTACCTCTAGTCGTTCTATTCATTTTTTTCAAATCCACCAGTAACTCAGTTCACACCAGAAGAATTCGTACACCGATGAATACAATTTTCCTGTCTTATCATGGAACAATTTAGAAACTTTCACCACCTCGAGTCCTCCGTGAGTTCGTTCCGTTACTAAAAATCAGCGGCGATTCTCCGCGAAAGATCGTAATCGCACGAGGCATCGCCAACAGGACCGTGGAATCGAGGACGAAACAGGAAACGAGGGGGGAGATATTAAACGCGGACGTCGAAGGACTCCAGAGGGAGGCGACGGAATCCGGGACGCGCGGGGGGGGGGGGGGGGGGGGGGGGGGGGACCAGGTTGAAGTCGTAAGAAAAAAGAGCGGAGCGAGTCCGAAGGGGCAGCAGCCGTGGCAGGGCCGCTTTCGCCTCGGCGAATGAAATTGCCCGGGCAATCGGTGGTTGCTTATTAGCGTTTGACGTTCGATTAGTCAAGTGCGCCGGGTAAGATCCGCCGTTCGAACGTTCCGTGGCTCCTCTCATCGCCGATCCCCGTGGGTCCCCGTGGGTCCCGGGCCCTCTTCGAACGCCGGGCCAACAAGCCGCGCGTCCGCACGATTCCACGCGGAGCAACAGGCACGTAGCATCATCATTCTTCTGCGGCTCGGAAGAAGAGACCGGGACGCGAGGAGCCAGGCGCTGCTCCGTTCCTCGCCGCGGTTCTACACTCGCGCGCGGAGCACACCTTGTAATTACGTTAACCGTACTACTGCCAGCCGGTAATAGCACGAATTAGTTGCACTTCAATGTTTCCCCCGATGCGTTCGAACGCGCTCCCATCCCCGTGGCCGCGCCTGGTTCCCCTCGAGACTCTCTCCGACTTTTTTCTACCCCCTCGAGCTGACATCGGAGATTAGGAGCGCTTCTTGCGTCCGCAGGTAGACACCGTTCCCTTTTTCTTCCCGTTCGAGGGAACGTTCGCGGCAGTGTCGCGCTCGGGTTGCCGCCGCGAATTTTGCGGTTGCCTCTCGCGAGGGGATGCTCTCGAGGAGGGGTGGCAGCAGTCGTGCTCGATGGCTGATAAAATCTAAACGATCTCGAGAAAAATGCTTCGAACGTCGCGCTGCTGGTATTTCGGTATTTCGTTCGGGGACTATCCGGAGTGGAGATTCCGGGGGGGAAAAGTAGGCGATCGTAATTTATAACGTTCGTCGCGAAGAAAAAGCCCGGCTAGGCAGAGGGTACAACGCGTTATTAATACGTTTTAAAGAAATGTCCGCGATTAATTTGCGAAACGAGTCGCTATTGAAGTTCTTGCCCGCGGGCTCATTAATCTTATCCAACGGCCGGTCCAAGGGCGAAGGGCGGGGCGGCCGCGGAGGGGGAGGAAAAAATTATTTTGTAGAATGTTCGGTGTAATAACAGGGAATCCTGTCGCCGGCACGCCTAGCGGGGAGGAAGAACACCGTCCTACTATTAATTCATGTCTCAAGTTTTCAAGTAAGAAATTAATGTCTCCATACGTGATTTCGTGGCTCCGCGTAGCCGGTGCTCCCGTCCCTCTCCTCGGTACGCCCTCTCCGCGAAAACTTCGCCGACCCTCCCCTGGCCCCCCTGAAACGAAATTAATAAACCGGGATTGCGTTACCGCCCGGAGACTTCTTGCGGGCTGAGAGCTTTCTTGCCGGTTCGATCCTCGAACCGTCGTGGCTCGGTGACGCTTGATGGCCCAGTGAACGTAATTTCTCTGCCGATGCTCCTCTCTCTCTCTCTCTCTCTCTCTCTCTCTCTCTCTCTCTCTCTCTCACCGCATCTGCGCCTCTTTTCCCCTTCGTTCCGCGTTCAATTATATTTTTTCGACCGTGTTTCCTCTCCTCTTCGTCCGCGTCGCGTCTTCTCCTTCTCGTCCGTTTTATTACACCGCGCTTCTTAATACCGCGCTGGGAATAATCGAATAAAATACCGTAGACATCCCGGTAACATGATTAATACGTGATACGAACATTTCTCTGGCTATAAATTTTTATCCAAGACAGATCGTTTTACTACAAATACGCGTAGGACAGCGCCAGTCGGGACTGGTTCTCTCTCCTGTTAAACCAGAAGCCCACCGTAGTATCAACATCGATTTCTTCCCACTTAAGAAACGGACGACCCACGAGCATCATTAATCACGCTTCGTTGTCTCCTCAAAGACGGCTCTCCATTGTCAATCGTATTTATTCCGTTCCACGCGGCTAAGCGGCGCGGTAGGTAGGCGGCGGATGGCGGTGGCCCCGCGTAGGTGGTTCGCAGGTGGAGGAACACCGCGGAGTACTCACGGGGACGCGAGGTCACGCGTAACGGAGAGGAGGTTTAATTCCACGGCAGGTCGCGTCGCGGCCGTTACGGGCTTATGCACGGTCCGCTCGGGCTGGTATTCTTTTTGAAAAAGCGAACGCCAGATAATGGAACGTAATGTAGTGTGAGCAGCCAGCTCCGCTACCTCGCTTCGGCTTCTAGTCGCGAGACGCAGCACTGTGTGTCCTTCAAATCGTCCGCCGTTTAATTGTGTCCTCGAGGAACACGTTGCGCAGGCATTATCGAGCGATTCGTTTCGATTTATTCGGTCCTCCGTTAACCGGTATCAAGTGATCGTTACGGAGTTTCGATTTTTCGATGTATTTTCTTAATGCATCCCTCGTGAAACGAAATCGCGTCTGCCCTCGGAATTCCGTCGTAGTCAAATTATTTCTTGTCAAGTTTAATTCCATCGAGCATCGCGGAACCGGTTCTTTTAGCCGGGTAATTGCAAAAAATCCCCCAGGTTCTTCGCCGTCCACCCGGTAGGAGAGTATCACGTGTGGGGTACCTTAATGATGCACCCGGTCGGATCTCACGAAAAGTCCACTCTCATCGTGCATGGTGACCAGCCATTGACCGACGTTTCTTGCCTGGCGCAAAGTAGACGAACGTACCGCGAGTACCCACGACCCTCCGATGTCTCGAACGTCTCCTCGATGAATTTCTAACCGATCGAGAACACTTTCGAATCGTTCGAAGAATCATCCGATCTTGAACATCGACGCGAGAGATAGAGAAGTAAACGCTGGAACAAAGACGGTTCTAAGCCAGTGGTAGTATTTCTCGCGGGACGAAGACACGGGCGGGCACCGAATCGAAATCGTAATTTTAATGAAACCGCTAGGCGAGCCCCGAAAATAATGGTCAACATTTCCTGCTCGTATTATTTTCCCGCGGCGGGGCACGGGGATTTACGAGAAGCGAATGGAAGCAGAAAATTAACGATTCCGTGGGGAGGGTGGCCCGGGTGGTGGAAGTTTTTCTTAGTATTTTAATATAAATGCGGCTCTGAGCGGCGGCCGACTTGGCCTCGCGCGGGGTGGGCCCGGTTGTTTGCGGCAGTTTGTGCCAAGCTAAATGAAGAATGAAGCTGAAATTATTTGGTGGAAAACAGTGAAACAGGATGTGGAAACGACACCGCGTAGATTTACAGGGGCTGCTGCACGCGTCGCGCCAAACCAGGGATGCTGGGGGGCGCTGGACTACAGGGCGCTGGAACATTTTTAAACGCGTCTCCTCCCTCCTCGTCGGCAATTATAATTCTTCGCGGGCCACTGATAGATTCATGGGACTACCGCTAATTTCGAGCTTCCTCCGTGTGAGCTCGTCTTCGATCGGATTTCTGTTCACCGTGTTCTTCGTACGTCTTTGCAAGATCTATTATCCTTCGAATAGTTTAATCTAAATCGTTTGAAACTTTTAAGCAATCACTATTTATTCATCCCCAATATCTTTAAAGATAGCCCATAACCTCCCCATGGCATCTTCCACAGATATACTTCATTTGACCGAAACTCGAAAGCGGTATTCGTTATCAGCGGCGATGAAAAGAATCGACGAGCCCGTTCGGGACCGTCCCCTTTCTCTTTGCTTCATATTCGCGCCGGAAGTGCTCGCCTCCACCCTCGACGGCGAGGGAGGAAGATTCCGTTACCCCCACGGTGGATCTGTGGCTTTTTACGGGGAACCAATAATGAACTTTTTTTTCCTCTCCTCCGATATAAAAGTTGATTTGTAACGACCTCTCTGTCTCGCACCCCGGAGGTCTCCGTCGATCCCACCCTTAAAGGCGGTGAGAAGCCTCTCATTCTCGGTCGCTGATATCACTCGCGGCATTGCTCATTACTCACGCCGTCTTATCGTCCTTACCACCCCCGCCTCTATCGAAGCACCGTTGCCTCGGCTTTCGCTACACCCTTGCCTCGTTCGCCACCCCCTCGTGTCTCTTTGGTTCTTCCCTTTTTTTCGATCCTGGGGAAGCTCGCTTCGAATGCCAATAGAAGGGGAGTTTGAATTTGTTTTGATTGGGTTTCGTAATTGATGCGATATTTTTTCTTTATTTCCATAAGGTGAAAGAAATGGTCGAATTATAATAAGTTAAGTATTCTATGGTAATTCAAACGGACCTTGTTCACTTCGTCCGGAATCTACTCTTCGTTACCAGATTTCGTTAAGGTTTAATCGAGCCTCTCTCGCTCTCCATTCTGAATCGGTCGATAGATCAATCGACGGTGTTGGTCGATCATTACCCGCTCTCTCGCTCGCTCCCCTTTCAACGCTGTCAGCCCTATCGGTGGCGCGCCGCGCTATAAATTTACCGTGGCCTTGATAGGAAAGTGGAGCGCACGTTCCCGCGATTATCTGCCCTGTCGAATGCTCGTCCTGCCACAACAAATTCTTTACACCTCTTCTTGCACAGGTTTCTTTCTTTTCCTTCAGAGATAGACGTTTTTCCGCGTTACCAGTGGATAGCACCTCGAGAAGTACTTTAGAGAGCAAAGTGTTTTCAAATATCCCTCCTCTCGCGTCGACTAAGCGTCCACGATCCGAGCCTGAGACAACAAGGGGTTACTTTTACCCGGCAGATTACCGTCGTTCGATTCACCATCGTCTGAAAGGCTGGTAATTCCCAGCTTTCCCATCGCTATCGGACTCGAGGGCGGTCGAGATATCAACCAATAAGTATTGACCCGGTCGAGGAGGGTGGCACCGGGGGGTGAGTCGCGCGCTGAATGTTTCTTATCAGTAAATTAGCAACGTAGCCGGCCTTGGTCGCTGACAACGCCTCCGTCGATGCTGATGAGGGAGAGCACGGCAGGAAGTGACAGGTATCAATCACCTGCGCATCCACCGCGATGCCGCGGATGAGTTTCTGATAGAGCAACTGCGCCCACCCTTTCCCCCTCGCCTCCAACCGCCGTTGCTCGATAAGCGCAATGAAGTAATTCCGAGGGGCCGATATCGGTTTCGTGGTTCGTGGCTGCTCGCCGGGGAATATTGCACTCTCGATTTTCTTCGACTTCGTTATCTCGCTCCTCGGGACGCGCTCAACGGGGAAGTCGGGGCTTCCTCCTGCGATAGATTGGACGAACTGAGTGTGATGGTGCAGAGTTTCCGAATTAAGACAGAATTTCTGCCTTCTTTAGAATATCCAAATAAATTTTCAAGAATTTTTTCGCTATTTACAAATAATGTACAAAGTGTACGAGTGTATTGGCGAGAAAACGAATGGAGTAACTGCGAATCAGCCCCTTACCTATTACTCTCAATCCAGGTTACAGCTCGAACGGTGGTAGAAAAATCAGGTCATATCGCGGATGGTCCGTGCGTCACACGTCACCGATGTCAGGCTCCATAGAATTCGGCTCCGCAGATAATCCGAAAGAAGACGTAAAGGGATGGCTTTCCGGGGCGCATCAGAGACTCGACTGATGAAAACGGATACGCGACGGAAGAGACAGGGGGAGGTTGGGCACCCGCTCGCCTAGCACACTCCCGTGAACAGTTCATTTATTATGCGGTTAGTTATCGGGCCTTTTCGTCTGATTTCCCTGCCAACAATGCGCCGTCACCGTCGCAGACAGGTCCTGGCGGTTCTTAGACTCCGGGCACCGTTCTCTTTCCCCGCACCCGCGACGTTTTCTCATCCGCCACTCTAAGTGACGCTCACTGACGACACGCCATACGTCACACCCGCCTCCACCCTCTCTTTCGTCCCCCTTTTCCACGCGCCCATTTACCTTAACCCCTTTCCCGCGCGTCGCCCTCACCTTTTCCCTTTTTTTCACGCCACGTTCCTCCGAGGCGTCTCCCGCCGGTTTCTTTCCTACGGTTTCTTCCTCGTCTTCTTGCCGATTCGCGCACGCTACGATGGCTCCCGGCAGCCAAGTTCGACGCAGTTGCCGAACCGAGAGCTCCGTCGCGTTTGACTTACGATCGACCCGCTGGGTCGTATATTTCACCAGGCTACCAATCGCTGGGAATCGGGCGATCCTGGATGATGCACCCTACGCTTCTCAGAGTCTGGATGATACCTCAGTCGACTTTCGAGGCCATCTCGTACGCCTCGAAGACTACTTACAAAACGTGTGTTTCGTATATTCTTAGGACACGTTCGTGGGATCTGAAACATCCCACCAAACGTCTCGAGAATCTCGATAAGACACCCTCGCGGTATCCGATACCCACAGTAACGTGCGCGTAACCAAGTTGTCTCATCCCAGAACCTAATCCCAGCTAAACTTACCAGAAATTCACGTCATCCGCGTCGCCAAACGCGATTCCCCTAAGCCGCGCTGTCTAAACTCCACGGCGAGTCCACCCACGCCACCCTCTATTCCGTTACAAGCATCCTCTGTCGTCCCCGTCGTAAGTACAGTCTCATTACGAACAACGTTATTAATCTAGCGAAATCGGAGAAATCACAACACGGTTATCAACGCTCAAGCCTCGACGATGGATATGTAGGTTACCAGCGAGGGACGGACAATGGCGAGCGCGGGGATGATCCGCGACAGACCGAGGGAGAAAGAGATAGAGAGAGGGAGGGAAAAATGGAAGGAGACGGGAACAGAGAGCGATCTTCGTAGGTGGGCGAACGCGTCACCTTTAATTAATCACGCGACTGTATTATTTCCCGCTTAAACCACCACCCACCCTCTCCGTTTCGGTGGCGCAGCGGGCGGAGGACGCAACCGTGAACCACGGTCTCTCGCGAGGCGGTTTGCTTGAGACGTACCGTACAAAAGAGGAGCGGGAAAGCAAAGGTACGGCCACCTTTACAGACAGCCTTCGTATAAACATGTCAGTCCGCCGCGGCTCGAACGACCTGATTTGTGATTGTCGTTAAGTAAGATTATGATTGCTGGGAATTCTAGAGACATAAAGTGTTCGCGTCATTTTCGAACATGGAGTATATCGTGGATCGAATTGATTTCACGTGAAATCTGCATTCGATCTGCATTACGAACGGCGCAACGCGGGGGCAAATATTTCATAGCTCCGTCACTTTTTACCGATGAGCTAACAGAGGGTAAAACGATCCCCCTGTTCCTCGAGCAAACACGAGGCTATTTGAGCATTAGTGTGTATTTACGTATTGGTGTTTGCTAAGGCGACGGATCACGAGTGCTCGACGATCGCCTCTTCAGGCTGTTCATAATACTGCGATTCGGTGTCGGATTATTGCGGTCCGCCTTTCCATGGGAATTTCCTGGCGGGGGCTGCTTTT
Organism: Xylocopa sonorina; assembly: GCF_050948175.1. Classification (NCBI taxonomy): domain Eukaryota; kingdom Metazoa; phylum Arthropoda; class Insecta; order Hymenoptera; family Apidae; genus Xylocopa; species Xylocopa sonorina. The sequence goes on along the minus strand of NW_027490102.1, from coordinate 1,654,298 downwards.
GCAATTGAAAACGATCGGGTTTCGCTTCTCGCGAGACGAGTAATCCTTTCCGCGAAGCACGAAATAACGCACCGTAACTTCTACCGTGGGCGTGCCAGTCTACGGCATGAATAGAAAGCACCTTTAATTAAAAACGAGAACTTACGATCTTGAACAAGATTAGGGAGCTGGTCGCCCATCTGCGGTGGTCTCTCTACAAAATTTTTTCCATTCGAAGAAACCCATTTCTATCGTTCTCTGTTCGAATAATCTGGCAAGACTCTTCGGATTAAAAAAATTAACAAGAAACGCTGTTCCTTTCACCCTCGACCACTTCCACAACCACTGCAACCACCGCCGCCATTGCTTCGAGAGTGATAACTAAATAAAAAAATTGATAACTCCCTCGACTTCATGAATCTTCTCCTCGATGGAGGATAGATCTGTTTACCGGGTGTTCGAGCAGCAAAGAGGCGGCGATCAGATTTTCGAAGTTGAATCGCGGCTAAACTCGAGATCGCCGCGGGACGAAAGCTCCGCTTAGGTGACCGAGTTCCCTCGGGAGTAGCGACGAAATTTTGCCCGGAATATGAATAAATTTATCGAAAGCCCGAAGACAGTCGAGCGCTGCGGTGGGGTGGTCTCGATGGAGGGCCAAATGGTGGTCGGACGAAGGGGTTCGGAGGGGGTTGCGGGGGCCAAAAAGAGTTTGAAACTGCTCGGGCACCCCTATATTATAAATATCAGCCATGAAAGATGGCGCAGACAGCAGCAGGGAGGCAATAGGTCTGGGGGACGGCTGGGTAAAGGAGTGGAACAGAACCGGAATTAGCATAATCAGAATAATTTCCACCAGCTGACAACGCCCTCATTCTTTTTCCTGCGACGCGATTCTTCCGCTGCTTTATTTTCCGTTGTTTTCCGCCTTCCGCTGCTTCGCTTCCCTCTCTCTCTCTCTCTCTCTCCCTCTCGCCCTTTCTTTTTTTCCTCTTCTTTTCTTTCGACTGGTTCTTGTTCCCCGCGTTCCTCCCGAATTCTCGCGCCGTTTCCACGGCCACTCTTCGATGCATCCTACTTCGACCGGAAGAACTAACGGCCACATTTTACTCCGCTTCCCTCTATCAACCTTCCCCCGTCGATCCCTCTGCTGCGAGGCATTCCTGTTTTTAACCGCGCCCAAGGATCGTCCCAGCGATTTCGATAACTCATTCAATTCACCAAGAGAAAGAACTTCTCCCCACGTCATCCACCTCGACCAAAGTAGTCGGCAGTAGTTTCAATGTTGTTTCAAGCTCGTTCCAAAGTAATCCCAGGATCGCATCGATGTCGTCGCAGCCCTCGTCGACGGGATACGGGTTCGTATGAGAAAAAAGAAGGAGCACGGGACCAGCGATCGATTGGAATCGATACCTCGTTAGAAGACGACGCCACCGCGAATCACGTACGGTTCGCATACTTGCCGCGAAATGGCGTCGCCAGGCCCTGCTCCACCGCTAGCGCCCAGCGGATTCCACCCTTTGAAATATATCAAAGTTCATGCGTTCCTACCTAATATCGTTCGCGTGCACGGCCTCGCCCCCCTTTCAGGCTGGTCCCAGGGCGAACCGGGTTCCCTGTTCACGTGCCTGGAGCCCATCCCTCCCACGCAGCCAGCCGGCTCGCGTTTCCCTCATCTTTATTCATTCTTTCGCCTCGCCCATTTCAATTTTTCCACAGTTTAGCCGGGGAAATCGTGCCCAGCGCCGCAACGGTTCCGCGCCCATCCACCCACCCACCACCACCCCCGGTGTACACGCGCGCGTGCTCGATAAATTCTTCGCGGCTCCTAATGTTTAGCCTTTATGGCTCGCCAGCAGGCGGTTTAAGAATCCGTTGGAAGGGTTACGCTGCAGACTGTTCTTCAACCCCCATTTCTCGTGACGCCGTTCCCGCGGTAGTTTAGGGACGCGCGGGGGTGTGATCAGTTGCTGAATATTTTGCGGTCGACGCTCTCTTTTTCTCTCGCCTAGCAGGTTCGTTTATTATTTGCACACACGGAAGCGACTCGATAAATCCATGCCCAACGTCGCGCGAGAACGATACCCAAGTTCTCGAAGTCTACGACAAAGTGTTGGATCCATTGATTCCGAGCGTAGTCCTTCGATCATCCCCGAGGAAACTTCGCGGGGGAGAAAGGACGAGATCGTAGCCACGATGGGTGCTTGTATTATATACCATTTATACAAGTAGCAGCCGCGCGGCCCTCTATTAATATTATCCATCCATTATTCATCCCGGATCACGCTCGGAATCTTTCGAAATCGTATCCGCGGGTAGATACAGCGAGGAACGTCCGATTCAGATTCAAATGCTCATAGATCCCGCTGTACATCCGCGGCTATCGCGCGGCCCATTGTATTTATTGGCAGGCTGCGCGTTCGCGCGAGTCCACGCAACGCTTGTATCGGCTCTTCCTTTCGAATCGAGTGATCCCTTTGAATGGTTTCCGGTGAAAGTGCTCGGATAACTTCCTCTTGTCTCTCTTCGGAGACATTCGTTTCCTTTGCGTCTTGTTTTTGCGAATAAAAGTGGAATCGTTTTACATGGTTGCCCTCGAAGGATTTTTGGAAATATATTTTTTGCAGAAAGGGGAAAGACAGGTATAGATAAGTTTGAAATGTATACCTATGCGTTGCTAATCAAGCATAATTTATTACATGTCTCAGAAGTAACACTTAAAGTTCCGCGTTATCTGCTAAAAAATCAGCAAGAAAAAGGTTCCTGAATAACATAAAATGGAACTCACCGTCAGTGCAGATATTAAATCGAAAGCTTGAGAATAAAAGAGGAGCTCGTCCGCGATCTCCTTTCCCCGACGTATTTGTATTTTAAAGCAGAAAAGACGCGAAAGGGGATGATACGAGATCGAAGCGCGGAATAATGCTGCGGTGGTGGCTCACTCGGTATAAGGGTGGTCGCGAACAGAATGGTGGGGCTTCCTCCCTCTGGCATCCTCTCTCTCTCTATCTCTCTTCCTCCCCTTTCTCCGGCTAGGGAAGGATGCAAGGGTGCGAGGTTGGGTTTCAACCATGATTTCCATTCGCCAGCCATCCATCTTGTTTGAGACTGGAAACTGACAGATAGACGCGGATCCGAGTGCCGGTGACGTGGCAAGTCTTGCACGACTATGCAACGCGCTCGTGTTGGTGTAACCCGCGCGCGCGATATTGCGGTGCCGAGCGCGCGGTACACGCGCGCGAGCCACGTCGAGCAACTTCCGCGTCCGCGTGAAAAATTCATTTTCGACGACATTAGCGAGGCAAGAAATTGCTTTTCCTTTCTGCCGGACGCTCGGCCTCCTCCTGTCGATCGGCGCCGATTGACGCGCGGACCTCGCCAGGAATTTGTTGAAAGAAGCCTTCGACTCTGCGAACGACGTTCGCGATCGAGGAGTGAACTTGGACGAATTGAGTGCTAAAAATATTTTATTTCAATCAACGGTTACAGGAATTGCACTTTCGTTTATCACTCGTCATTATTCCGCGATAAAACTTAAGAATACTTTGATCTACGAGCGAGATTAATTATCAGCGCGGATGATAATTGATCCTGATGTTATATGTATAGTAGATTATATACATCGTAGACGCGTTATCAATTATTTACATGCGTGTTATATATGACTATCCTATACTGGCACTTGTGTCCACGGTTTATCAGAGCAAAATACCCTTCTATCCATGGCAAGTGTCTTAACCGGAGCACTTCCGTTCGCAATTAGCCGCGCAAATCGCTCGAAAGTGCTCTTAAGCATGGAACAATTAACGCTTACCCTCGCTTAAAGTCAGCATCGATATGCAGGTAGGATAATATCGAAAACGCGGCACTGTTCAACCATAAACCGCTTCCGTGTGCCGTTATTTCCTCCGATCCGTGACGTAAGCGCTCATTGTTCCGCGCGCAGCAATTACGGCTGGCACTTGACCGCCCCTTAACGCGTATGACTAACTGATTTTACATTTTAACTCTTACATTACGAATGATCTACAGTCTCGATTTCGGAACGCTCGATTTTGTTCCACGAGTAATTACGATGTGACATTTACATGTGACAAAATTACATCTCGTTACGATTAAATTTGATCGCAGATTCGCGTACAATGTAAATTTTTTATGCTACTCTTAGTACTCAGACGAATAATTGGCTCTATGATGTACAAACTAATATATATTGCACATACATATAACAAATAATTTAACGCCAAAGTACGATGGTGAAGAGGCAGCAGAGGATCGCTCAATCTCAAGCTTTTATAGTGACATTAAATCAGGGGTAAGTTCCTGGAACTCCAAGCACACACTGTTCCGAATAACCTCGTCGAGGCTCTTGTTCAATGCCGACGATTGGAACTCGCAAGCGTTCTCGTCCATCCACATATTCAGATCCGTGAACAGATTGTTCGAATTATCGTGCACGCCGTTCTCCAAGTTGGTCTTCAACGTCTGTTGATTGTTCGCCAGCAGCGAGCCGCAGTCCGACTGTTGATTGTAAGCGTTGTAAGCACAGTCGTTTCCTTGATAGACAGTGTGGGATTGCTCGCCCAATTGTTGCTGGAAGTAGCTGGAAGATTGGGAGTATTGATTCGCAGGCAGCTCCGCTTGTGCCTGATAAGAATGCGGATGCTGTTGATCGAGGAAGAACGACTGTCCCTGCTGCACGTAGTTCTGCTGAAATCGGTTCACCGTTGGCATCGCGAAGCTCTGTCGGCCATATTGGTGGACGTTGAAGAGGTTCGAGTGGACCTCGGGCATCGTTTGCGCGACGCTTTGGACGTTCGAGTACGAATACGAGATGCTGTTCGCATTCTGTGTGGACAGAGGGTTCTGTTGGTGGGTTCCATTTTGAATGGACCAGTTTAAGGATGGCGATTCAATAGGGGTGGCATTCCCCGATTTCTTCTCGGGGGAGTTGCCGTTACTCTTGCTACCTCCGGGCTTGCTGGACCCGGTAGCTTTCGATATCTGCTCTTTCTTGTACTTCATGCGACGGTTCTGGAACCAGATCTTAATCTGTCGCTCAGTCAGGCACAATAGCGCCGCCATTTCGATTCGACGCGGCCGACAGAGATAACGGGCACGATGGAACTCCTTCTCGAGCTCGACCAGCTGCGCGCTGGAGTACGCTGTGCGGGATCGTTTCCCGTTTTGTTGTTTCTTAGACGATCCTGAAACAGAAAATTTCATTATTGTTATTATGAGTACGATTTACGATAAATAGGAGTTACGCTGACGTGTATGTAGATAGGATAGGAAGGAGACTAAGACGCGGGAACGTTTTCCACCTGGAGAGACGAGTGGTACCGAGGACGCGTCCAGGGAAGGTGTCAAGGGTCGCCCAGTGGGAAACTTGCCCGCGCACGAGGTGGCCGCAGTACCCGCTGTGCGGCTCAAAGACGCTAAAACCGTGTTATTGGATTAAATGATCCTGGCGTGAATTTCCAAGCAAATGCGACTCGTCAGCGGTGCGGACGCGCGGCTCGCGAGCGGCTCGCGCACGGCTCGCGCCGGACAATTTGTCGATGGTTAATTGCTTTACGACGCAGCCCGCGCGACCTGACTCTGCCGGGAAAACCGTGAAAACCCGGAACGATCCAGTCGAAAATTGCACTCGTACAGTCCTGCATTTGAAATATAAATGAACAGACACCAGATCGCGCGTCACGTTTCAAAAGCCTCGACTATGCCATCGACTGTGGAATCTTTCGCGATCCTATGACTTCTCGTCTCGCTCCCTGTAACCGATTCTTCCATTGGAATTCCGCGTCAGCTGACTAACACCTGTTCGAAACGTTTCTTTCCCTCCTAACGCACTCCTAATGCGAGCGTCAATCTTAATGTCGACCTAAATAATAGCTTCTGCGCGAAACAGCTGAGAATGGAGGCCGCAAAAAGGTGGTGGTTTCGAATCATTCTCTTCCGCCGCTTCTCGAAGTTGAACGATGTTATGTGTTTTTTCTTTTATTATAGATGGAATGTGGAGCAACGAGATGGGAACAATAGATAGGAATTCGTGCTGGGACACGTGTGTCTTAGTTTCTTATTTTTCCGATAAATGGTCGCTCGTATGACGAAACGCGTCGCGACCTCTCTAATTCATTAGGCATTCGAGGACACTACGGCCTCGCCCTGGAGGCAAGAGGAATCGTTCGAGGAAATCTTATCACTGAAAATCGACCATCGATTTTCACATTCTGATCGAGGAAGGCACGCGAGTCGGTGAAACGCCTGACGAAATTCCTTTTACCTAGACCGTCCTTAGATAAGCTAATTTCACAACGAAATTCCTGAAACACGGAAGAAACGAAGGAAATCGAACGTTTTCGTAACGAGGAATGAAAACGCGACCAAAATGGAGACTCGCGAGGGAATTTCGTGGCGGTTGGTAGCGTGCCTCGCTACCAATAAACGTGTCACCACTGACCCGAGGATCCGACAGTCCATCACCTCTGGTGACTCTGTTTTATGTAAACCTATGTAGAGCACCGACGGGCAAGCGGGACGAGAGCGCCGTTTTATAATCCCTCGAGACTAAAGTCTCCTAAATGGGCAGCTCGTTAATCAAACTTGATTCAATAATGTCTACGGCAACGTCTATTTGCTTAGAATCCGTAACGGCGGCGGGACGTTCTCGTTTAACGTTGTCGCGTAATTTTAGCCATCGAGTAAAAACGTACGCGTAGCATTTTTCCCCCTCCCTGCAATTTTCTCTTAACCTTGCTCTAATTACGGTAACCTCTTAACTTTTCGATCGACTAAAATTTTCTATTTTCAAAATCGCGCGAACCATTTTTACTTCTACGCTGATTTAACTGAAGCTACACGTTCTTCAATTCGTAATAACCCTTTTCTAGAATTCGAATGAAACACTATCCTGTTATATTAATTGTAGCTCGAAAAAGATTGCAGATAAACTTCCCGCGAGTCATTATATTATAAACAAGAGGAATGTAAAATCGAGCCAGACCGATTACGGGCGAGATGTACATCGTAACAGGTACCTTGACTAGCTGGCTGGTTTTTCTCCGCGTTGGCAGCAGGTCGTTGCTCCTCCGGCTGGATCTGTTGCTGCTGCTCGGTCTTCCCGCTTTCCCCGAACAGGCAGCCACGCTGTTCCCCGCTCGTCCACTTCCCGTTCCTGTCCATGCGCCAGGAATAATTCCCCTGCCCGTTGTACGTCATAACTCGGCCGTTGCTGTACTCGCATCCGTTCCAGCTGGACGTGGACGCCGCGGAGTTGACACTGATCGGCGACGGGGGGAAACTGGTCTCCTCCATGGGCTTCGTCAACGTTCGATTATCCATGTACTTGGCGAACTGTCCAAGAGTCATATTCGATGGACGCACCACTTGGCTCCCGACCGATTTGCCGACTGTCTTCCGAAACGTACGCCGGAGAAAGCGACAGGTTCAACGTTCCACTGACTACTGACATATCGTGTGACTATTCCTTGCCAATTTGTAGGGTAGCCAGAGCGCGCAGGGCCTGGCCGAATCGCAGCGCGATCGCTTTCCCGAAAACCATAAACCCTTTTGTCCGGCTGGATTAGCCGGCCGCGGTGAGGACGATTCGACCAACCGGCGATTGGGGACCGATAACCTGGCCCACTCAGGATTTCCCTGCGCCCCCTCCACTGTGTACCCCTTGCGGAATTTCAGGAGGTCGACACGCATGATCGGTTTTGCCGTTAATCCAGCCACCGTGGAAATCTACCTCGACGGTGGTCTTCTTCCGGATAGCCACGTATCGCTATTTTTTTTGCGCTTCGTTGGCTTCCACGGAGCTAATTACTGTTACGAATTTTTGTCGAGCAGGGTTGTAGCGAGAACGTTGAAAAATATTGCTTTCTCGAGGTTCTTGTCGCAAAGAAATTTGAATTCTTAGTGTAGGTTGAAAGTACGTCCGCGAGGTTGAAGTTGATAAATAAATTCTTTAATTAATACGGAAATAGAATTTTTTAAGTATTTCCAAGTACTCGATATTCAAGAATGTCGTTCGAACTTGGTAGGAAAAAAGCACGGGAATCGTGCGAGCTGCGGTTACTAACGTTATTCAACCCTTTACCTGAAACCAGGGCGCACAATGCGGTACAGTATTCGTAGAAAGTCGACTGATCCAGCGATACGTTTGCGGCGTACAATAGCGCGATCCAGACTTCCCTAACTATTTTTCAGCCGGCTCGGGAACAGGTGACTTACCCATTCAGGGGATTTGCACGCGCTTACGGCCGCTACGGGATCATCGTTCGTTTCTAGACGCCCTGGCTCTACGGAATAAATGCAATACGCCGAATCACGAACAACCCGGCCATTGTGAACGAGAATGATCCTCGAACCTGTCGCCGGAAGCTTTGTCCCTAGCCGCCGTATCTATGGCCTTCAATTTTCTCACCTGGCTGTACTTTCCGTCAATACTACGATTTGTAACGCGATACTTTCGTTGAAATTGCAGAGTTTCTCGAACCGTCGAACACACTTGCGTACATCATGCGCTCACGGTTGCTAGAGCAACAATTGGCAGATTGCAAATCGCTCGTTAATTCGTTTGCGAAAAAAGTATGCGAATGTTCCAAAGAAAGGGGGTGTACGATAACGAATCTATATAGACTCCATCAAACCAAGGAATTGATCAGTATCATTTCTCGGCTTGCCCTTTCCCCAGCGGTCAGTAACATCCACAGCTCCCTTTTTCTCCATTTCCACCACCTCTCCGCCACTCTGTTTCTTTCTTTCTCCCCGATTTTCCCTTCTCACGGAATCAGCCATTCTTCTATCGCGTCGGGAGCTGTCTGCAATTCCGCATCGCGTTCTACCGCGAGCCACTCCTTGGCCATCGCCTTCCAACCCTTCTGCCCTCGCGTCGACGAGAGAACGTTCTCTTTTTCCACATTCTGCTATATTTGTAGACAAAAATCGTTCGAAGGGAAAGGAATATCGTGTGCTGGCCTCGAAGGCAAGGGTAAAGGGGTGGGTGAGAAAGAACGCACCCTCTCGCTATTTCTTTCTTCGTTAATTCTCTTCTTACGCGGCAATTTTTACGCTGTAAAATTACGGAACGGAGGTGTTTTCCATTCGGCTGCATCCAGCCTGGCGGCGGGATAAACGTGGCTGGAAAAGTCGGGAGGACGTTAAAGGCTTCGTTCCGCGTAAGAGCCACGGAAGACGTAAACGCCTTATCGAGGCTGCGCTCTAATCCCTGCGTTTTAACATCCCTTACGCCGCGCAGATTAGTGTGGGAAATCCTACGATGTCGATCGACGCGCGATTACGCCAGCCGCGATCCACATCGGAATGTAGGCTAACGTTGACCCGCTTACGCGTGCACCAACGCGTAGGGTCTCTCATCGAGCGCGATCGATCGTTGCGTACGTGACCGCCAGGAGTTGCGAGATTTTTCCGTTACGAATGTTGTATAAATACCGTTCGTCGGGGTTCTAACGGGGTTGCTGTCGAATATTTAGGTCGTAAAAACCACTGGTGTGAGAGATTTTGTTGGGAACTTTACGGTACGCTACTTTTGAATCAACCGATGCATAGCGAGGTATTTGTATGAAATGTTCAGCGGAACATTAACAACTATCGGTACAATTTTCATTTCAGGAACGAACGGGAACTGAAAAAGTCAAGCGGCAGACCCGTTTCGCCCAGAGCTTCATGACAAGTGGAAGAGAGCTTTGAGGTTGGAAATTATAACTACGATGGTTATCGCGTTTTGTTTCCATTAGATAATTGTGCATGGGGCATTCATGAAATGTGACGTGGCAGATGAACCGATATACCTATTCGAGCCAGTGCTCTTTTACGACTCTGAAAGTGTATACGTGTTTCTTGCTATCGAGCATATGAACGACGATCGTATTGTCCGGCCGTCCCTCGCGGTTGTAAACGATCAGAACCTCGCTACGTAAAACACGCGACGAGAAGGGACTCGTCTCATATTTTTAGCAAACGACATAAAGTAATTTCGACGGGCTCGATACGGTACGTCAAAGAAAGTTACTCTCTCGTTGCTTGGAAAACAATGCAATTTCCAGTAAATACATCCCTCCATAAATATTAAATCAGCGGCAATTTCAGGGCAGAGGGTTGCTCTCGAATGGCGTCGAATATTCCCGTGGCGGGCGGATTTCGAGATCGACGAGCCGTGCCTACGCTTTTGTATAATGTAATCTAGAAGTTTGACGGGGTCTGACGGTGGATTGCCTTCGGTCGAGGCCAGTCGGGGCGACGAAAACGGGGGAAACGGGGATACGAAGAATGTCGGTGCCGGGAGCGGGTAGGGGATGACGCGAAAGGGTCGACAGCCACCGGATGAAGGGATTATCTCGAATATAGAAAAGTAATTACGACCGAATTACCCTCGCGCCACCTTGTTTCGTATGAATTCCTCGCCTCTGAATAAAAAAAAGATGGACGCCCGGTTTATCTGGATGATAGCAGGGATTTGGATTTTACGTGGCTCCTTGAATCTCTAATGACTCCTCGATATTAATCTTCACGTTTATCCGTATTACCTGTTTTACAGCACAGGAATTACCATATTTGCATTCGACGCATTGAAATAAAAGGTAAAATAATATTACAAAAGCTTCGCTGCGAACAAAATTTCAGAAAGAAAAACGAATAAGAAACAGAAGGTGATATTTTCATCTGAAACACCTTGGCAGGCATAAAGCAACCTGTCGCAAATAACTCGCGACGAAGCTTTTAATAGAAAACCAAGGGGTGAGCCGAAGCTCGGTACGGCACGCGTCGAAAAGAATTCCCTCCGCGAGAGGGCACGCTGTTGTCTCTCGTCGAGGGGTCTGCCCGATCGCTGCGGTCCCCTCGGCCCTATCCTCCGCGCGGCTCGTCGTGTAACATATGCTTTTATCTAAATTAAACAGTGTCGGCGCGATTTTCATTTCCTGGCCTGAAGCCGCTGATGTTATCCGCAGGATAGCGCGTCGCGAGAGCGTTGCTAAGGGTCGGGAAACCTCCCTGCGCCTGGCCGCCCACCCTCTCCATCCAGAGCTGTGTTCCGTCCTCCTTCCTGTCCTTCTCCCTAACGCGGCCTCGTCGCCTTACACACCCGTGTGTCCCTCTATACCTGTGTCCTCGCCTTCCCTCGCTATCTACCCGTATTCTAACACCCATCCCCTGCACCCTTTTCCTGTCTCGCGCCCTCTCCTTCTATCGCGTGGACAAGTTACACGACCGCCACGCCGCTCAAGAATATGGTCGGGGTTATTCCGTGTACCAGGATTATGCTCGCAATTGGGTTTGTACTTGGCCGTCAGGGGTGAGGCCGGGCGGTCGGTACGGTACACTGAGTGGTACCGGATTGATGGTTTTAATGGCGAGGGATTAGGCGCAGGTACCAATGAACGACGGGATATGAATTAATTGAAAAGTGCTGCCCCAATTTCGTTTAATTATATAGAAACGGGTCGCGAGGCTAATTCCATAATAGCAGATACAGAAATTGCGGGTGCCATAAACCCTTTGACACTTCTACGGTCCAAACTTCCATTTCCGAAACAGTCTTCCCTGGAGCAATCCTCAGCGACCATCGACCCTCTGTAAGAACGGTTGGATATCAATCGCGACGAAACAGAGACGAACAGCGCTCCCCGTTTTCCTAGTCAGAGGAGAACCGATCGTTCCTCGCTGCGAGGACTTTCGTGTCGAACGCAAGAACCAGTCGCGGATATGACGCGTTTTTATCGGGGCGAGCCTTCCTTCAGCCTCGATGCCGGATGCCGAGATCCTCGCGAGCAGATAGAAAAGAAGGCACATCCCACTTTTATACTCTGGAGGTTAAAGTTTACCAAGTTATTCCGACTTTCCCTTCGTCCTCGTCGTCCTCGTTGTCGTCGTCGTCGTCGTCTGGTTTCGCGCGAGCGAAAGCTACCCCGTCAGTTTGGTTGACGTCCCGCGTCATAGTCACCCTCGTCCCGTCGATCTTCCTCCCCTTTCTCGTCCTACGCCACGGCTATCTCCTCGTACCTCCTCCCCATCAGCTATCCCGAGATTCTTACCGTTCTGTCATCCTTCGATCGACTTTTCTCGAGTTTTCCGAGTTAGAGGACTCTCCTTTTAAGGAAACCCCCGTGAACTTTCGCCAGCGGATGTTTATTGGCGACAGCGGATGAGTCGTGTTGAGTTCTTCGGATCGCGTTGATCTTGTTTTAAATGGTGGACATTTTTTTGAGAAATAAAATTCTGGCTATACTAATAAATCTTTAATTAATCTGATAACGGTCTATATTGTTAGTTATTAAAGTAGATATTAGAATACAAATTTATATGGAAAATAAAGTTCCCGTACTGTAATTCTAATAAATCAGTGATTTAATCTAGCGGAAGTCTAAGCTTTTGGTTAAATTTTCTTGCTCCGCGTGTTTTCACCCCGTTATTTCATTTTCTTTTCTATTTTTTTCATTCGTTTTTCATCGGAAGAAACCGTGTTCACGGAACCGCAAGTTTTGAATTCGCAGAATTTTTGCCGTCCGCGTCCGCTCGACCATTTTTCTTTCCCGCCTCTCGCCTCCTTCTTGCCTCGCGTCTCAGCGTCGCGCAAAAAACTTCGCAATTTTATAACGGAAGTTGGCTGAATACAAAATCAGTGGGCTGTCGCTCTTCACGGCCAACTTGTATCGTATTTTAATGGAACTGACTCGCCGTCGTCAACGCGACACCGTCGACGATTCTCCGCTGCAAATTCTTCGACAAATCTTTCCCTCTCTTTTTATCTTTCTCTCCCTACTTATAGGCACAAAGCATAAAACGTAAAACTTCATCGTACAAACAATGTTGTACAAACATTACATTTACGAAAGAAAAAAAAAAGAGACAGGAGGCATACGCTTCAATAAAAGGATTAAAATATTTCTAAATAGAAGTTAGGAAGCGTGTCAAGGGGTTTGGAAATTCCCAATAAGACGCAAGAAAAAGAGAAGTAAAAAAAAAAAAGAAGGGAGGAAAGCCGCACAATCGGTCGGTTTACAGCGGAGTGTTTTATTATAGCGGTAGAACAGGATGGAAATTTTCATAATTTACTGCTGATACCTTGGAGCCAAAATGGCAGACAGGCTGTTCCAGGGTCATTCACGGAATTTACCACACCGTCGACAAGACGACGCCTCCTTCAACCGCTGAAATCTAAACAGGCCAACACCGTGACGCAGTTCCGTTTAGACTGCGGGACCCGACATGGTCGGTTGCCCGTTTTATTGTATGCCTCCTGTAATTGATTTCGGTTATTATCTCGATGCTGCAGCGAGTCGATCGTCGTACCGTTGCAACGGCCTGCAAATTGCGCACGGGACCGATCGCCGCACTAACTTCCGCCTGATCTTTCCGCCAGACATACTCGCACGAAAGTAAAAAGTTAGTTACGAGCGCCGTAAAACAATGCTCGGTTAAGTAGCTGATGTTCAGATTAAGAGAGAGATACGACGTTACGACGGTTAAGAGCCATTTACGTTCATTACCTTAATCTAATAAATTCACATTTCACCTTCCAAATTTTTAGCCTGTCAGTTTTCCTTTCAAACATCCACTGGAGTGTCTCTCGATCATGCCCTAATTAACTTTTACAACCAGCGTTTCTATCAAGACTCCCGCAAGTGAGAGAATAAAATTACATCCACGATATAATTCCCTGACGACATCTTCCGAGACTTGATCGCAAGGTCGCATACTACCCACCAACCACCCTGTCAGCTACGTTCCGCTTCACCCTGACCGGATTCCCGGTATCAGAGATCACCTGACTGCACTCGGTGCACCCAGGATTATCAAACTTCATTATTACAGGTTGTACAAACACAACAGCCCGTCTGCTGGCCGTCGTCCACCCTTTTCTAGCCCACGGACGCGTCCTCAGCGAAGAGGCACCGTGTCTCGGCGTTGAAGGGGGTTGCTTGCGCAACGGATGATATATTATCGGGCGCTGTTTGCACTTTGACAACCTCGCGGGGCATAAAAACGCTGACTCATTTAAAGCGGCCCCCGGGATTGCGCGGTGCTCCGGGAGGATCCGCGTGCCGTCACCCTTCTCGAGCGGCACCGCGCGACCCCCTCCGCGCTCCTATCGCCGGCCAACCTCCCCTTTTCCGCTCTGGAGCGAGCAACCGACCCCTCTGGCCTCTCCTTCGCTCCCCTCCGTCTCTCTTCGTCCCTCCGCAACGAGCTGTTCCAGGCCTCGTTTTGTCCACCGGTTCCACGGCCCCTCCCGTCCCCCACCCACGATTTCCCGGTTTCATCCGGCACCGACCACCCCGTTTCTCCGACTCTCTCTCTCTCTCCCCCCAAGCCCTCCTCCCCCTCATCTGGAGGGCAGCTACGGCATCTCGTGACTCTCTTTTCTTCCACGCCACCGGCGACCGGACTCATCCTCCTCGTTTCTCGCTTCCATCCTTCCATCCCACCCCCGCCCCTCACGGCGCACCCCCAGCGAGCCAAGCGTTTTGCTTCCCGTGGCTGCGGCGCGGCTCTGCTTCTCTCTGGGTTACCCACAAACTGCCTGCCAACGTTCCCCGCGTTGCCCCTCTCCTTGGTAAATCAACCGGGTTCTCTTCTGATTCTTTCTTGCCCGCTCTTTCCCTGCCTCTCGCTCCCCCCTCAGGAGAACTCTAACCCCCGCCCCGGTTGGATACCGCGAGGATAACGGTCGCTTATAATTGCGATTCTTCGTATAATTTTTATTAAGGCTAATTAATTGCAATGGCCTGTATAATTCAGTTTAGCCGGTGTTTCCGAGCGGACTGCTTTCGCCACGGTTAAGTCGTCTCTCGAAGGAGACGGTGGTCGAGAGCGTGCTCTCGAGAGCGTTGGTGAGCGTATCGGATTCTTGCGAGTTCGCGTTGCCGATTGTTCGCTGAGGATTCGATATCTTTGACGAAAGATTGCGGAGGAACGGAACAAGAGGGGGCGCAGGAAATGTGGGTCGCAGAGCTTCCCTCGAGTGGCTACGCCGGGGTATTCAATGGGGTAAATGGGGTATTGCATATTAAATACGGCGATAGGGGGACGGCACGAAAAGAAGATCGAAGGGGGTGGACCGCGGAATGGCTCTGCGGCGCGGGAGGGGCGATGTGTGTAAGCTTGATGCGGTTATTGATTACGGGCCACTGTCATTGACGGCCCGTCATATGGAAACGGTGACCGTTTTTCGTTACGCGCGCACGGACGTGCCATCGCTGCGACGCGGCCACCGTATCCGCGCGCGGACGCCCATCAATTTCTGCCCTCCGTCCTGTTCGACTCGTTGCCTTCTCCTCCTCTCGTTTTCCGCTCTATTCCATCCTTTTTTTTTTTAAATTCGAGTCACTCGATGGAATGTGCCTCGAATAGTTTTTTCGACGACCCCTTCTTTTCGAATAGTGGACGAGGCTGCAATGGGTGGAACTCGAATTCAGGTGAAATTGTGGAACGCGCTTGAAATCTCATAGAATTAACCTTCTGTTCTTCTATTTTCTGTACTGGTTAACATTAAGCGATTCTCGGAATAGGCTCCAGTGACTAATAGTAGATCACTATTATTATATGGAATATATTTTTACCAGAAATGGACTACGTGACTTTCCGACGAGGATTATGGCCGATTTCTAATTGCTCGCGTGGTTAGGGGCATGAAACAGAAGTCACGGTGGTAAAAGTCAAAAGCGTAGGGTTAAGGAACGCCCATGGAGGGATTAGGCATAGACATCTGCCAAGGCGGAATTGCAATTGGAATGGATCAGGTAAGCCCAGGTACGGTGGGCACCATAAACAGAGGGTCGGTTACGCGGAATTATGGTATAATTGTGACCTATGCTTTCAAAGGAGGTAATAATCTATGTTGAGGTAGACCGGAGTAACGGCCGTTTGACAAACGGCGGTTCCATAAAGTCGTGCGCAAACAAGCCTCCACATTTATTATCGAACGGCCGCAACGGATAAGCTTAGGCTCCAGAACAAGTGCTGGATAGTTATTGAAGCTAACAGGATTAGCCGAAATGTAAAATCGATTCCTGCGGGAGGTTTACTGCTAAAAAGTACAATTTAGAATTCTCCATATGGCTACTGTGACTTTTCCTCGGTAACGGTCGAACCTTTTCTTTCAACTGAATTTTCAGCTGTATCTCTGGAACGGTTCGCCGCTCCAGAAGCTTCTTCCGTTACAAACAAACAAAATGTCGCCCTGGAAATTCTTGTATCGGTATACGATATCGATTGGAGAAGAAAATAAGGAGAATGGTCGCAGTTAGCGTGAACGTCGACAGACAGAAGGGCAGAGAGTAACGGACAGAACGAGAGTCCCGAGGACGTGTGTCCCCAAAAGCCGTGGAGCTCAGCGTTGAGTGATGGCCGCTCAGTCGACCTCGTAACCGGCGCCATACATCATTCAAGATGGCTGGCTTCTCACGCTGCTCGGGGAGAGACAAGGGTGACAACCCTCCCGTCTCTGCTTGCTACTTTTGACTGGCTACGTCTACGCCTTCGCTGATAATCGTGTTACGGAGATATCAATCTTGGGCCGACGACCCCCTTCTCTCGCCTCGCGACGCCTCTTTCTAAACTGCATTAACGCTAAAAATGTGGACCAGCGCGGAGGGTAGTTCGAACTATACGGCTTGTTTACTTTTTTTTGCAATCTACCCCGTTTTTCTGCCGCTTAGTTCTTCTCGTAAATGTCACGGTAGATGCTCGATCGTTCGATTTTTGGGGGTGTTTCTTTTTGCCAGATCGTAGCCGAATCTTTTTCCCCTTTACTGTTTCGAGGGAAAGTGATAAGGGTGAACTTGAAGAGGTTCTGTGTGCAGGGTTTATTAGTATACATTTTCGTTTGACGAGCTTTTTGTTCTCCTTTCGTGAACCATGCGCCAGGGTGTCGTTTAACACTCGAGAAGGTATTGTTGTTCGACGTAGGTAGCTGAAGGAGTGGGTAAACTTTTCTGGTGGATCTTGTAAAAGGTTCAGTTTCACGGTCAGCTACTATACTCTACTTTCTTTGTTCCCCTTATATCGAATACCCTTTACCAATAAACTAACTTTTAATTAAATTGGAGAGGCATCGAGGACCAAATTTGCAACTAGCTCTAACGAAAAATTAAGTTGATAACCTGTTTAAGGTTAACAATATTCCAAACTTAATTGTTCAAAAAAATTAGAAAAATATTTTCAATTGCACGATAAAAATGGTAACTAAAATGGTAGTGGCAAACAAATGCATCTTATATGCCACCTATCGAGGGCAATCCAGTACTAACTCAGGCCGTTCCTTCTTAAGAGTAATCCATCGAAGAGACCTACCTTACCAACGTTAGATTCGTGGAAAAGCTCAAGTTCCTTCTAGTCTCCCCCATTGTTCCTAGATGAGCTACCCCCAGCGAGAATGTATCAACGCGAATGTTAATGGCGGCTCTGTTCTTCCCCTCGCTGTAAAAAACGAGAAAGATCCTCATTAGGTCTCCATCTCACGAGTTTTTCTCGAGATCGAAGAGGAACAACAGCGTGGCAACGCGACGAACGGTATAAAACGCACGAAAATTTAATTAAAGCGCCGAGACGCCGTCGCGTCAGTTCGAGGGATGAAAGCACGACGTTATTAATATAATTCTAGTTCCCGCGTTCATATTTTCACTCTGTCCCACGGGCACCTCGTACCCTTCATTCCAGTATTCCCCCTTTTCGACGAATTTCCGCGAACATTCGTAAGCATTTGTCCCTTGGACGAAAATTGCGTTCAGAATTGCCGCGCTCCCAGCGTACATCAAAAGGATCTTTTAATAAGACCGCAAGAGGAGGAACCTTTAAAATCTTGGCTGAGAATGACGAGATATATGGAACAGGATCGATCGAATTAATAATAAAAATTATCGTACACCCGTAACTTTTACGGAACGAGTGCAGACATAGGAGAAGATTTATTTAACGCGGGACGCGAACGGTGTAACTAAAATTCGATGGCACTATTGTGGATTTCTAAAATAAATGGTTATGTTTTTCTAAAGACAATAACGTTCGCCTATCTATCATGCGTCCGAGCGATATTGGCGTACCCATCGGATGTAATATTGAAATTGTATTCTTTCGTAATATGAGAGTTATTTATGAAACGTAGCAGGCAATATAGCGCGCGGGGATGGCGGTGAAATCTGATGGAAGCGTTACGATATGATACGAAGCGATGTGAAGAGGATCGCTGGGCCTCCTTCAAACGCGGACCGTGCCTGCGTTACCTTCCACTCGTGAAATATCCCTTCGTCCCTTATTACATAGACAAATCGACCAACTGTGCCTCCTTCCTTCTCCAAAGTCCTTTTAATTTTTAATCAAAAACGCGCTCGTTTCGAGCGAATCCATTGTGCGACGATCGAGGTGAAAGAAGCTCGCGATCGAACTCGCGATTGCTACATTGTACAGCGACCGAGGAGAAGGAAAACCGCGCGGCAGGATATTTTCCCTTTTCGGAAAACACACCGTGTAACGTGTACGGTTAGAGTTCAGCGAAGCGACAGCTGTTCGCCGGTTGGCTGCGCTATTCGATTGTCTCGCTCTTGATGATTGATGATCGTTCGGGGTAGCTGCTGCTGCTGCCGCCGCCGTCGTTGCCGCCTTGACACCGCGTCTGTCTTTTCCCTCATTTCCCGCCCGCCTTTTTTTCGTTTCCTCGACGATTCCAGTGCAACGCAGCCGGTCGATATACCAGGACGAAGTACCGTTCCTCGGAGGTACTCGCCAGCCACGATCTCGTCTCGTTTTAATCGGAACAACACTCGAGGTTCCATCGTTTCGACGTTCCATGCGAACGTTCGATCGACGATATTTAATTAAAAATCGCACGTGGAAGGAGAAACGGAGATTCGTAGTAAAAAAAAAAATGAAAGCACTTTACACTCTTGTTCACGCGCGCTTCGAATCTGAATCGAGAGGCAAAAACGTTAAACACATGTTTCTTCGCGGCGGAGAACGCTGGCGACTGCAATCTCAGGTCCAATTCCCGATATCCCGGAGACTGGTTAAGGCGGTGGCAAAAGAAAAAGGCGATCCGAGCGTAGCTCGAATCTCCGCTCGATCCGCTGGACGTGCGAGGCAAAACGAGGAAGAAGAGGAGGAGGAGGACGCCGCGTTGGTTCTACCTGGCGGGCAGGGAATTAGCCTCCGGGAATCGCGGCCGCGGTGCATAATGCAGGGGTAGCGGCTGAATTTATGTAACTTAATTTGTAACACGCGACGTCCGACTGTCCCGCGCGTCTAAGAACAAATTCGTGACGGTGGGCGAAACGCCTGGGAGGGTAGAGGAGGTGACGGTCGGAGACCATCACGCGGGACCGTGTAATATAATGGTCAACCCGATGGGCAAGTTTTTCACTTTGCATGCAATAAGCGGCGAGACGCGCCTCGCTCGTTGCGACCGGGCCCGCGGTTTAATAAAATCTCGTTGCTCTAATAACGCGACCGCCGCTCAAGAGAAATCGAGGCAACGGTGACAGAGATGAAGAGGAGAACGGATATTGAGGGATAAAGGATGCTGGGCGGGAGACGACCAGACCGTTCATGATTGGACGACGATACGATTGGGATGAATAAAGTGTCGGATGGAATGGTGGTTTCGTTTGATCAGTGGTTGAAAGGGTAGTTGGGTAGTTTCGATGGTTGTCGCGGAAATTGGATTTTTAAACCGTTCCTACCTCTCCAGACACAAAAACCATCGCTACTAGTACAAACACAGAGGTACATCTCTTGTCTAAAACAATTAACAACACTGAGACACCCTCATCCTCGTCTACCTTCTGGATCACCGAAAAAGCACAAGAAACAAGATCAAAACCTACCGCAAACGCGAACGACTCTCGAATTAACGTCCTCCAGAGGTCCATCGTCAAGTGACACCCAAGGAACCGATCACCATCGACGACTCTTCGTCTCTCGCGCGCCGTTGTTTCCAGGATCGCATAATTCCGTCGCGAACTCGTCGATAACTCGTCGCTAACTCGTCACGAGAACGGCTGGACTGGCGGATCTTACTTGTATCGCGCAAATAGGCCAACTGAAAACGCATTGACACCGTAGAAGTCGCCGGATGCTGAAAGGGGGAGAAGAGCGGCTCCAGCACAGAGAGGAAGCACGGCGTGGAAGAAGAGAACGGGGCTGATGCTGAATGGGCGCCCTACCTGGTCCCCCGAAGTCATAAATCATTTCCCCGTGATACTACCCCTCGCAGTTTCCCTGCAGCACAACCCCGAAGATAGGCGACCGGCCAACATCACCTGGAACCCGGACTCGGGATCCCGGCTGGCGACCGCGTGCAAGCACGGCCACCTCGGGGTGCACGCGTGCGCGAGCCTGAACCGCGTGTTCCTCAGTGCTGACCAAGTTTACGACGGGTTCGGTGCTGGCTACGTTGTTCGAGGATCGCCCTGCGAACGAGAACGCTCGAATTACGGACAATTCTGTTCAAGGTACTGTGTCGAGGATCATTTAGAATCATAAATGGAGGGAGTGGTAGGTTCAGCGATCCGTTGTTCGTGCCATCCTGTTCTATCGGTTTTCGTACAACCATAGAGGTTCCGTTTTGACGTTCTTATCGTTCAGGAGAGTCTTTTTTTTTATGTAAATGGTTTAAATGGATGGAATTTACGTTCACTGGAGACGTTAAATCTTTCGCCAGTTGAGTAGGAAGCGAAGTCCTTTAGAGTACGAATCGCTCGCCACGACAAACGTAAAATTAATAGCCGTCCTTTACCGCGCGGCCCTATAGTCGGGCTACGGCTGGTGGGGGACCATAAATTTCAGCACACAGATTCAAAATGATCCCCTTTATTGCACGAAACCCGGGTTAGTTCTGCCTGGACCTGGATCCCGTGCAGTTGCCTCATCGACTCTCGAGCCTCGTTCCTTTCGTCACCGTGGATTTCTTCGTTTTCTCCTAGCCGAACCACCGTCGTCGTTAAGTCGTGCGTCGTTGCTCTCCGTCGCATCGCGCGAATTGCCTTCAGACCGGTCTGTGTCCGTTGCCGGACGATACTACGCGGACGTGGGCGTCCGTTGAGTTGTTCGGCTCTTTCCGTCTCTCAAAGTGCTGCAAAATAAAATTGATATTAACGTAAGTGCGTTTAAACGTTGAGATTTCATGGCTGTTAACGATTCGCCTCTGAGACTGTGCCAGGAATGCTTCGTCGGCATTGCAGTTTGTCTCGTTTCGATCGAATTTAGTGTTCTATGTAGCGAAACACGTGTTAAATAATTGCGTTCATTGACGTTGCTTGAAACGATGGATTAATTCGATAAACTTTTATATACTTGATCGATCACGATACGTATTGGCCTGGAGATATTGAAATTTTGTGCGCGATTGATTAATTTCTATAATTGACAAGTAGACGTTGTTATTTCTTCTCAAATTTTTGTTCTGTAATTGCTTAAACGTTTAATCAAGTAGTATATGAAAATGAAGTAGAATAGTAAATCATTGCTTATGACAAACAAGGTTGAAAATTATAAAAATAGTTAAAAATTTGTTCACATTAAGATGTTTGTTACCATTCTTCAAGATGGTAAAGGGATGGAATAAAATCATTTCATTTTGAACGAGATTGAGAGGAATTTTTTCACTGTCCAAATTTGCGAAGTGGAACAAATAAATAATATGGCTGACACCACCTACCGGTGACCTCTCGAACGGCGTTGAATCGCCGTGGGTCTTCAAGGTGGAGCCACCATGACCATCCGACTCGTGCGCTTCTTTTTTCGCACACCTTTTCGTAACAAAACCCTTAATGCATGGACCTCATTTTTATCTTCATTATTTTATTGTTTTACCACGATCCTTCTTCAAACTGTCAGCTACTTTTTTTCACCATTAATTTGTTTGCTTCGCCTCCATGTAAACCGGAATTGCGACACCAATGAAAAAGGGATGCTGCCATCCCCTTTCAACGTAATCGAAATGTTGTATCCCCGTACAGTTCCTCCAAAAATTCGTTTATAACCTCCGTTTTAATCTAAAAATTCCTCTACGCTTTAATTATTTCATTCGTTACATTACCACCAGCAACGATTTCTAGAAGCTTGTTCCGTTTTGTGATCACCAGAAGCCATTCATCATGATATTTGTCAAATCATTCATCATCCACGAATTAAACTTTCAACAGCTATGCTCCCACTTGCCGAGTCTCGATTTGTACGCTTTTTATCTCGCAAATTCCCGAAATTGAACCAAAGCGAAGCTCGTAATCGCATCGTTCGCCCCTTCTTCGTCGCAACCTCAAAAAGTTCGACTGAAAAAGGTCAAAATTATCAACGATTACGCGTACACTTTTCTTTTGCGGGAGAAGGAAAGAGTACGAGGACTCGTCTGACATCTTTTTTTTTTATTTCGACGACGAATCGAAGGAACGGAGAAAGGGCAATAGTAATACGAAAAATGTGTGCGAGAGATAGAGAGAGGGAGAGAGTGAGAGAGAAAGCAGCCGCGTTTTATTCACGACGCTCCAGATACTGCAGCCATTTTATATAGATTGCAATGTATTGATCGTCTCCGCCAACAGCCGACATTCTACGTAGTATCAGAATGACAGGCTGGCAGATGGAATCGCAACTTCCCCTTCCCCTTTTTCCACCAACTGCCACCACGTTCCAACCCCCTTTTCGATGCTTTGGACTGGCTGCCAACCCCTCGTCTCCGCCTATACCTATGTACACTTTCTGCTTAGCTACTTACAGAAACCTACCTCTCCCCCGTGGTCCCGTGTCCGTGCGTACGTACGCGCGCGTGTACGCGAGAGCTCGTGCACACCCACGCGCTCCGCTACGCGGCCACCGTATACGTCTGTCTGGATATATGTAAAGAATATGTAAATAACAGGGAGTGGTTAGGTATGTACGAGATGTATCGCGGTTTTTATTTATCCTTGTTATTCCAACGGACGATAAATGAATTTGTTTTGCGACAGAGAGTGCTGCGCCATGTCAGTGACGACGATGACGACGGTGGTGGTGGTTGAAAATCGAACGAGCACGATCGAGGAAGGTTACCGCGTTCCTCGGAGTGAATTAAATCAATCTGGTTCCTCGCGCGTCTGGAGCCTGAGCGTATTTGTGGCGGCCATATTTTTGGGTTTTCCGTTTTTATTTTCTTTTTTTTTTCTTCTTTTTTTTCTTTCAGTGGACGGGGGGATGTTTGACGAAGTTATTTTTAATAGGAGCGTTTTACGCGCGTGTATACATCGCGGTTTCTGTTCGCCTTGTTAACCGGTCGCCGGGCGGATAAATGAATTTGTTGGTGATGGAGCGACGTGCCAACGGGGAGGCTCGTTTTTCATTCTGGTATCTGGAGATACTAGCTACGGGGTTGATTTATAGATTGCTGTAACTGTTCTTCGATGTTTATTAATTGTTACATTTTAATATTCAATGCGGATTTTAATTGAACGAGTGCAGATGACGAATGGTACATTCTCGTCCTCCCGTTTCGAAATTCCGATAATGAATTTTGATTACGACGAAATCCACGGGACGAGTCGCCGCGATTATTTATCGTTAGAAATAATTACTCGATTTAATGCGGAACTTTCGGAGAGCGGCGAACGCGACACTGCGTGGCAGACCGCTCCCACCTACCCCGAGCCCTGCTCTTTCATCCCTGGACGAACATCCAGTTTTTTAATTAAAATCGCACGCCACCCATGCCCCCTCAAACTTTCAGCGTGAATAGGCTTTATTAAATTAGTTTCGAACTCCGGATAAACAGGCGGTAAGATCGCATCGTCTGTAAATCGCCTCGCGTTACAAAGAACCTGCGTACCGAATGGAAAAATCGTTTCAAGAATAATTAACGAGAACGAGGAAAGTTCGCCGCGCTAGAACCGAGAGAGGGACTCGAAGAGACGTATGTTGGGTAAAAAATTCATGGCCTTTCGGAAATCTTTCCCGTTCGACACACAAATTCGCGTTGTCAGCCCCGTTTCGGCAGAGATCTCTTTCTATTAAAGAACACGCGATGGATTATCCCGAGAAAGCCGTGATAACGTGTCCGTGTTCACGTCCACTTCACCCTGACAAATGATCGCCTACTTCCGTCGCATCCCCGCCACGTATCATCGAGCCTCAATATTGTCGCTCCACTCAATGCGTTCGAACGTGTCCGTTTCGTCGACAGAGACACTCTCGTACCAGTGGAAGCGAAATCTACCGCGTATCGAATCGTCCTCGGCTATCGATCTACGCTTTGCGATTCTTTTCGATCATCTTCTCATTCAGAATTTCCCTTACACGTTGCTTTCAACGATTACAAACATCTTCGTATATCGCGTTCCATACTTTTAGACTTGCAACATTTTCAACCCCCAGAATATCAGCATTTATGCTGAAGCATTTTAATTCCCACATTTCTCACTCGCAAACGTCCAAAGATGCGCGAAAACTCTCCAGGCGAGCGTAGATTAAGAAATCCTCGAGTGGCACAGAGACGCAAATTTAGCCCTTCGTGGTCGCGTTGCGCTCGCGGATCATTTCCTACTGCGAAAATCCTCCTCTTTCTTTTCCAAAAGGAGAAAAGCCCGGCTTCGTGCGCTATCTGGAGCAGCTCGAACGTCTGCCGCGTGATATTAGTTCCTCGATTCGAGGCCACGAAATAAGGGGCGCGAGATACCGCGTCAGGGGGGTGTGAGGGCTGGCGAGCGCAGGTAGAATAAAGGACAGCGTTGGTCGCGATAGGGACGACGGAAAAGCGGAATCTCCTGTTACGTCGAGTTCGAGATAGGGCGGACCTTTCGTCCGCAAAAATGCCCCGCGGGACCCGCGTCAACGTCCTCCGAGAGGGATCCCAACTCTCGAGCGCCTCTCTCCTACCACCGTGCGGCTCGCCTCGCGTACGCTCGGACCCCGTGAACGACGACAGGGAGCCCTCTCTCTGACTAGACGTCACTCAGATTCCAACTTCCCTCCATTTTTCTACGCGGCCATGATTTATGGTCCCGCTTAATGCGAGCCGGGTACGCGCGGAAATTCGGATTAACCGGTCAGCTGTGCGCGGGAAAAATAGTCGATACTCGTGTGGGGGTCGGAGGGTGGAATTGGGTTTCGAGCTTGTTCGTTCAAATTGCTTGCGATATTTCTTTCCACGCGCGGGCAGAGGATACACGTGCGAGATGGGAATCGTACTTACCACCTTGCCATACTCTCGAAGCCAACAGTAGTTCGTGGCGGAAACTGAAACATGAAAAGTTCTAAGACGAGATGGTGCGAAGTTGGAACTGTTGGAAATGTCAGGGAAACGGTTGTCCCTTGCGAGATTTCCATCGATCAGCGTCCATTTTATACAGTCCTCGAGTGGAAACATCGACGAGGGTTAATCAAGCAGCAGTTAGTATAATCGACGCTTCGCGGGGCGCAATCGAATCCGCGACGCAGGGCATTTTTCAAGCCGGACGAACGAGCTACGCGAGGGAGGCTGAATTTCTGGCCAGGAATGGGCGGCATCGCGATTCCTTGTCGGGTGGGTCCCAGTACGCCCACCTGGCATTCGGCTTCATCTCAATAACATTAGCCTAGTCGTTTAAGCTTCCGCTGCAAACCGACTCTCCGTGTTTTATTCGAGCCTGGCCGAGCGCAATTTGTTCGCCCCGTTGAATTATCGTTCGAGCACCGCCGCGACTTCTTCCGCGTCTCATCGGGTGGGGAACGTGCTCCTCGGTTTCGAGAGGAACGGGATAACGAACGATCCGTGGCCGCCGCGCGTTTACTCAACGCTTCGAGGAGCGCCTTTTCGCATTTCGCTCCTGTTATTAAACTTCTTATTTTAAGTTTCGAGCCTCCGTCTCTTCCGCCCGGTATGAATACATTCTCCGGAATAATGAAGTTTTTATGTAAGCAATCTCTTATCCCGAAGTTGGCGCACGGTTCCCTTATTAAAATTCAGTGGGTGTAATTAGAAAATAGAAAAAAAAGTGTAGAATACGTCTGCACTATTTTCCGCTATCTCTCTGTCGATAAAGAACGCGCACAATTAAATAATTTGAACGATCGCGCACAAAGTGGAACGTAGAGAGAGGCACTCTGGTCGCTCGTAAAGATGCCGCATAAAACTTCCATTTACCGTCGCTGTTAAATGTTCACTTCGACTACCATCCTTGCTAATCTCGAGAATAATTACTGGGATACGATCAGACTCGTGCGTAGACGAGGAAAGTGTTCATTACTCGACGATTACTTCCTCCAAAAACTTTCAGACCTTTTGTCGATCGTCGACGAACAGGAAGATCCCATCGCACGTTCGAACACCGTCGATGACATAATCCATCGGACGAGCGGATCCATCGATCGCGAACAGCCGTCGCGGCCGGTGGCGACGAGAAGCGAGCCGATTCTTTTATGGCGCGGCCGACACCAGATTCGACGGAGTCATGCCGAGCGACGAATGCGAATCGCGGCGTTGCTCGTACGCTCGTATGGAAAAGGAAATCGACCAGCGATCGGGGGATTTGTTATTCAAGACACGGGGCCCGGACGTTCCTTCCTTCTGAAGCATTCCACGAGACATGACGGCCGACGCCAGTCGAAGACAAGGTCTCCGCAAAGCAGCGCGTGTCCCAACCGGTGATCGCCGGAAATCGCCGCGGACGGCGTCCACCGATTCCGTCTCCACGTAATCGTCCGACGAATTCGACGAGCTTCGTCGCGCTGGTGAACGAAGCTCGACTTGGTGCAGTGTTCGCCAGGGTCCAAGGTCCGAGGAGTTGCGAGAGAAATCGGTTTCGAGTGCATCTCGAGGAGTAGAGAACAGGTAGAGTATCTTTAGAGATTGTGCGTGCGCAGTACTATCGCAGCGTTCAATTGATTTCGAAGGTTCGCGTGAAATCGTGAAATGCACGAACTCGTTCTGATTAAAATGCAAATGTTGAACGCGCGCGTGCGCGTGTGTGTGTGTGTGTAACATCTCTTCTAAAATACGAATCGTTGTCCTTGTTTCCGGCGAGATAGGAGCAAAAACGAGTTCCATTTCCCTCGGACGGGGGCGGTCGATCCTCTGCCCCGAGCTTTTCATTTAACGAAACATCCTTCCTTATTTGTCGGCCCCGTCGAAATTGCGCTGTATGCTGACGAGCTGCCCGTGAATTGATCAATAAATATGTAGTCGGTGCGTTAACCGCGAATACGGGCTGCTCGTAAACGAGGTCCGCCAGCGGTGGAGTTCAGCCTGGCGTTCGTTCTACATATCTTTGCCGGCCGTAAACCGATCGTAATTTCAGCCGCGCCGCGTTAATGTATAATGCATCCGCCAGCCCCGACGCTAAGGTTCCTTTCTTCGTTGCCACCGTGGAAACATGGCCGCCCACTGTGCGCGCGGATACCGTGCCCGAATTTCTATCCGGAAGGTTTCAGCCTTGGTGTGCGTATTCCATGGATCTTACGGAAATCCTTCGACTCTTATTCACTTCCAAATATTCCACAGATTCCTTGAAATTGAAATCTATCGAATTCGCGACGCTGTACGATTAAAACGATTGATGGTAATCGCGGTCATCTTATTTCAGTCACGTTTTAGAAAACGCTCGTCCTGTTCATCGGGAACGGACAAAGGGAGGTTGAAAAAAATGTGCGTTCGAGGCTTCCGGCGCGCAGGAAGGAAGCGGTGGAGAGAAAGGGAGGCAGAGGCTCGTCACGGAGGCTCGCAGGCGACGATACGTGGGTAAACTCGGGGAAGACGTATTGCACGTGAGTAGAGGACGACAGGCAGAATGTTGGTTGAGTGGCGTATGATACGAGGACGGTGTTACGCCGTGGTGAAACGACGCGTCGTCGATTTATCGAGTTAAGTTGTCCCGGCCCTTATCGGCCCTCCTGTTCCCGACCGGTTGCCTCGCGTCGTTCGTCGAACATCTCGAGCGATCGTAGCCCGCCTCTGCACTCGCTGGCCACGGTTCCGTTCCGTCGTTCGTTTGAATTTTCTCGTTCATTTGAGGGGACGCGATCGGTGAAAAATGTGCTCGACGATTTTAATTGAATCGCAAGATTAATAGAGATACGGGAGATTGATAGGGTATTGATTAATGGAAATTACTTTGTCAGAGTTCAATACCCGGTCTATAAAAGTCCTCGAATCGAGCAGTTAATAACGTCTCGTTAAAGTTGCACAATATCGCGCGGGTAAACTTCCCAGGCAATTTTCCTCGATTTTCCTCGATCCTTCTGTTCCTCTTTTTCTTACCTCGAATAAATATCCGCGTGATTTTTTGCGCAAGTGAATCCTGCACGATTATCGATTCGAACGGAGATACGCGCTGGAATGCCTCCAGACGCGTCTTCAATCGGCCAAAAACCAGCCACGAGGATCGCCCCCGCGTCTCTCGCCCTCGAGTTTAATCGAACCTCAAATTCCGCCCTCCGCCCCCGGTAGCTAACCCGGCTATCCCGTTCCACGAGCCCTCGGATGTCCCACGGTACTTTTTTGTGCACGCGTATACACCACTCGACTACGTGACCGTTCCCATCCCCGTGCCCTCGCTCCTCTATTTTTCCCAGCGGCAGTTTCGCCAAGGATACCGAGATCCCGGCACGCGGACAGGCGAGCCAGTTTCGCCGGGTCACCCCCCATCACTCTCTCTCTCTCTCTCTCTCTCTCTCTCTCTCTCTCTATCTCTCTCCTGGTGGACACGTTTTCTCTCCATTCTTCGTTTTTCCTCCGCGGCGTGTGTCAGGCTCCTCCGGCACAGGCTTCAGGAGAGCGGAGAGACGATCAATACGTCGCTCCAGAACGGAGAAGGAACGAGGCTCTGGCTGCGTCATTGGGAGACTTCGCGAGAGAGAGAGTGAGAGGGGGAGAAAACAGGGGGTGGCGACACGAGGGTGAGGTTCGAGGGAAAACGGAGCTTTTCCAGGCGATTCCTCGAGGAGAGGAGAGCAAAGGCCTGGCTCCGAGCAGATATGCCCGGCTATGAGCGCGAAAAGATGATGAGACGAAGGGTGGCCCCTGCCTTTTACCCTCTCCCTTTCGTCCGCGATCCGGTTGACAGGGATTCGGTGCCCGAGACTGCACGATGTCGACCGAGCTGGAACGACGTCAGGGCTGTAGCCACCGGTGTTAACGTATCGGATGAATGCCGCACGAATTTCTCTTCTGTCTCTTTGCTATCCCACATATGGTGTCGATTATTTTCGTTCACCTTGTCTCTGTTTCCTAGACTCTTTTAGTTTCCCCAGGAGAGACGTGTAACGTTAAGGATCGAAGCGACGGAGCGGTGTTCCGATCTCGCGGACAGACGAGTAAGCGCTCGAGCTGAAGGGTGCTAGATCATTCGGCAATCTCGATGACGTACGGGTGTAGTTCGACGTCGATTCGTCATGTAAACGATGAAATTGTTCGTGTCGCGCTTCCTTCGAGTACAGAGCCGCGCGAACCTCCCTCTCCGTCGCACCGTCTGAATAATGCATGAATTTCTGCGCAAGAATTTCATAAGAGAAATTCCGTACACCTAATCGCTGATACACCCTGTCGCTCGATACACAACCATGCGATACCGACTCGACTCTTAATTGCTAATTTATACATCGCTCGATCTTCATTTACATGAGACGCGGCACTCGACTGCTACGAATTCGTTTCTTTTATGCGAGCGTCGCGATAATGAAGCGGTCGATGCTACATATTATCCTCTTCGCTCTATCGTTCGCAGAACTCTACGTTACTACAACAGACAGATAACACGTAGCAGCGGTAGAAATAGTTTCTGTCCACGGGTCTAAAACGGATCGTTCTGAAAACAGTGAGCGCCTCACTTTTTACCTGACGAAAAACGCTGGCCAACATTATCCATTATATTTCAAGCCTCATTTGTCCCCTTTACTCTCGACAATCAACTCATCATCTCCCCGAACCGAACCAATTACCCCCACCCACGGATATCCCGCCTCATACCCCGGACGATCTCCACGCACCCTCGATACCCCTAGCCACTAATACAGCGACAACCCCGTCATAACCGAGGGAAGGAACGAAGAAGAAAAACGAAGAAGAAAAGGAAAAGGAACGAGCGAAGAAAATAGGGAACGCGTGCGTTGGCGCGCGTCGAATAATGCGATATCAATACTGATTTGGAGAGGGCTGGCTGCCGGTGGCACCTGGCTCGCCGACGACGGCCCTGTGCGGTGGCATCCCCCTCGACAGGAGTGGTGGGGAGGGTGCGCGCGGTCCAATCATCGCAGAATCCGGGGGATGCGCCTGGCTTCGGCCGGGCAGCCGTGGGAGAGACGCCCCGCGACTCGAGGATTCGCGCTTGTCGCCGTATGCCTTCTCCGCTCGTGGCCAAAAAGGACAGTTCGTCGTATTTGAGCTTTGTTCGACGCATGCGTCAGCTCTGCCGCACCGAGGCTTTCGCCTATATCGGCAGGTGGAAGGTTGCGTTTATCCACTGCGAAGGGTCACGCTCGTAGATGTTATGAGCGGCGGACTCGAAAAAACCCCTTCTTCACCATCTAAGGATCATCAGAAGAGTAGACTGTCCCTTTCGGGAAGCGACTACTTAGCCGTTTGGCCCGGAACGTAATGTTACGGGCGAAACGTTTCCAGCGGGGGCCACGGGGAGGCGAGTCGCTAGCTGAAGGCTCAGTCTCATACGGGCTTGCACGATGTTAGTGCAAGTAATCACGCTACCATATCGCTGTCGTGAATGAAAGCGATACCCGCGGGGTAGCTGTGAGTTGTGCGTGTTGTTCCTGTTACTTCTGCGTTGTCGTCTCTTGTCTCTCCTATGCCCTGTCTCTTCTTCTCTTCGGTCGTCGGGTCCAGTGCTTTTCTTTTTTCTTCAAGATTTCTTCTGTTGTTTGTACCAATTCCTTGTAGGTGTGCTGGTTCAAAATTCCTGATGTCTCTGGCGGCCAATTGTTCTGTTGTTCTCTGTACTTAATATGCAGTTGTTCTCTTTCTGACTCATGTAGTCTGCAGTGGAAAATGGTGTGTACCGGTGTTTCTTCTGTACCGCAGTCACAATACTTGTTTGTTGATATTTTTGACTTGAACAAGTATTGCGCGAAGTCGCCGTGTCCTGATATGAATTGGACGATGTAGTGATTTAGATACAGCCAGTTCATATCCATTCTGCTCCGCACGTCAGGCAGCAGACTGTACGTGTGTCTACCTGTATCGGAATCGTCCCATCGTTGTTGCCATAATGTCAGTAGATATGTTTCTATTTTGTTTATCGTTGTTTCAGCTTCGCTGCTGCTGGTGTGTGTGTATTGTTCTATTTGGAATGATATTCCTTTCCTGATTTTGTATTTATATGTTGCGCGTTGTATCGTCAGATCTATTGGCATTTCTCCTGCTATAACGTTTAGAGCGGCTGTTGATGTTGTCCTGTATGCTTTTGTTATTCGTAGTAGGGCGTTTCTCTGGGCTGCGTGTAATTTTTCCGTGTTTCCTTTTGTTAATCTGTCGCTCCAGGCTGCAGACGCGTATGTAACTATGGGTACGAAAACTCCCCTGTATAATACTTTTAGACACTTGTAATTTAATCCCCAGTCTCTCTTTGCTATTCTGTCAAGTGCGTTGAATTTCTTCTCGCACTTACTTTTCAGCTTTTCGACGTGGGTTCGTAGATATAAGCCTCTATCAAAATGGATTCCGAGATATTTTACCGTTTCTTTGTACGTTATCTGTTTGTTTCCGATTTTTATTGTTGGTGGTCTTTTGGGGTCGAGTATACCTTTGAACAGTGTCATTTCCGTTTTAGATACTGATAATTGTAGTTTTTCGTTTTTGCACCAGTGTTCGATAAGTTCTATTGTTGCTTGTCCTTGTTTTTCTAACTCTAGTCGGCTGTTTCCGGATATTAGTACTAGGAGGTCGTCAGCGTATGCTACCGCCTCTATTCCTGAAATTCTTAGCAATCTGAGGATATCGTCAAAAACTAGTTTCCATAGGTGCGGGCCTAGGATAGATCCTTGCGGGCAGCCTTTCGTCACGTCCTTTGTTGTTTCCTGGGTTTCTCCTCGGAATTTTACACTGCGGTCTTGCAAGTAGTTTGCTATCGTCCGGTAGATGTTTTTCGGACATTGCCGCTCCTTTAGTTTGTGTAAAATACTTGGCCACCAAACGTTGTCAAAGGCACCTGCGATGTCGAATAAGATGGCCAGTACATATTTCTTGTTGCTCCTGGAAACTAGTTCTCGCATCTGTACTATTGCGTCCTCGGTTGATTTTCCTGTTGTGAATCCATATTGGCGTTCCCATGCGAAGTCTTCTTTTTGAAAAGTTGGGGTTAGCTTTCGTACTAGTAGTTTCTCTAACGCCTTGCCAATCACTGGGAGCAGACAGATCGGTCGGTACGATTTTGGGTTTGCTTCGTCCTTTTCAGGGTCCTTTAAGATAGCACGAATGTTCCCTATCTTCCAGATTTTCGGGAAGTAACCATGTTTGAGACAGGCATTGAAGAGTTCGTTGAATTCTTGTTCTAGTGAGCTGTATGAGGCTTTCAGTATTTCGACTTCTATTCTATCTATTCCTGGCGCTTTTTTGTTCCTAAGGCTTCTTATTGCGGTGGCTATTTCACAGTTTGTAAAATTCTCTGTGTTCTCGGTGTTCGGAGCTTCTTGAATTGCGGACCTTATTTCTCTTTGTGAATCTGTGGTGTCGTCGTTGTCGTCGGGTACTAAGAACTGTAGAAATTTGCTGGCTGTATCATTCCATGTTAGTGTGTGTCCAGTTCCGGTTTCGCATGTCGCCAAGGCCCGTTCCGGTGTGATTTTCTGCATGCATAATTTATAAACTGTTCCCCAGGGTTTGGCGTTTCCTTTGTTCGTGACATATTTTTCCCAGCTCTCCTTCTTAGCTTTTCGGATTTCTGTTATGTATCTATTTCTTATTGAATGGTATTCTCCTTTTGCTTTTGCTCTTTTCTCGGTGTCTTTTGTTTGTTGAAGTATTTTCCGTTTTTTGTGTGTTTGTTTCTTCAGTTCTGTTAGGGCTCCAGTCCACCATGGTACAGTTACAGTGCGTGTTTTCCTGTGTCCGAGGGTTTTATTGCAGGTATTTATAATGCAGGCATGTATTGATCGTGCGGCTTCTTCTATATCTTCTTCTATATTGTTATTCCAGTTCTGCAGAGTTTCCTGTTTTTCTACTATTAATGTTTCGTGGAACTTTCTCCAATTAACTTTGTTTATCCGGAATCTCGGTGTTCTTGTGATCGTCGCTGTGTTGTCTGTGTTTGCTTCATTTGTCAGGCTGTATATTATTGCATTGTGGTCGCTGCTTGTCCAGTTCTCCTTTACCATCCAGGTCTCCATTAGCCGTGCTGCTGGGTATGTTACTAACGTTATATCTATATTTGAGCTGCCTGTTGGTGATGAATATGTTGGTGGGTTTCTTGGTTCATTTATAACAATGAGGTTATTCCGTGCTATTAGTTGCTCGAGTTTTTCTCCTCGTTCGTCCGTTATGTTACTGTGCCAAAGTGGTGATTTGGCGTTTGCATCTGCTGCTATTATAACTTTTTCTCCTTTTAGCTGTGTAAGTATTGTTTGCAACTGCTCTAGATATATCTCGATTTCGTGGGAAAACTGAAAGTACATGTTCACGATATATATCCGTCCTAATTCACTGGTGATTTCGATACAGACACAATGTTCGTTACTTAGATGCGCAATTTTTAATACTGTAAGTCTGTTTCTTCTTACGGCTATGGATGCCTGGACGGCGTGATTTTGGTTTTCTCCAGTTATGATGGTTGTGTTACTATTGAATCCAATGTGTTTCCCTTTCGGGTTGTAGGGTTCTTGCATTAGGAGAATATCTATATTCTTTTGGTTCATGAGTTTGCTGGTTTCCAAATTTACTACTTGTGTATTCCTCATGTTTAGTTGCAATATTCTAATCCTGTTTTTGTTTTGGTTTGTTCTACTGTCCATAGTCAGTTCTTGAGAGTACTTGATTTATGGCAGTAATATGTGAGGGGCAGTCTTTGTCGGTGACGCTGTGGTTGTGTGTTTTTCCTGCCTTCTTGCAGTTCACGCATGTTACTGGCTTGTTCTTGTTCGGACAGTTTTTAAAGGTATGGCCTGCCAGTGCACAGTGACCACAGATGTCGATTTCACTTCTGCAGTGTTTGGTTGTGTGGCCGTGTCCTTGACACTTATAACACCGCGTGGCTACGACGTAGTCTTGAACTTTGCAACACTGCCACATGATATACAGTCGTTCCTTTTTTATGAGTAGTTCTCTCACTTCTTTTGATGTCTCTAATACGATGTTGCAGCTGTTTTTATTATTCTTGTTTCCTGTTTTAAACGCGACTTTGGTTTGGTGCGAGTATTTCTTCTTTTCCTGGTCGTTGAAGTTCTGGTCGATGATGGTCTGCAGCGTTTCTTTATCGTCTTCAATTCTCGGTGCGCCATATATTATGACGCGTGGACTCCTTTTTGTGGGTACGTCAACTAGTAAGCCTGCCGTTTTGAGTTTCTCGTTTTTAATTAATGTCTGCACATTACTCAATTTAGCTGTTTCGACGATTACAGCATTTCCTTGCACTTTCCTGAGGTTTTTCACGTGTAGGTTGTCTTCTTTTGGCGAGATCAGCTTTATCAAGGCCTGTTTTGTTTCTTCGCTGTTTGTGTATTTTGATGTATCCGTTGGTCGTACAAGGACGACTTTTGGAGGGTCCTGCTTGAGGTTAGAAAGTTCCGCAACTTTCGACTTAATTCCGAGTCGTTCCGCATACGTCATTTTCTGCGGCTGGGTTGCGGCTGCTGCCATCGCTTTTCTTTCGTCGGCGACGAAGTCCTTCCTTTGCTTCCTATTTTCCCACTTCAGGGCTTCTAGTTGGCCTTCAAGTCTGCTGTTCATCAGCAGTGATTCCTGCAGTAGGTTCTGTAGATTTCCTATTTTATTTAACAGGTATCTGGTGGTGCCCCGTTTGATTCCGTTGTCCGGGTTGGTGAGGTGGTTAATTATCTTCTGCTGTATTTCCTCTGCTTTGACCTTGATGCTGTGGATAGTTCCGCTGGGGGGGTTGTCCGTTTCCATTTCCCGGTCGCTTTCCTTGTTGACATCTCCGTGCAATTCCACTGCGGCTGCCTTTTTTCCTCGTTGGCCGTCCTTCTCGTTCCTCTTTTGCAGTCGTTCTATGTCCGTCTCCGTTTCCGAGGGGAGTCTTCTTTTCCGCACATGTTTTCCCTTCTTGTTATATTTTTCAATTGTTAAATCCCTTTCCGTATCTGATGTATCTCCTTCCATTGTTGATTTCCCGTGCGTGGTCACTATTTCCACACTCCGCGTGGTGGCGTTGGCGTAGTTGACGCGTCCAAGATGGCGGCCAAGATGGCGTCCAATATGGCCGCCTAACCTGTCACTTACTGGATCAGAAAAGTGAACTTACCTTTGCTGTCTTGCACTGGATCTCTGATCTGTTTACACCAAATTGTAGCCGGCGTTGTTCCGCTTCTTTTGGTATATAAATATTGGCTGGGACGTCAGGCGGTTCCGTGCTTCAGGCTGCGAAAAGTTGGCGTGGGTCGATCGACGCGCCGGGAGCGTCCGACACCGATTTTTCCACTTTTTCTATTCACAGGCATTGAATTTCACTGAAATTAATATCACTGATCGTTCACAACCACTAGATAACCACTTAGAAACACTCGTTTATAATTTCCTGACGGATTTTACACCGAAAACACGAAATTACTACGGAGCGACGTGAAGCGCGTCTGTCCTCGACCGATCCAAGATGGCGTCTCGGCCAAAAAGGACAGTCGTCCCTCGCGTTTCGTTTGAAAGGGCGTTGGCCCGCGCTTTCCACGCTTTCCGCGCGCCCTGCCGCGGTGGAGCGCGGTTCCACCGCGCCGCAATTGTGACCGTCGTCGAGGACTCTTGGACGCGGCCACCGAGGAGGAGGACGTGCACGCGCGTCGATCCACGCGCTCGACGAACGGAGATGCATGTGCACGCGCGGCTGCCAGGGGATGTGAGTTCACCGTAGATAGTACCGTTTTTCCTTCCCGCGGGTCTTGTTCGTCGCTTCTTTTTCGGGGGACGATCGTGTGCGCGTCTACGACGCTTCGAATTCGAGGCTCGTCGCCAGCTCTACGCGGCATTCCTCCGTGTCCCCCGCATGACTTCCTGTAGTGCGATTAGTTGGTGGGTTCGTAGAGAGAGATAGAGAGAGAGAGAGAGAGAGAGAGAGAGAGAGAGAGAGAGAGAGTTTCTCGTGTGCACGTGCATGTACCAATACCGATGCGAGGGTATGGATTCCGTCGAACGTTTTCGATGGTGATCGCCGGTGGTCTTCGTTCGTTTCACTTTTCTAATCGTATTCCTGGCATGTCGATAGTTTGACCTCGATTCCGTGGACGCGGAGGCGCGCGCCCGCGCCATTCTCACCCATTGGAATTCCGTGAAATCGAGTACGTACCTCTCGTCTGGTGTACTTTCTTCGTCGATCCAGCCAAGTGTGCTCTCTGCATGGAACCACTCTTTCTTCCGCCTGTTGCACGTACGTACGTGCGATTCGCGATGGTCGATCGGTTTAAAAAGCATGCGAGATCTTGCTGTTCTTCGTGTCGCGTGAAGATTTTCCAGAAAATTG
The DNA here is from genome assembly GCF_050948175.1 of Xylocopa sonorina. Lineage (NCBI taxonomy): Eukaryota > Metazoa > Arthropoda > Insecta > Hymenoptera > Apidae > Xylocopa > Xylocopa sonorina. The sequence goes on along the minus strand of NW_027490102.1, from coordinate 1,617,735 downwards.
CACTCTATCCGATCTCTGTTTAACGATCTCGTAAATCTAGTGCTACTGGAATTAACAGAAGAGGACACACGACTATTGGCCCTCTATTAAACGTCCACGTTTGCAATCGCTATGTCACACTTCTCTACGATCGAACGCGGACGCGTTGAACGCAACAACGCGACGCAATGGAGTCCACGAAATTGACCGTTTAAAATCATCGAGACGCAATGGTATCGCGCGCTCAGGGAATCGTATTAATTCACGACTTCCTCCAGCCGTATTCCGGATGTGCATGCGAGATCACGTCCGGTTTTAGCGGTGGTTTTCCGGCGTCACGTACGTGGTTCACCGGACGGAATGAAATTTCTAATCCCCGTTGGCTTTATACGGTCATGCTCGTTATTCATTCGCGTTGTTCCCAGCTCGATCATTTTCCAATCGGCATCGCGCGATTAATTCGCGATTACCATCGAGCCGCTCCGTCGTTGCTCTAATTGTATTCAAATTCGGGGATAATTCTTCCCCGCCGCGTTGAACGGGATTTAATGACCGTGGTGGACGCGCGGCAGAATTTTGCAGAGCGTAATTCGACGACGAGGGAGACCACCGAGCCCGTCGACTCGTCCTTAACTCGCCCACCAGCTCCGTGGCTCGATGGAAATAAAATTGAGCTTGTGTGTTGCAGATCTCTCGCTACTGAAGATTCGACGGCTGATGCGAGTGGTTGCATAAGATAGGCACATTCGTGATCTACCCTGTAGATCCGGGCTTTTGTAGAATTGTAAATATCAGAAGCTCGTCTCTACAGGTATCTTACGGATGACATGCCACGCGACTCTAGATTGCAATGCATGGCGGCGCATTCGAGAGAATCGGCGTCCATTGGAGGGCGTTTAGTTTTAGAGCCAACCAGCTGTGTGCGTCTGCGAGCAATGTATAGCGCGTTTAAAGCGATACGATGTTTTCTGCGTTAGATTGTTGAGAATATATTGGCGATTGATGTGTTTGTCGATAGAATAGGCTGCGTTGTCGATAGGCTTCGAGCGTTTAATATAGCTGTACTTTTAAGGGTTCTGTATGTAGATAATTTATGCTGTAATTTGTTAATGAATAACACATGTTGATGTGTTTGATGTTAACGTTATATAATTAAGAATTAACACGTGTTTATGTATACGGATATAATGTAAAAATAAATCTGTATGAAATTGAAGGAGAAATTGCTTCGATTACTTTACTCACCCCATTCCTAGAGATTTTAAATCGCATAAGAAATAATTGAATAGTAAGAAATTCTGCAATAGTAATTATAATAAAAAATTATATCTTTCGCAAATTGATTAATGCGAACACGTAGTATCAAGTTAAGCGACACCATTTCATTTGGCAGTCTATCAATTTGGAACTTGTCCCCTATTGGAAATTAACGAAACTGTTACCTTATATCTCTTCGTCGATACGGAAGAGACCTGCACATCGACGTATCGATCGCAGATTCCGACTTTATCAGCTAAAGAAATGTTTCGAAAACACTTTACTACCAGAAAAATTCGCAAATTTCACCAAGCTTTTTATCATAAAAGATCTAATATCAACTCGACGAGAAATTCCATCGATTTACATTTTGCAGTATTAGAAATTAAGAAAATATACTGACTAGCAAATGTTTTTGGCAAAACAACGCAACCCATGGTCAAATCAACCAACGCAGAAGGCCACTAGATGACAGCACGATGCTAACTCGAACTTACCCCTAAGCCAAGAAACTACCACTAAAAAGCAGCCTACCAACTGTTGTAATCTTAAATCTACACAGGAACACCGAAACTCCCTTCACCCCTTAATCGTCTAACGAAATCAACATCGCTGCTCGCAGCGAACTTATCTACCCAGCCAGGCTCACCGATTCGTCGTAATTGCCAGCGTAAAAGTTCTTCCCTTTAAACACGCTTACCACTGTGGTTGGTTTCAAAATTAGCCGACCTACTTCCCATCGCGTCGTCATTATCCTCGGTGCACCGGCTTATCGCGATCCGGAGCATCTGTGTCCGGCGTTCCCAAGGCGGGTGCTGGCGGCGGGCGTCGTAGACGGGCGTCAGCCCGTGGCGAACGCGTTCACGGTCGTCCTGGAAAAGAAAAGGAGAGAAAAAGAAGAGAAAAAGGACGTGGAACACGTTCACGAAAAGGCGAATGATAAGCGGATCCGGAGCGCGTGAAAGCCGGGCCAGGTTTCGATGCCGCGATAGCACGGTTTTTCAAGCGAATTTTACTGGCTCGGTTTTGCGTTCAGCCGGAAGGGAGGTGATATTGATTGCGTTGGCCCTTGCTATCTTCTGTACCGCGTGCGATGATAAAGTGGACGATGTGGACACTGTTTGTACAGCTCGGATGAGGATTAACAGCGCGGAGTTTGTGCTCTCGCAGTGTGAACTCTGCGTTTGATTTATATTTAAATGTATGTTGACGAAGGTAACAATTAACCCTTCCAGGGCCGAGTTATTAATTACCAGGCTATTCCTACCAACAATATCTTTTTCAACCCGAAGTTTATAAATTCAGGGTAATTCCTCATCAAAGAGATATCGCGTGCTTCGAAGGGAAGGTGGAAAACAGCCGATGGAAGAGTTGCACGTTAATAGCGAACGACGGAAACTATTTCTATCGGCTGTCCAGTCCCGTCACGGCAATTAGCAGAGTACCTGCACGTGCGGATAAATCCTCTCGTGGCGGGAGCGCGACTTATTTATGATCATCCTCGACCCGGAGCCGGCCGAAAGGGTTAAAGGCGAAACAATGCGCCGGTCGACATTGTTTTGATGCGGTCAGAGCTGAGGAGGATCGCTGAAAGGTTCCCCAGGCCGTTCTCTCGACGTGTGCCAGTTTCCCAAAAGGGTGGATTCGATGGGAAATCCACGCCACGGCACTTTCTCTTTGTACGTAAATTGCCGATAGAAAGACACGCCTGGCCTGTGGCCGATGTTCTTGGAACTCGAAGTGAACCGATCGAGTCGGGGAGAAGATCGACAGTTGCACTTTTCGGTAGAAATTGACGATTTTAGATAAAACAGACCCTTCTGTCGAGATTTTTTCGATTAAAAATATAACGTTGAGATGTAATTTAGTTAATTGAAGCATGAATATAATTTATGGAACATCCGGACGCGGTGATCGCCCTAACACAACAATGATAACGGTAACTGGTATGAATGGACGATCGGCTCTCACCGATTCCTCATTTCAGATCGAGGAGCCGCATGTATTTACATCGAAATACCCCGAGCGTTCCTCGTAGAAGGGTATGGTAATCTGAATCCAGTTCAAGAAGTTGTCAATCATCACCAGCGAGCGGGAACCTCTTAGGAAGAGATAGGAGCTTCCTGAACGAGGTGAGGATGGATAGTCGTATTTCCCTATCTTGATTCTTGTTAGATAACTTCCCGTTTAAGATTCGTAATATCGTCAACAATCCCTTTCAACGTCGCTGCCGAGTGCTACCAATAAATCAGCATCGTCCTCCGCCATTCTTTCGCGCCTTAATACCACCGCCATTAGAACGTTCGGAAAAACCAAGAAAGTAATCAAGACGCATCGAAGCGTATCATTGTCTCGAATATCTCTCGCTGAAATAAAGTAGCAAACTCTTGAATTTTTCTTTACAAAGTAAAACTATCGAGGTAGCTAAATATTCTTGAAATCCTCGATTGTCGACTCGTTCAGATGGTTCCTTCCATCGTGCTCATCACGATTGCAACGATAGTTGGAAGTGGATCGAAGTTCTCGGGGTGCACGATAACGGTAACCGTAACGTCGTCGTTCTGGCGGAGGAGCCCAGCCACGGTGTTCATGATCAGAAGAGCGGCAGCATCCTGGTCCTCCCTTTAGTAGTCTCATACCACTAGCGTATACCCTTACTATGGTACCCCTGCCGGCGCGGTGCTAGCCGTGACACGAGAATGTGATTAATGATCGCGACGTAGAGCCATGCACCGTACACCGCCACCCCTCACTCTTTTCCCTCTCCCGCCTCGCGTCGACTACGCTCTTCCCTGGCACGGCCACCGCGTTTTCTCTTCCCTCCGGTATCGTTTTCTGTTTCAGCAACCCCTGCTGCTGCCGCTGACGTCGCCGCCGCCGTTGCCGCCGCTGCTGCAACCGGCCCACCTCTCTCTCTCTCTCTCTCTTGCGCCCTTTGCTCGCAATCCGACTGTCTGCCACCTTTCTTCCTTCTCCCTTCCGTGGCCAACGCTGATTATCCACCCGGTATTTTCTACACCGCCTCCATCTGGTTTTCGCTGCTTTTTAAAGAAGATTCCCTCTTGGCTGGCGAACCAACGAGGTCACCGGGTGGAAGGAAGGGGGTGAGATTTGAATAATTCTTTCGTGGGAGGCGATTCGAGTCTAATGGGCGCTGGGCGGCTTCTCGAGGACGAAGTTGACTAGCTTCCTTTCTGAAAGTTCGCGAAGTAGCTCTCGCGTGGGGGTGAATCGCGAAGGGGTTGGCAGTTTCGTTGCAGAGGAAATTCTGATCCCTTTTCTTTCGTTTATCGAACGACGTTGCTCAAGTTTTCGAATAATTTCAAGTTTCAAGTGATTCTATTTCCTACGTGTTCCTACGCTGCTCAGAAAGGATAAGGTTCTTCTTTAGAAGTTGGCGAGGCGCGGCACGTTATGAAAGGTTTCGGAATTTTCTTCGCCGGTTTATCGAATGTTACGTGTCCCTAGAGTTAAACGAACCTGTCCAAGCCAGGATTCGCTGGAAATTAAGAAGTCGCAAGAGCGAGGAAGAAATCAGTCAGTGCCTGTTCCAAGCACGATGACTTTGACTCTATCCATTCGCTTCACGCTTATCTAAATCACTTATCGATATCTTCCCGTGGTCCCGGTTTCCTTCAATATCCGATCGCCGTCGATCTTAATAATCGCAATCATATTTAACCTCGTCTCGAACTGACTTTCGCGTGTGACCCTCTGCTAACTGAACGAAATAATTTTTCTTCTGTTAGAATGTAATTAAGTATGTACGTAAATTATGTAAAATTCGGTGATCATTTAGTAAACTCAACAGAGGGACGTTTCCAAGCGAATGGCGTTTCAATATGGCTGCCAGCTTCCTCGACGTCGCCATATTATCTACTCTCTCATTCATTCCCAAAGTTTCAACTTTCATAACCAATTTTCCATCCATGTACAATCTCCATATTCCTCAGACTTACATTAAAATCATTTACACAGAGTGGACTAACAAAAATTCACGCTTACCCCTTTGAAATCTTTTCGAAAACCTCCAAAAACCCAGAAGAACAAACTACCCCTTTGATGGTTCTCATCGTAGTAACGTCACGCTGGCCAGAGCTAGCTTTCGAAAAATAATTCAACGGTTCGACAGGGTGGCCAGAGGCCGAGGCGATCATCGAGAAAGTACGCGGGAGCGGCGAGGGTGGCCAGACGGGACGGAGACAGAGCCAGGGCGAGTGCTCCCCGCGGAAATCAACGGGGTTGCGAGCGTTTCGATGAAATTTCCGGCGTATTGTCGGCGTTCGGCGGCCGTGAATGATCCGGAGCCACCATCAACCCCTTTGCGAAGAAGCGGGGACGGGGAACGAGGGCGAGCCTGATGGGATACGGGGATGGCGTCGCGTCCCTGGCGACGCCGCGACGCTGACAGCGCTGCTCGCCCCTGTTCCCGCCCTTCCTCCCGTCTCTATCTCCACGTTTTCTTCGACACACCCTGGATTAAAAGCTCCCGGCTGTTTCTGCGGGCCTGCGGACCGTAACGCTCGCGTGAGCGTTGCCCAAACGAGCGCGATCATCGCTGTTGGATACGGAGGTGGGAGACGGTGAGGAAATTGAGGACACGGGACGGAACGTGGAGGGCTGAGAGCAAAAAAGTGGAGGTACGGAAGTTCACAAGTATACGTTTTCCAATTGCGATTATTTGGAGTGGATTTTAGGTTCTTATTGTTGGTTTCTGCGTGTGCATTAAGGGTGGTAAAATTGAGAGTGATATTAATTTTTCATTCTATGGAATGGTAACACTCGAGCAATCTATTTTCGTTTAAAGAAGAAACGTTTGTGGAAGAATCAGTCCGTGTAACGCGGTGGTTTCCTTATTAGCGGCATTACATTATGGCAGTAATGTGTAGGTACGAGTAGCGAGAGGGTGATAATTAGCTGATGGCGCAGATTATCACTGTTCCCGTAACGATTGATGAAGTAGAAGGTGCTAACGATTATTTAAACAGGTAATTAGGCAAATTAAGGCGGTACTACAGTTCCGAATAACACCACTTACGCGAACAGAGCGTACAATGCGCCTCTGTACACGATACTATAATTTAACCGGCGTCTAACTTAATCGTCGCTAGGTAATGTGCTTCGTATTTGTCTTCTTAATGTACCATAGTTGATTTCAGAACAGATTACGGGTTCTACGAACAGACGTTTCTCTTTCAGACCTACCACTTATCGCGCAGAGAATTTTATTACTTCTGCAAAAATATGTTCTTCGATGTTAGCGCTATATTTTCGACTGTTCGCGATATTCTCCTAGCGACAGAAGCGACCATGTTGGCGATATTAGCTTGGCCGTCAGCGATGGCTACCAGCCTTTCGTCCGAGGGGGATGAAATACTTGATGATATTAAACATGAATAATGTAACGGCACGGGGACGAGGAATAGCGGCTTCGATAACGCTCTCTGGAATATAACATACGCAAAATCACAGTGTAACAGCTGTTTGACGTGTACCAGCCTCGCATTTAACGCAACAAAAGAAAGGATTTATTAAAATTAAAAGCGTCGATAACCTGATATGTTCGTCTACGTTTTTAATATCTCGTGGGTCCAGGTTAAGATATCGAAGGGAGGAAAAGTTTTCTCGTTTGGTGGCGAAGCTTATTGGCAGGAATCGCGATACGGGAGTAAATTGGTCGAAACAAGAGGGCAAACAGGAAGAGGGGAAAAAATCAGTGCCGGATGACTCGCCGGTTTCCGAGCGAGCCGGAATGACTAAGTGTGAATTCAATTAAGGGTTTGTTTTAAGCGTCTATCAGAGCTTGTTTACGGACTCGCTCATTATTTACGTAACACGGTGAAATTGACAATTTCGCCTTGGCCAATTAACGCTTTAATCGGCGCGACCCAATCGATTCTAATTTCATCGGCCCGTCGATCAATTACGTGCCTCGTGATCGTGTCAGTTCAACTGAACTTGGCATTCTATAATATTTATCAAACTTCCAAACTATTTTTTCATCCTTTTGCGCGTCAAGACATTTTTACAAAGGATCAATTAATACTTCACCCTTTCCAGAGAAAATAAACACCCGTATAATTTCCAATTCACGCGATCCAACTCTAATATCTGTTAACTAAACATTTTCGAGACCCGAACTCGAACTTTCGAGGTCTACAAAAATATTTCTTCACCCTCCGCGCGAAGCAGCCATGAAAACCGAGACGGAGCGAGCGGAAAACAGCGGGGTGTTAATAATGGCCCTGGAATTCGGCCGTGGACCAATGTCAAAGGACCTCTCCTCGTCCAATCCCTGTCGGCGAGTGCGGCAGGATGTTGTTGTAGACAGGACCAAATAGTCCAGGGCGGACCCTTCTTTTAATTGTATCGAAGGGTCAATCCTCCGGTCCCGGATAGACGTGGACCCGTGAGAAACAGGGATGCGTGCACCGGGGGCTCCAATTCATTTCGTCCGGGCCTTCCCGTGGAAGCGTCATTAATTTGGTGCGCGACGCTGCCCCGGAAAAATGGACAAATCGGTCGAAATGTCGCGGCGTTCTTTGAGACACGCGAAACTCTAGAAGTGACTCGAGTCGACGTCGAGAAGAGATCATTACTTAAGTCGGTCGGCTCGGATAAATCTCGTATAACACGATTTTCGTCGACAAGCTACAGTATTCGTATTACAAGTCCAGATTTCCTGTTACTTCTCCGCTGAATCGCTGCATTCTTTGGTTAATTTCGATTAGAATTGGAATTGAAGGGGACGCGATGCTGAGGACGATTTTTGTAAAGAACCAGTGGCAAGGATTTTGGTCGAGCCGATGGCGCGTCGAGATTGAGACGTTTTTTGAAATGGACCCTGTGGAGAATCGTAGCTCGTGTCCACGCGTTGCGCTCGAGTGGGGCTGTCACAATGGGAGCAGAGCAGTGGGACGGAAAAAAGAGAGCAGCTGTGAAGAGGAGCTTGAAATGGCGATTCTATGCGCGTCACGAGTTGCTCCGCTATGATCGCTCGCCGCCTCGCCGTTCGATTTCCCTCTTTACCGCCGGTGGATTATCGTTTTTGCGAACACGATCAAGGCGAACGATTTAATTCCGAGTCGTCACGGCTTATTAATTGATAAAGGAATCGCGCTGCGTGCCTTTGCTAACATTCAATCACCGCGTAAGGACCGCAAAACAGACAGGAGGAGTGAGCCGTACCTCGCGTTTCGAACTCAAAGGCTGACTTTCAAAGGCTGATGTTGTTTTTACCGATTTTTAACACGCCAAAGCGTAAGCATTATATTATAGCATTTCTTGTTTCAGAAGAACCGACGAGAGCCAGCAACTGTTTTATAAGGCGAAGACGACGTTAATCTCTCGATAGAGTGTAAAAGTTTCGCGTAAGAAAATGCCACGATTCTTGACGAACAGGATTAATACTGATCCCACTTCGTCCCGGAAACGAGTCAATGGAATTACAGGATTAATTACGCGAAGGGTGTTAATGTCGAATTCGGTCAACGTTGAAGGGGATGCTCGAGGACCAAGGGTCGCTGGTCACTCCCTGGATTTCGCGTAAACCACTGGCAAAACGTGTCGTCGAATATCACGAAAAACATGGATACCGTTCACTGCGCTGTTCATTTTTATTTTCACACCACGATCCCGAAAAAAATCAACATTTTCTCACCGATGAGAGATAAATCAGACCTCCTGGGACCTTCAGTGAAATACGAAAGTCACGCTATTTGCTGGAAGACAAAATTAATTCGTGAGAACAGGCGAAAACGAAGAAAAATCATTAATCTTGCGCACTGAACTTTGTTAAGTAACGAGTACGCCGTGTTTAACGCGCGTTGACACACACACACAGCGTACCTCGCGTGGCTCGAGCAAATAAAGGGTCAAGATCCACCGTAGTCGAGGAACTCCCGTGGTCAGTTGTTATTATATTATTCAAAGCAGGTGGAAGAGGAGAAAATATCAAGGGGGTTGTGCGGTGGTGCAAAAATTCCAATTTCCCCCGTCGCGACGTTCGGAATTCATTCGCCGCGACCGAAAACGAGTTTCTACGCAGGAATCCCGATCGCGACTCACGCAGCCCGCCGAGGGGGCTCATTGCTATTCCGCGGGTAGCTCATGCGGGGCATTATGGTAGTCGCAGTCGGGGCTCTACTAAATTGAAAACAAGATCCGTCACGTTTCCAGGCAAGCAAAAAGAATTTTAATGAATTATAAGGAGCAGGTATGAAGGAGGATTGACAGGCGATTCTGGTGAAATTAAAGGGGCTACCCACTGGCCACCGCTGTCCGCCATTGTGCTGGCTGCCGCGGACGGTTTTTGCCCCGCCACGGTACCGCTGCGACAGGGGTACTTTTTAATATTCCAACAGAAAATTGCTTCCACTTTGCTCGCTCGCTGGAAACGACGTTTCCCCGATTGGAATCGTCGCGTTGCAATCTGTGTTGCCGATCCTCAGTCTCGAACGCCTCGATTTCGTCCCCTCGCGTTACCAACTACAATCTAGACGCTCTCGAAGTGTCCATTACAAAAATTCACCCCGGGTGTTCTCGCTAAAAATATACGCTGCGCCAAACAGAATGCCACCCCCGCGTTGCACTCGACGGAGCGACGCACACGCGAACCAGCGAGCCGCACGATCCACGGAGTTCGCGTCGAAAGGGTCGGACAACAGGAGGAAAAGGAATTTAATGAATTATAAAGGCTCTCTAGCCGGGTCAGGGGTGGCTGGTGGGAGGAGCGAGGTCGAGGGAAGGGGATTGGCAGTCGATCCAGCCGGAATTAAAACGGTTGGCCGTCGTCGGCACTGCGGTGCCGATCCGTTCTGGGGGTTTTCTTGCGCCCCGAAACCCTCTGTGTGCAGACGCGGGTCCAGGAAAGAGTTCGGGTTGGCAGAAAGAAAAAGGAGCTTCGAGACGCGTCGGAGGAGGCAAAGCCGGAGTTGAAGAAGAAGAAGAAGAAGAAGAAGAAGAAGAAGAAGAAGAAAGGGAGGAGGAGAAGGAGAAGGTCGAGGCGATGGTACTAGGGGACTTGATGAGAACGCCTGGTGGGGGAGGGTTTCCGAAACAGCTCGCCGCTATCTCGACTGATCCGATCAAGATTAATGAACGTGCGGCTTGCGAGTCGAAGCCTTTGCGCCGTCCAGGCTGCCGTTCCGTCTCTGTCTCGTGGCTGATACTCGCGTAGCCGCGTCCTCGTCGCTCTGATTCTTTCTCTCGACCCGCTGATCCACGCAGGGGCAGCGACTAGCGACAGGTACCGTCGACGAGTTCTGGTAATAGCGCGGTTCGCGGTGGCTGATGCGTTGCCGCCGCGACCAGCTCGCGAGACGTTCCGTGGATTCGGTTTCAGAGTGTTGGACGACGGCAGGGAATGGATGGTCCGAGGAGGGCATCGTCGAATCGCGAAGGAAACGGAAGAAGTCGAGATCGATAGAAGGGAGCAGCCGGCTTGGCTGCTCCGCGATAGTTCCTCCGGTTCGAGGTTCGCTCGAGTCTTTTTGTCGACGCGTCCACGAGTTACTCCAACGGTAAGCAACCTCGGAAGATGGGGAACGACTTCGTTATCGTCCACTCGATCGCGAGTAAACGCGACGCAAGAAATATTCCGGCGAACCGGCGACAATTTGTCGAGGACAGCCGTTCGATCGAGTACCAGAGCGTCTCCCTCGACGTTTGTTCGCAGGAAAAGTTATAAGCGGACGCGTATTAGGATTGGCAGGGTAGATAAAGCTGCGGTAGCGGTAGCCGTAGCGGTAGCAGAACTCCTCTCTTTGCGCGTGGTCCGGCTGCCTCGAGATAGATGTGTCGCCGAGACCAGGGACAGATAAAAATACACGTCCCCCTCGCGACGATGGTTTTAATTAATTCCGAGGATCGACGCGACCGCCCTTGTTAACTTTCCGGCTCGGTCGCTGCGTCAACCGCGCGTGTCCCCGATCGCTACTGTGCTGCACCACAACGGATCCGTTTAACCCTGCCCCTGTCATAAGAACGCTCCTGCGGACAGTCTCGTTCCTTTTCTTTTTCGTCCCGGAGACTGTTGTCAGAGATACTTTGTGGATTAATAAGAAAACTTCGATTGGGACAAGAGAATGCAAAAGGAACATGCGACGAACGTGTAAATGTACGAACAACCTTTGAACAATCGATCAGTTTTTATGTACTATATTAATTGTGAATCGTTGGGAATAGAAAATAATAGCTTTAAGGGAATACGATCGAAACATCGATTTCACTTACCACAGCCATAGGGCTGTAGTTATTTATTCATCTCGTTCGAGCTGAAGATAATTAGTTTCCGCGCCACCCGTCCTCGCTCTTCTCGCACACCCCTACCGATCGCCAAAACCACGTTTCCATTATTTCTCTCCCGCGGAACGATCCGGGGCTCCCAGCGCGGCGTCCCGATTAGCACCCTATTGCTACGATACGTTGACATCTGCAAACTGTATTTCCTAGCAAGGAAGTGTCGCATTTACATTCTTTTGAAGAGAATACGAGGTTTACATGACACTTCGCAATGAATATTATAACATCATGAAACATAGAAGTGAGGTGCGGTTTTGCGTTTTAAGAAGCATTAGAACTCTATTGCTACGATAAGTAGACATCGGCAAACGCTATTTCCTTGCAAGGAAGCGTCGCATTTACATTCTTTTGAAGCGAATACGAGGTATACATGACACTTCGCAATGAATATTATATCTTGTCATGAGACATAGAAATGAGATGCGATATCGCGATTTAAGGAGCATTAAAATTCTATTGCGTCGATATGTAGACATCTGCAAACGCTATTTCCTAGCAAGCAAGTGTCGCATTTACATTCATTTGAAGTGAATACTAGGTTTACATGACACTTCGCAATGAATATTATATCATCATGAAACATAGAAATGAGGTGCGGTATTGCATTTTAAGAAGCATTAGAACCTTATTGTTTCTATACGTAGACATCTGGAAACGCTATTTCCTAGCAAGGAAGTGTCGCATTTCCATTCTCTTGAACTGAATACGAGTTATACATGTCACTTCGCAATGAATATTATATCTCATCATGAAACAAAGAAATGAGATGCGATATCGCGATTTAAGGAGCATTAAAACTCTATTGCTTCGATAAGTAGACATCTGCAAACGCTATTACCTAGCAAGCAGGTGTCGCATTTACATTAATTTGAAGTGAATACGAGGTATACATGACACTTCGCAATGAATATTATATCTTATCATGAAACATAGAAATGAGGAGCGAAGTCTCGTTCTAAGAAGCATTAGTACTCCATTGTTTCTATACGTAGACATCTGCAAACTCTATTTCCTAGCAAGGAAGTGTGGCATTCACATTCTTTTGAAGAGAATACGAGGTTTACATGGCACTTCGCAATGAATATTATAACATCATGAAACATAGAAGTGAGGTGCGGTATTGCGTTTTAAGAAGCATTAGAACTCTATTGCTACGATAAGTAGACATCTGCAAACCCTATTTCCTTGCAAGGAAGTGTCGCATTTACATTCTTTTGAAGCGAATACGAGGTATACATGACACTTTCTCAATGAATACTATATCTTGTCATGAGACATAGAAATGAGTTGCGATATGGCGTTTTAAGATGCATTAGAACTCTATTTCTACGATACGTAGACATCTGCAAAGGCTATTTCCTAGGAAGGAAGTGTCGGATTTACATTCTTTTGAAGTGAATACGAGGTATACATAACACTTCGCAATGAATATTATATCTTATCATGAAACATAAAAATGAGTTGCGAAGTCTCGTTTTAAGAAGCATTAGAACTCTATTGTTTCTACACTTATACATCTAGAATCGCTATTTCCTAGCAAGGAAGTGTCGCATTTACATTCTTTTGAAGAGAATACGAGGTGTACATGACACTTCGCAATGAATATTATAACATCATGAAACATAGAAGTGAGGTGCGGTATTGCGTTTTAAGAAGCATTAGAACACTATTGCTACTATAAGTAGACATCTGCAAACGCTATTTCCTTGCAAGGAAGTGTCGCATTTACATTCTTTTGAAGCGAATACGAGGTATACATGACACTTCGCAATGAATATTATATCTTGTCATGAGACATAGAAATGAGATGCGATATGGCGTTTTAAGATGCATTAGAACTCTATTGCTACGATACGTAGACATCTGGAAACGCTATTTCCTAGCAAGGAAGTGTCGCATTTACATTCTTTTGAAGTGAATACGAGTTATACATGACACTTCGCAATGAATATTATATCTTATCATGAAACATAGAAATGGGAAGCGAAGTCTCGTTCTAAGAATCATTAGTACCCCACTGTTTCTATACGTAGACATCTGCAAACTCTATTTCCTAGCAAGGAAGTGTCGCACTTACATTCTTTTGGAGAGAATACGAGGTTCACATCACACTTCGCAATGAATATTATAACTTCATGAAACATAGAAGTGAGGTGCGGTATTCCGTTTTAAGAAGCATTAGAACTCTATTGCTACGATATGTAGACATCTGTAAACGCTATATCCTAGCAAGAATGTGTCGCATTTACATTCTTCTGAAGTGAATACGAGGTATACATGACACTTCGCAATGAATATTATATCTCATCATGTCACAAAGAAATGAGATGCGATATCGCGTTTTAAGAAACGTTAGAACCCTTTTGCTACGATACGTAGACATCTGGAATCACTATTTTCTAGCAGGGAAGTGTCGCATTTACATTCTTTTGAAGTGAATACCAGGTATACATGACACTTCGCAATGAATATTATATCTCATCAGGACACATAGAAATGAGATGCTATATCGCATTTTAAGAAGGGTTAGAACTCTATTGCTACGATACGTTGACATCTGCAAACTCTATTTCCTAGCAAGGAAGTGTCGCACTTACATTCTTTTGAAGAGAATACGAGGTTTACATGACACTTCGCAATGAATATTATAACATCATGAAACATAGAAGTGAGGTGCGGTATTGCGTTCTAAGAAGCATTAGAACTCTATTGCTACGATAAGTAGACATCTGCGAACGCTATTTCCTTGCAAGGAAGTGCCGCATTTACATTCTTTTGAAGCGAATACGAGGTATACATGACACATCGCAATGAATATTATATCATCATGAAACATAGAAGTGACGTGCGGTATTGCGTTTTAAGAAGCATTAGAACTCTATTGCTACGATACGTAGACATCTGCAAACGCTATTTCCTAGCAAGGAAGTGTCGGATTTACATTCTGTTGAAGTGAATACGAGGTATACATGACACTCCGCAATGAATATTATATCTTATCATGAAACAAAGAAATGAGATGCGATATCGCGATTTAAGGAGCATTAAAACTCTATTGCGTCGATATGTAGACATCTGCAAACGCTATTTCCTAGCAAGCAAGTGTCGCATTTACATTCATTTGAAGTGAATACGAGGTATACATGACACTTCGCAATGAATATTATATCCCATCATGAAACATAGAACTGAGATGCGAAGTCTCGTTTTAAGAAGCATTAGAACCCTATTGTTTCTATACGTGGACATCTGGAAACGCTATTTCCTAGCAAGGAAGTGTCGCATTTACATTCTTTTGAAGTGAATACGAGGTGTACATGACACTTCGCAATGAATATTATATCTTATCATGAAACATAGATATGAGAAGCGAAGTCTCGTTCTTAGAAGCATTGGTACCCTTTTGTTTCTATATGTAGACATCTGGGAACGCTATTTCCCAGCAAGGAAGTGTCGCATTTACATTCTTTTGAAGCGAATACGAGGTATACATGACACATCGCAATGAATATTATATCATCATGAAACATAGAAGTGACGTGCGGTATTGCGTTTTAAGAAGCATTAGAACTCTATTGCTACGAAACGTAGACATCTGCAAACGCTATTTCCTAGGAAGGAAATGTCGGATTTACATTTTGTTGAAGTGAATACGAGGTATACATGATACTTCGCAATGAATATTATATCTTATCATGAAACAAACAAATGAGATGCGATATCGCGATTTAAGGAGCATTAAAACTGTATTGCTTCGATACGTGGACATCTGCAAAGGCTATTTCCTAGGAAGGAAGTGTCGGATTTACATTCTTTTGAAGTGAATACGAGGTATACATAACACTTCGCAATGAATATTATATCTTATCATGAAACATAAAAATGAGTTGCGAAGTCTCGTTTTAAGAAGCATTAGAACTCTATTGTTTCTACACTTATACATCTAGAATCGCTATTTCCTAGCAAGGAAGTGTCGCATTTACATTCTTTTGAAGAGAATACGAGGTGTACATGACACTTCGCAATGAATATTATAACATCATGAAACATAGAAGTGAGGTGCGGTATTGCGTTTTAAGAAGCATTAGAACACTATTGCTACTATAAGTAGACATCTGCAAACGCTATTTCCTTGCAAGGAAGTGTCGCATTTACATTCTTTTGAAGCGAATACGAGGTATACATGACACTTCGCAATGAATATTATATCTTGTCATGAGACATAGAAATGAGATGCGATATGGCGTTTTAAGATGCATTAGAACTCTATTGCTACGATACGTAGACATCTGGAAACGCTATTTCCTAGCAAGGAAGTGTCGCATTTACATTCTTTTGAAGTGAATACGAGTTATACATGACACTTCGCAATGAATATTATATCTTATCATGAAACATAGAAATGGGAAGCGAAGTCTCGTTCTAAGAATCATTAGTACCCCACTGTTTCTATACGTAGACATCTGCAAACTCTATTTCCTAGCAAGGAAGTGTCGCACTTACATTCTTTTGGAGAGAATACGAGGTTTACATGACACTTCGCAATGAATATTATAACTTCATGAAACATAGAAGTGAGGTGCGGTATTCCGTTTTAAGAAGCATTAGAACTCTATTGCTACGATATGTAGACATCTGTAAACGCTATATCCTAGCAAGAATGTGTCGCATTTACATTCTTCTGAAGTGAATACGAGGTATACATGACACTTCGCAATGAATATTATATCTCATCATGTCACAAAGAAATGAGATGCGATATCGCGTTTTAAGAAACGTTAGAACCCTTTTGCTACGATACGTAGACATCTGGAATCACTATTTTCTAGCAGGGAAGTGTCGCATTTACATTCTTTTGAAGTGAATACCAGGTATACATGACACTTCGCAATGAATATTATATCTCATCAGGACACATAGAAATGAGATGCTATATCGCATTTTAAGAAGGGTTAGAACTCTATTGCTACGATACGTTGACATCTGCAAACTCTATTTCCTAGCAAGGAAGTGTCGCACTTACATTCTTTTGAAGAGAATACGAGGTTTACATGACACTTCGCAATGAATATTATAACATCATGAAACATAGAAGTGAGGTGCGGTATTGCGTTCTAAGAAGCATTAGAACTCTATTGCTACGATAAGTAGACATCTGCGAACGCTATTTCCTTGCAAGGAAGTGCCGCATTTACATTCTTTTGAAGCGAATACGAGGTATACATGACACATCGCAATGAATATTATATCATCATGAAACATAGAAGTGACGTGCGGTATTGCGTTTTAAGAAGCATTAGAACTCTATTGCTACGATACGTAGACATCTGCAAACGCTATTTCCTAGCAAGGAAGTGTCGGATTTACATTCTGTTGAAGTGAATACGAGGTATACATGACACTCCGCAATGAATATTATATCTTATCATGAAACAAAGAAATGAGATGCGATATCGCGATTTAAGGAGCATTAAAACTGTATTGCTTCGATACGTGGACATCTGCAAACGCTATTTCCTAGCATGGAAGTGTCCTATCTACATTCTTTTGAAGCGAATACGAGGTATACATGACACATCGCAATGAATATTATATCATCATGAAACATAGAAGTGACGTGCGGTATTGCGTTTTAAGAAGCATTAGAACTCTATTGCTACGATACGTAGACTTCTGCAAACGCTATGTCCTAGGAAGGAAGTGTCGAATTTACATTCTGTTGAAGTGAATACGAGGTATACATGACACTCCGCAATGAATATTATATCTTATCATGAAACAAAGAAATGAGAAGCGATATCGCGAATTAAGGAGCATTAAAACTCTATTGCTTCGATACGTAGACATCTGCAAACGCTATTTCCTAGCATGGAAGTGTCCTATTTACATTCGTTTGAAGTGAAAACGAGTCATACATAACAGTCCACAATGAATATTATATCTTACCATGAAACGTAGAAGTGAGATGCGATATCGCGATATAAGAAGCATTAAAACTCCTTTGCCTCGATATGTAGACGTCTGCAAACGCTATTTCCTAGCAAGGAAGTGTCGCATTTACATTCATTTGAAGTGTATACGAGGTATACATAACAATCCACAATGAATATTATATCTTACCATGCAACATAGAAACGAGGTGCGATATCGCGATTTACGTAGCATTAGAAATCTATTGCTTCGATACGTAGACATCTGCAAACGCTACTTCCTAGCAAGGAAGTGTCGCATTTACATTCTTTTGAATTGAATACGAGGTATACATGACACCCCGCAATGAATATTACTTCTTATCATGAAACATAGAAATGAGATGCGATATCGCGTTTTAAGAAGTATTAGAACTCTATTGCTACGATACGTAGACATATGCAGACCCTATTTCCTAGCAAGGAAGTATCGCAATTAGATTCTTCTGAGCTGAATACGAGGTATACATAACACTGCACAATGGATGTTATGTCTTATCGTGAAACATAGAAATCAGATGCGATATCGGGATTTAAGAAGCATTAGAACTCTATTGCTTCGATACGTAGACATCTGGATACGTAATTTCCTAGAATGGAAGTGTCGCATTTACATTCATTTGAAGTGTAGACGAGGAATACATAACACTTCGTAATGGATATTATTTCTTATCATGCGACATAGAAATGAGGTGCGATATCGCGATTTAAGAACCATTACAACTCTATTGCTTCGATACGTAGATATCTGCAAACGCAACGTCCTAGCAAGGAAGTGTCGCATTTACATTCTTTTGAAGTGAATACGAGGTATACATAACACTGCGCAATGAGTATTATATCTTATCATGAAACATAGAAATGGCAGTCTATATCGCGTTTTAAGAAGTATTAGAACTCTATTGCTTCGATACGTAGACATCTGGAAACGTAATTTCCTTGAAAGGAAGGGTCGCAGTTACATTCTTTTGAAGTGAATACGAGGTATACATAACAGTGCACAATGAATGTTATATCTTATCATGAAACATAGAAATGAGATGCGATATAGCGATTTAAGAAGCACTAGAAATCTATTGCATCGATACGTAGACATCTGCAAACGCTATTTCCTAGCAAGGAAGTGTCGCATTTACATTCATCTGAAGTGAATACGAGGTACACATGACACTTCGCAATGAATATTATATGCTAACATGAAACATAAAAATGGGATGCGATATCGCGTTTTAAGAAGCATTAGTTATCTACTGCTACGATACGTAGACGTCTGCAAACGCTATTTCCTAGCATGAAACTGTGGCATTTACATTCATTTGAAGTGTAGAAGTGGAATACATAACACTTCGCAATGAATATTATATCTTATAATGAAACATAGAAATGAGATGCGATATCGCGATATAAGAAGCATTAGAACTCTACTGCATCGATACGTAGACATCTGCAAACGCAACGTCCTAGCAAGGAAGTGTCGCATTTACATTTATTTGAAGTATGTGCAAGGTATACATGACACTTCGCAATGAATATTATATCCTATCATGAAGCATAAATATGTGATGCGATATCGCGTTCTGAGAAGCATTAGAAATATATTGTATCGATATGTAGACATCTGCAAACTTTACTTTCTAGCAAGGAAGTGCCGCATTCACCTTCTTTTGAAGTGTATGCGAGGAATACGTGACACTTCGCAATGAATATTATATCTTATAATGACACATAGAAATGAGATGCTATATCGCGCTTTGAGAAGCATTAGAACTCTACTGCCACGATACGTAGACATCTGCAGGCGCTATTTCCTAGCGAGGAAGTGTCGCATTTGCATTCTTTTGAAGTGAGTACGAGGTATACATGACACTTCGCAATGAATATTATACCTTATCACGAAACATAGAAATGAGATGCGATATCGCGATTTAAGGAGCATTAAAACTCTATTGCTTCGATACGTAGACATCTGCAAACGCTATTTCCTAGCAAGGAAATGTTGCATTTACATTTCTTTGAAGTGAATACGAGGTATACATGACACTTCGCAATGAATATTATATCTCATCATGACACATAGAAATGAAATGCGATATCGCGTGTTAAGAAGCGTTAGATCCCTATTGCTACGTTACGTAGACATCTGCAAACTCTATTTCCTAGCAAGGAAGTGTCGCATTTACATTCTTTTGAAGTGAATACGAGGTTTACATGACACTTCGCAATGAATATTATATCTTATCATGATACAAAGAAATGAGATGCGACAACGCTATTTAAGGAGCATTAGAACTCTATTGCTTCGATACGTAGACATCTGCAAACGTTATTTCCTAGCAAGGAAGTGTCGCATTTATATTCTTTTGAAGTGAATGCGAGGTATACATAACACTCCACGATGAATATTATACCTTAACACGAAACATAGAAATGAGATGCAATATCGCGAATTAAGAAGCATTAGAACATTATTGCTTTGATACGTAGACTTCTGCAAACGCGATTTCCTAGCAACGAAGTGTCGCATTTACATTGTTTTGAAGTGAATACGAGGTATACATGACACTTCGCAATGAATATTATATCTTAACATGAAACATAGAAATGAGAAGTGAAGTCTCGTTCTAAGAAGCATTAGTACCCTATTGCTTCTATACGTAGACATCTGGAAACGCTATTTCCTAGCAAGGAAGTGTCGCATTTACATTCTTTTGAAGTGAATACGAGGTGTACATGACACTTCGCAATGAATATTATATCTTATCATGAAACATAGATATGAGAAGCGAAGTCTCGTTCTTAGAAGCATTGGTACCCTTTTGTTTCTATATGTAGACATCTGGGAACGCTATTTCCCAGCAAGGAAGTGTCGCATTTACATTATTTTGAAGTGAATACGAGTTATACATGACACTTCGCAATGAATATTATATCTTATCATGGAACATGGAAGTGAGGTGCGGTATTGCGTTTTAAGAAGCATTAGAACTCTATTGCTACGATAAGTAGACATCTGCAATCGCTATTTCCTAGCAAGGAAGTGTCGCATTTTCATTCTTTTGAAGAGAATACGAGGTTTACATGACACTTCGCACTGAATATTATATCATCATGAAATATAGAAGAGAAGTGCGGTATTGCGTTTTAAAAAGCATTAGAACTCTATTGCTACGATAAGTAGACATCTGCAAAGCTATTTCCTTGCAAGGAAGTGTCGCATTTACATTCTTTTGAAGAGAATACGAGGTTTACATGACACTTCGCACTGAATACTATATCATCATGAAGCATAGAAGTGAGGTGCGGTATTGCGTTTTAAGAAGCATTAGAACTCTACTGCTACGATAAGTAGACATCTGCCAACGCTATTTCTATGCAAGGAAGTGTCGCATTTTCATTCTTTTGAAGAGAATACGAGGTTTACATGACACTTCGCAATGGATATTATATCATCATGAAACATAGAAGTGAGGTGCTGTATTGCGTTTTAAGAAGCATTAGAACTCTATTGCTACGATAAGTGGACATCTGCAAACGCTATTTCCTTGCAAGGACGTGGCGCATTTATTTCCTTTTGAAGTGAATACGAGGTATACATGACACTTCGCAATGAATATTATAACTTATCATGAAACATAGAACTGAGATGCGAAGTCTCGTTTTAAGAAGCATTAGAACCCCACTGTTTCTATATGTAGACATCTGGAAACGCTATTTCCTAGCAAGGAAGTATCGCATTTACATTCTTTTGAAGTGAATACGAGGTATACATGACACTTCGCAATGTATATTATATCTTATCATGAAACATAGAAATGAGAAGTGAAGTCTCGTTCTAAGAAGTGTTAGTACCCTATTGTTTCTATACGTAGACATCTGGAAACGCTATTTCCCAGCAAGGAAGTATCGCATTTACATTCTTTTGAAGTGAATACGAGGTATACATGACACTTCGCAATGTATATTATATCTTATCATGAAACATAGAAATGAGAAGTGAAGTCTCGTTCTAAGAAGCATTAGTACCCTATTGTTTCTATACGTAGACATCTGGAAACGCTATTTCCCAGCAAGGAAGTGTCGCATTTACATTATTTTGAAGTGAATACGAGTTATACATGACACTTCGCAATGAATATTATATCTTATCATGGAACATGGAAGTGAGGTGCGGTATTGCGTTTTAAGAAGCATTAGAACTCTATTGCTACGATAAGTAGACATCTGCAGTCGCTATTTCCTAGCAAGGAAGTGTCGCATTTTCATTCTTTTGAAGAGAATACGAGGTTTACATGACACTTCGCACTGAATATTATATCATCATGAAACATAGAAGAGAAGTGCTGTATTGCGTTTTAAGAAGCATTAGAACTCTATTGCTACGATAAGTAGACATCTGCAAAGCTATTTCCTTGCAAGGAAGTGTCGCATTTACATTCTTTTGAAGAGAATACGAGGTTTACATGACACTTCGCACTGAATATTATATCATCATGAAACATAGAAGAGAAGTGCGGTATTGCGTTTTAAGAAGCATTAGAACTCTATTGCTACGATAAGTAGACATCTGCAAAGCTATTTCCTTGCAAGGAAGTGTCGCATTTACATTCTTTTGAAGAGAATACGAGGTTTACATGACACTTCGCACTGAATACTATATCATCATGAAACAAACAAATGAGATGCGATATCGCGACTTAAGGAGCATTAAAACTCTATTGCATGGATACGTGGACATCTGCAAACGCTATTTCCTAGCATGGAAGTGTCGCATTTTCATTCTTATGAAGAGAATACGAGGTTTACATTACACTTCGCAATGAATATTACATCATCATGAAACATAGAAGTGAGGTGCGGTATTGCGTTTTAAGAAGCACTTGAACTCTATTGCTACGATAAGTAGAGATCTGCAAAAGCTATTTACTAGCAAGGAAGTGTCGCATTTACATTCTTTTGAATTGAATACGAGGTATACATGATACTTCGCAATGAATATTATATCTTATCATGAAACAAAGAAATGAGAAGCGATATCGCGACTTAAGGAGCATTAAAACTCTATTGCTTCGATACGTAGACATCTGCAAACGCTATTTCCTAGCATGGAAGTGTCCTATTTACATTCGTTTGAAGTGAAAACGAGGCATACATAACAGTCCACAATGAATATTATATCTTACCATGAAACGTAGAAGTGAGATGCGATATCGCGATATAAGAAGCATTAAAACTCCTTTGCCTCGATATGTAGACGTCTGCAAACGCTATTTCCTAGCAAGGAAGTGTCGCATTTACATTCATTTGAAGTGTATGCGAGGTATACATAACAATCCACAATGAATATTATATCTTACCATGCAACATAGAAACGAGGTGCGATATCGCGATTTACGTAGCATTAGAAATCTATTGCTTCGATACGTAGACATCTGCAAACGCTACTTCCTAGCAAGGAAGTGTCGCATTTACATTCTTTTGAATTGAATACGAGGTATACATGACACCCCGCAATGAATATTACATCTTATCATGAAACATAGAAATGAGATGCGATATCGCGTTTTAAGAAGTATTAGAACTCTATTGCTACGATACGTAGACATATGCAGACCCTATTTCCTAGCAAGGAAGTATCGCAATTAGATTCTTCTGAGCTGAATACGAGGTATACATAACACTGCACAATGAATGTTATGTCTTATCGTGAAACATAGAAATCAGATGCGATATCGGGATTTAAGAAGCATTAGAACTCTATTGCTTCGATACGTAGACATCTGGATACGTAATTTCCTAGAATGGAAGTGTCGCATTTACATTCATTTGAAGTGTAGACGAGGAATACATAACACTTCGTAATGGATATTATTTCTTATCATGCGACATAGAAATGAGATGCGATATCGCGATTTAAGAAGCATTACAACTCTATTGCTTCGATACGTAGATATCTGCAAACGCAACGTCCTAGCAAGGAAGTGTCGCATTTACATTCTTTTGAAGTGAATACGAGGTATACATACCACTGCGCAATGAGTATTATATCTTATCATGAAACATAGAAATGGCAGTCTATATCGCGTTTTAAGAAGTATTAGAACTCTATTGCTTCGATACGTAGACATCTGGAAACGTAATTTCCTTGAAAGGAAGGGTCGCAGTTACATTCTTTTGAAGTGAATACAAGGTATACATAACAGTGCACAATGAATGTTATATCTTATCATGAAACATAGAAATGAGATGCGATATAGCGATTTAAGAAGCACTAGAAATCTATTGCATCGATACGTAGACATCTGCAAACGCTATTTCCTAGCAAGGAAGTGTCGCATTTACATTCATCTGAAGTGAATACGAGGTACACATGACACTTCGCAATGAATATTATATGCTAACATGAAACATAAAAATGGGATGCGATATCGCGTTTTAAGAAGCATTAGTTATCTACTGCTACGATACGTAGACGTCTGCAAACGCTATTTCCTAGCATGAAACTGTGGCATTTACATTCATTTGAAGTGTAGAAGTGGAATACATAACACTTCGCAATGAATATTATATCTTATAATGAAACATAGAAATGAGATGCGATATCGCGATATAAGAAGCATTAGAACTCTACTGCATCGATACGTAGACATCTGCAAACGCAACGTCCTAGCAAGGAAGTGTCGCATTTACATTTATTTGAAGTATGTGCAAGGTATACATGACACTTCGCAATGAATATTATATCCTATCATGAAGCATAGATATGTGATGCGATATCGCGTTCTGAGAAGCATTAGAAATATATTGTATCGATATGTAGACATCTGCAAACTTTACTTTCTAGCAAGGAAGTGCCGCATTCACCTTCTTTTGAAGTGTATGCGAGGAATACGTGACACTTCGCAATGAATATTATATCTTATAATGACACATAGAAATGAGATGCTATATCGCGCTTTGAGAAGCATTAGAACTCTACTGCCTCGATACGTAGACATCTGCAGGCGCTATTTCCTAGCGAGGAAGTGTCGCATTTGCATTCTTTTGAAGTGAGTACGAGGTATACATGACACTTCGCAATGAATATTATACCTTATCACGAAACATAGAAATGAGATGCGATATCGCGATTTAAGGAGCATTAAAACTCTATTGCTTCGATACGTAGACATCTGCAAACGCTATTTCCTAGCAAGGAAATGTTGCATTTACATTTCTTTGAAGTGAATACGAGGTATACATGACACTTCGCAATGAATATTATATCTCATCATGACACATAGAAGTGAGATGCGATATCGCGTGTTGAGAAGCGTTAGATCCCTATTGCTACGTTACGTAGACATCTGCAAACTCTATTTCCTAGCAAGGAAGTGTCGCATTTACATTCTTTTGAAGTGAATACGAGGTTTACATGACACTTCGCAATGAATATTATATCTTATCATGATACAAAGAAATGAGATGCGACAACGCTATTTAAGGAGCATTAGAACTCTATTGCTTCGATACGTAGACATCTGCAAACGTTATTTCCTAGCAAGGAAGTGTCGCATTTATATTCTTTTGAAGTGAATGCGAGGTATACATAACACTCCACGATGAATATTATACCTTAACACGAAACATAGAAATGAGATGCAATATCGCGAATTAAGAAGCATTAGAACATTATTGCTTTGATACGTAGACTTCTGCAAACGCGATTTCCTAGCAACGAAGTGTCGCATTTACATTGTTTTGAAGTGAATACGAGGTATACATGACACTTCGCAATGAATATTATATCTTATCATGAAACATAGAAATGAGAAGTGAAGTCTCGTTCTAAGAAGCATTAGTACCCTATTGCTTCTATACGTAGACATCTGGAAACGCTATTTCCTAGCAAGGAAGTGTCGCATTTACATTCTTTTGAAGTGAATACGAGGTGTACATGACACTTCGCAATGAATATTATATCTTATCATGAAACATAGATATGAGAAGCGAAGTCTCGTTCTTAGAAGCATTAGTACCCTTTTGTTTCTATATGTAGACATCTGGGAACGCTATTTCCCAGCAAGGAAGTGTCGCATTTACATTATTTTGAAGTGAATACGAGTTATACATGACACTTCGCAATGAATATTATATCTTATCATGGAACATGGAAGTGAGGTGCGGTATTGCGTTTTAAGAAGCATTAGAACTCTATTGCTACGATAAGTAGACATCTGCAATCGCTATTTCCTAGCAAGGAAGTGTCGCATTTTCATTCTTTTGAAGAGAATACGAGGTTTACATGACACTTCGCACTGAATATTATATCATCATGAAGCATAGAAGTGAGTTGCGGTATTGCGTTTTAAGAAGCATTAGAACTCTATTGCTACGATAAGTAGACATCTGCAAACGCTATTTCCTTGCAAGGACGTGGCGCATTTATTTCCTTTTGAAGTGAATACGAGGTATACATGACACTTCGCAATGAATATTATATCTTATCATGAAACATAGAACTGAGATGCGAAGTCTCGTTTTAAGAAGCATTAGAACCCCATTGTTTCTATATGTAGACATCTGGAAACGCTATTTCCTAGCAAGGAAGTATCGCATTTACATTCTTTTGAAGTGAATACGAGGTATACATGACACTTCGCAATGTATATTATATCTTATCATGAAACATAGAAATGAGAAGTGAAGTCTCGTTCTAAGAAGCGTTAGTACCCTATTGTTTCTATACGTAGACATCTGGAAACGCTATTTCCCAGCAAGGAAGTATCGCATTTACATTCTTTTGAAGTGAATACGAGGTATACATGACACTTCGCAATGTATATTATATCTTATCATGAAACATAGAAATGAGAAGTGAAGTCTCGTTCTAAGAAGCATTAGTACCCTATTGTTTCTATACGTAGACATCTGGAAACGCTATTTCCCAGCAAGGAAGTGTCGCATTTACATTATTTTGAAGTGAATACGAGTTATACATGACACATCGCAATGAATATTATATCTTATCATGGAACATGGAAGTGAGGTGCGGTATTGCGTTTTAAGAAGCATTAGAACTCTATTGCTACGATAAGTAGACATCTGCAGTCGCTATTTCCTAGCAAGGAAGTGTCGCATTTTCATTCTTTTGAAGAGAATACGAGGTTTACACGACACTTCGCACTGAATATTATATCATCATGAAACATAGAAGAGAAGTGCTGTATTGCGTTTTAAGAAGCATTAGAACTCTATTGCTACGATAAGTAGACATCTGCAAAGCTATTTCCTTGCAAGGAAGTGTCGCATTTACATTCTTTTGAAGAGAATACGAGGTTTACATGACACTTCGCACTGAATACTATATCATCATGAAGCATAGAAGTGAGGTGCGGTATTGCGTTTTAAGAAGCATTAGAACTCTATTGCTACGATAAGTAGACATCTGCAAACGCTATTTCCTAGCATGGAAGTGTCGCATTTTCATTCTTTTGAAGAGAATACGAGGTTTACATGACACTTTGCAATGAATATTATATCATCATGAAACATAGAAGTGAGGTGCTGTATTGCGTTCTAAGAAGCATTAGAACTCTATTGCTACGATAAGTAGACATCTGCAAACGCCATTTCCTTGCAGGGACGTGTCGCATTTACTTTCTTTTGAAGTGAATACGAGGTATACATGATACTTCGCAATGAATATTATATCTTATCATGAAACAAACAAATGAGATGCGATATCGCGATTTGAGGAGCATTAAAACTGTATTGCTTCGATACGTGGACATCTGCAAACGCTATTTCCTAGCATGGAAGTGTCCTATCTACATTCTTTTGAAGTGAATACGAGGTATACATGACAGCTCGCAATGAATATTATATCTCATCATGAAACATAGAACTAAGATGCGAAGTCTCGTTTTAAGGAGCATTAGAACCTCATTGTTTCTATATGTAGACATCTGGAAACGCTATTTCCTAGCAAGGAGGTGTCGCATTTACATTCTTTTGACGTGAATACGAGGTATACATGACACTTCGCAATGAATATTATATCTTATCATGAAACATTGAAATGAGAAGCGAAGTCTGGCTCTAAGAAGCATTAGTACCCTATTGTTTCTATACGTAGACATCTGGAATCGCTATTTCCTTGCAAGGAAGTGTCGCATTTTCATTCTTTTGAAGAGAATACGAGGTTTACATGACACTTCGCAATGAATATTATATCATTATGAAACATAGAAGTGAGGTGCGGTATTGCGTTTTAAGAAGCATTAGAACTCTACTGCTACGATAAGTAGACATCTGCAAACGCTATTTCCTTGCAAGGACGTGTCGCATTTACTTTCTTTTGAAGTGAATACGAGGTATACATGACACTTCGCAATGAATATTATATCTTATCATGAAACAAACAAATGAGATGCGATATCTCGACTTAAGGAGCATTAAAACTCTATTGCATGGATACGTGGACATCTGCAAACGCTATTTCCTAGCATGGAAGTGTCGCATTTACATTCTTTTGAAGTGAATACGAGGTGTACATGACACTTCGCAATGAATATTATATCTTATCATGAAACATAGATATGAGAAGCGAAGTCTCGTTCTTAGAAGCATTAGTACCCTTTTGTTTCTATATGTAGACATCTGGGAACGCTATTTCCCAGCAAGGAAGTGTCGCATTTACATTATTTTGAAGTGAATACGAGTTATACATGACACTTCGCAATGAATATTATATCTTATCATGGAACATGGAAGTGAGGTGCGGTATTGCGTTTTAAGAAGCATTAGAACTCTATTGCTACGATAAGTAGACATCTGCAATCGCTATTTCCTAGCAAGGAAGTGTCGCATTTTCATTCTTTTGAAGAGAATACGAGGTTTACATGACACTTCGCACTGAATATTATATCATCATGAAACATAGAAGAGAAGAGCGGTATTGCGTTTTAAGAAGCATTAGAACTCTATTGCTACGATAAGTAGACATCTGCAAAGCTATTTCCTTGCAAGGAAGTGTCGCATTTACATTCTTTTGAAGAGAATACGAGGTTTACATGACACTTCGCACTGAATACTATATCATCATGAAGCATAGAAGTGAGGTGCGGTATTGCGTTCTAAGAAGCATTAGAACTCTACTGCTACGATAAGTAGACATCTGCCAACGCTATTTCTATGCAAGGAAGTGTCGCATTTTCATTCTTTTGAAGAGAATACGAGGTTTACATGACACTTCGCAATGGATATTATATCATCATGAAACATAGAAGTGAGGTGCTGTATTGCGTTTTAAGAAGCATTAGAACTCTATTGCTACGATAAGTAGACATCTGCAAACGCTATTTCCTTGCAAGGACGTGGCGCATTTATTTCCTTTTGAAGTGAATACGAGGTATACATGACACTTCGCAATGAATATTATATCTTATCATGAAACATAGAACTGAGATGCGAAGTCTCGTTTTAAGAAGCATTAGAACCCCATTGTTTCTATATGTAGACATCTGGAAACGCTATTTCCTAGCAAGGAAGTATCGCATTTACATTCTTTTGAAGTGAATACGAGGTATACATGACACTTCGCAATGTATATTATATCTTATCATGAAACATAGAAATGAGAAGTGAAGTCTCGTTCTAAGAAGCGTTAGTACCCTATTGTTTCTATACGTAGACATCTGGAAACGCTATTTCCTAGCAAGGAAGTATCGCATTTACAATCTTTTGAAGTGAATACGAGGTATACATGACACTTCGCAATGTATATTATATCTTATCATGAAACATAGAAATGAGAAGTGAAGTCTCGTTCTAAGAAGCATTAGTACCCTATTGTTTCTATACGTAGACATCTGGAAACGCTATTTCCTAGCAAGGAAGTGTCGCATTTACATTCTTTTGAAGTGAATACGAGGTGTACATGACACTTCGCAATGAATATTATATCTTATCATGAAACATAGATATGAGAAGCGAAGTCTCGTTCTTAGAAGCATTAGTACCCTTTTGTTTCTATATGTAGACATCTGGGAACGCTATTTCCCAGCAAGGAAGTGTCGCATTTACATTATTTTGAAGTGAATACGAGTTATACATGACACTTCGCAATGAATATTATATCTTATCATGGAACATGGAAGTGAGGTGCGGTATTGCGTTTTAAGAAGCATTAGAACTCTATTGCTACGATAAGTAGACATCTGCAGTCGCTATTTCCTAGCAAGGAAGTGTCGCATTTTCATTCTTTTGAAGAGAATACGAGGTTTACATGACACTTCGCACTGAATATTATATCATCATGAAACATAGAAGAGAAGTGCTGTATTGCGTTTTAAGAAGCATTAGAACTCTATTGCTACGATAAGTAGACATCTGCAAACGCTATTTCCTAGCATGGAAGTGTCGCATTTTCATTCTTATGAAGAGAATACGAGGTTTACATTACACTTCGCAATGAATATTACATCATCATGAAACATAGAAGTGAGGTGCGGTATTGCGTTTTAAGAAGCACTTGAACTCTATTGCTACGATAAGTAGAGATCTGCAAAAGCTATTTACTAGCAAGGAAGTGTCGCATTTACATTCTTTTGAATTGAATACGAGGTATACATGATACTTCGCAATGAATATTATATCTTATCATGAAACAAACAAATGAGATGCGATATCGCGATTTAAGGAGCATTAAAACTGTATTGCTTCGATACGTGGACATCTGCAAACGCTATTTCCTAGCATGGAAGTGTCCTATCTACATTCTTTTGAAGTGAATACGAGGTATACATGACACTTCGCAATGAATATTATATCTCATCATGAAACATAGAACTAAGATGCGAAGTCTCGTTTTAAGAAGCATTAGAACCCCATTGTTTCTATATGTAGACACCTGGAAACGCTATTTCCTAGCAAGGAAGTGTCACATTTACATTCTTTTGACGTGAATACGAGGTATACATGACACTTCGCAATGAATATTATATCTTATCATGAAACATAGAAATGAGAAGCGAAGTCTGGCTCTAAGAAGCATTAGTACCCTATTGTTTCTATACGTAGACATCTGGAATCGCTATTTCCTTGCAAGGAAGTGTCGCATTTACATTCTTTTGAAGAGAATACGAGGTTTACATGACACTTCGCAATGAATACTATATCATCATGAAGCATAGAAGTGAGGTGCGGTATTGCGTTTTAAGAAGCATTAGAACTCTATTGCTACGATAAGTAGACATCTGCAAACGCTATTTCTGTGCAAGGAAGTGTCGCATTTTCATTCTTTTGAAGAGAATACGAGGTTTACATGACACTTCGCAATGAATATTATATCATCATGAAACATAGAAGTGAGGTGCGGTCTTGCGTTTTAAGAAGCATTAGAACTCTATTGCTACGATAAGTAGACATCTGCAAACGCTATTTCCTTGCAAGGACGTGTCGCATTTACTTTCTTTTGACGTGAATACGAGGTATACATGACACTTCGCAATGAATATTATATCTTATCATGAAACAAACAAATGAGATGCGATATCGCGACTTAAGGAGCATTAAAACTCTATTGCATGGATACGTGGACATCTGCAAACGCTATTTCCTAGCATGGAAGTGTCGCATTTTCATTCTTATGAAGAGAATACGAGGTTTACATTACACTTCGCAATGAATATTACATCATCATGAAACATAGAAGTGAGGTGCGGTATTGCGTTTTAAGAAGCACTTGAACTCTATTGCTACGATAAGTAGAGATCTGCAAAAGCTATTTACTAGCAAGGAAGTGTCGCATTTACATTCTTTTGAAGAGAATACGAGGATTACATGACACTTCGCAATGAATATTATAACATCATGAAACATAGAAATGGGATGCGGTATCGCGTTTTAAGAAGCGTTAGAACCATATTGCTACGATACGTAGACATCTGCAGACTCTATTTCCTAGCAAGGAAGTGTCGCATTTACATTGTTTTGAAGATAACACGAGGAATACATGACACTTCGCACTGAATATGATATCTTATCATAAAACATTGTAGTTTGATGCGATATCGCGTTTTAAGAAGCATTAGAACTCTACTACTGCGGTACGTAGACATCTGCAAAGGCTATTTCCTAGCAAGGAAGTGTCGCATTTACATTCGTTTGAAGTGAATACGAGGTATACATGACACTTCGCAATGCATATTATATCTTATCATGAAATATAGAAATGAGAAGCGAAGTCTGGTTCTAAGAAGCATTAGTACCCTATTGTTTCTATACGTAGACATCTGGAAATGCTATTTCCTAGCAAGGAAGTGTCGCATTTACATTCTTTTGAAGTGAATACGAGGTATACATGACACTTCGCAATGAATATTATATCTCATCATGACACATAGAAATGAGATGTTATATCGCATTTTATGAAGCGTTAGAATTCTACTGCTACGATACGTAGACATCTGCAAACTCTATTTCCTAGGAAGGACGTGTCGCATATACATTCTTTTGAAGAGAATACGAGGTTTACATGACACTTCGCAATGAATACTATATCATCATGAAGCATAGAAGTGAGGTGCGGTATTGCGTTTTAAGAAGCATTAGAACTCTATTGCTACGATAAGTAGACATCTGCAAACGCTATTTCTATGCAAGGAAGTGTCGCATTTTCATTCTTTTGAAGAGAATACGAGGTTTACATGACACTTCGCAATGAATATTATATCATCATTAAACATAGAAATGAGGTGCGGTATTGCGTTTTAAGAAGCATTAGAACTCTATTGCTACGATAAGTAGACATCTGCAAACGCTATTTCCTTGCAAGGACGTGTCGCATTTACTTTCTTTTGAAGTGAATACGAGGTATACATGACACTTCGCAATGAATATTATATCTTATCATGAAACAAACAAATGAGATGCGATATCGCGACTTAAGGAGCATTAAAACTCTATTGCATGGATACGTGGACATCTGCAAACGCTATTTCCTAGCATGGAAGTGTCGCATTTTCATTCTTATGAAGAGAATACGAGGTTTACATTACACTTCGCAATGAATATTACATCATCATGAAACATAGAAGTGAGGTGCGGTATTGCGTTTTAAGAAGCACTTGAACTCTATTGCTACGATAAGTAGAGATCTGCAAAAGCTATTTACTAGCAAGGAAGTGTCGCATTTACATTCTTTTGAAGAGAATACGAGGATTACATGACACTTCGCAATGAATATTATAACATCATGAAACATAGAAATGGGATGCGGTATCGCGTTTTAAGAAGCGTTAGAACCATATTGCTACGATACGTAGACATCTGCAGACTCTATTTCCTAGCAAGGAAGTGTCGCATTTACATTGTTTTGAAGATAACACGAGGAATACATGACACTTCGCACTGAATATGATATCTTATCATAAAACATTGTAGTTTGATGCGATATCGCGTTTTAAGAAGCATTAGAACTCTATTACTGCGGTACGTAGACATCTGCAAAGGCTATTTCCTAGCAAGGAAGTGTCGCATTTACATTCTTTTGAAGTGAATACGAGGTATACATGACACTTCGCAATGAATATTATATCTCATCATGACACATAGAAATGAGAAGCGAAGTCTGGTTCTAAGAAGCATTAGTACCCTATTGTTTCTATACGTAGACATCTGGAAATGCTATTTCCTAGCAAGGAAGTGTCGCATTTACATTCTTTTGAAGTGAATACGAGGTATACATGACACTTCGCAATGAATATTATATCTCATCATGACACATAGAAATGAGATGTTATATCGCATTTTATGAAGCGTTAGAACTCTACTGCTACGATACGTAGACATCTGCAAACTCTATTTCCTAGGAAGGTCGTGTCGCATTTACATTATTTTGAAGATAATACGAGGAATTCATGACACTTCGCACTGAATATGATATCTTATCATGACACATTGTAGTTTGATGCGATATCGCGTTTTAAGAAGCATTAGAACTCTATTACTGCGGTACGTAGACATCTGCAACGGCTATTTCCTACCAAGGAAGTGTCGCATTTACATTCTTTTGACGTAAATACGAGGTATACATGACACTTCGCAATGAATATTATATCTTATCATGAAACATAGAAATGAGAAGCGAAGTCTGGTTCTAAGAAGCATTAGTACCCTATTGTTTCTATACGTAGACATCTGCAAACGCTATTTCCTAGCATGGAAGTGTCCTATCTACATTCTTTTGAAGTGAATACGAGGTATACATGACACTTCGCAATGAATATTATATCTCATCATGAAACATAGAACTGAGATGCGAAGTCTCGTTTTAAGAAGCATTAGAACCCCATTGTTTCTATATGTAGACATCTGGAAACGCTATTTCCTAGCAAGGAAGTATCGCATTTACATTCTTTTGAAGTGAATACGAGGTATACATGACACTTCGCAATGTATATTATATCTTATCATGAAACATAGAAATGAGAAGTGAAGTCTCGTTCTAAGAAGCATTAGTACCCTATTGTTTCTATACGTAGACATCTGGAAACGCTATTTCCTAGCAAGGAAGTGTCGCATTTACATTCTTTTGAAGTGAGTACGAGGTGTACATGACACTTCGCAATGAATATTATATCTTATCATGAAACATAAATATGAGAAGCGAAGTCTCGTTCTTAGAAGCATTAGTACCCTTTTGTTTCTATATGTAGACATCTGGGAACGCTATTTCCCAGCAAGGAAGTGTCGCATTTACATTATTTTGAAGTGAATACGAGTTATACATGACACTTCGCAATGAATATTATATCTTATCATGGAACATAGAAGTGAGGTGCGGTATTGCGTTTTAAGAAGCATTAGAACTCTACTGCTACGATAAGTAGACATCTGCCAACGCTATTTCTATGCAAGGAAGTGTCGCATTTTCATTCTTTTGAAGAGAATACGAGGTTTACATGACACTTCGCAATGGATATTATATCATCATGAAACATAGAAGTGAAGTGCTGTATTGCGTTTTAAGAAGCATTAGAACTCTATTGCTACGATAAGTAGACATATGCAAACGCTATTTCCTTGCAAGGACGTGGCGCATTTACTTCCGCTTGAAGTGAATACGAGGTATACATGACACTTCGCAATGAATATTATATCTTATCATGAAACATAGAACTGAGATGCGAAGTCTCGTTTTAAGAAGCATTAGAACCCCATTGTTTCTATATGTAGATATCTGGAAACGCTATTTCCTAGCAAGGAAGTATCGCATTTACATTCTTTTGAAGTGAATACGAGGTATACATGACACTTCGCAATGTATATTATATCTTATCAAGAAACATAGAAATGAGAAGTGAAGTCTCGTTCTAAGAAGCGTTAGTACCCTATTGTTTCTATACGTAGACATCTGCAAACTCTATTTCCTAGAAAGGAAGTGTCGCATTTACATTATTTTGAAGATAATACGAGGATTACATGACACTTCGCACTGAATATGATATCTTATCATGAAACATTGTAGAGTGATGCGATATCGCGTTTTAAGAAGCGATAGAACTCTATTACTGCGGTACGAAGACATCTGCAAAGGCTATTTCCTAGCAAGGAAGTGTCGCATTCACATTCTTTTGACGTGAATACGAGGTATACATGACACTTCGCAATGAATATTATATCTTATCATGAAACAAACAAATGAGATGCGATATCGCGATTTAAGGAGCATTAAAACTGTATTGCTTCGATACGTGGACATCTGCAAACGCTATTTCCTAGCATGGAAGTGTCCTATCTACATTCTTTTGAAGTGAATACGAGGTATACATGACACTTCGCAATGAATATTATATCTCATCATGAAACATAGAACTAAGATGCGAAGTCTCGTTTTAAGAAGCATTAGAACCCCATTGTTTCTATATGTAGACACCTGGAAACGCTATTTCCTAGCAAGGAAGTGTCACATTTACATTCTTTTGACGTGAATACGAGGTATACATGACACTTCGCAATGAATATTATATCTTATCATGAAACATAGAAATGAGAAGCGAAGTCTGGCTCTAAGAAGCATTAGTACCCTATTGTTTCTATACGTAGACATCTGGAATCGCTATTTCCTTGCAAGGAAGTGTCGCATTTACATTCTTTTGAAGAGAATACGAGGTTTACATGACACTTCGCAATGAATACTATATCATCATGAAGCATAGAAGTGAGGTGCGGTATTGCGTTTTAAGAAGCATTAGAACTCTATTGCTACGATAAGTAGACATCTGCAAACGCTATTTCTGTGCAAGGAAGTGTCGCATTTTCATTCTTTTGAAGAGAATACGAGGTTTACATGACACTTCGCAATGAATATTATATCATCATGAAACATAGAAGTGAGGTGCGGTCTTGCGTTTTAAGAAGCATTAGAACTCTATTGCTACGATAAGTAGACATCTGCAAACGCTATTTCCTTGCAAGGACGTGTCGCATTTACTTTCTTTTGACGTGAATACGAGGTATACATGACACTTCGCAATGAATATTATATCTTATCATGAAACAAACAAATGAGATGCGATATCGCGACTTAAGGAGCATTAAAACTCTATTGCATGGATACGTGGACATCTGCAAACGCTATTTCCTAGCATGGAAGTGTCGCATTTTCATTCTTATGAAGAGAATACGAGGTTTACATTACACTTCGCAATGAATATTACATCATCATGAAACATAGAAGTGAGGTGCGGTATTGCGTTTTAAGAAGCACTTGAACTCTATTGCTACGATAAGTAGAGATCTGCAAAAGCTATTTACTAGCAAGGAAGTGTCGCATTTACATTCTTTTGAAGAGAATACGAGGATTACATGACACTTCGCAATGAATATTATAACATCATGAAACATAGAAATGGGATGCGGTATCGCGTTTTAAGAAGCGTTAGAACCATATTGCTACGATACGTAGACATCTGCAGACTCTATTTCCTAGCAAGGAAGTGTCGCATTTACATTGTTTTGAAGATAACACGAGGAATACATGACACTTCGCACTGAATATGATATCTTATCATAAAACATTGTAGTTTGATGCGATATCGCGTTTTAAGAAGCATTAGAACTCTACTACTGCGGTACGTAGACATCTGCAAAGGCTATTTCCTAGCAAGGAAGTGTCGCATTTACATTCGTTTGAAGTGAATACGAGGTATACATGACACTTCGCAATGCATATTATATCTTATCATGAAATATAGAAATGAGAAGCGAAGTCTGGTTCTAAGAAGCATTAGTACCCTATTGTTTCTATACGTAGACATCTGGAAATGCTATTTCCTAGCAAGGAAGTGTCGCATTTACATTCTTTTGAAGTGAATACGAGGTATACATGACACTTCGCAATGAATATTATATCTCATCATGACACATAGAAATGAGATGTTATATCGCATTTTATGAAGCGTTAGAATTCTACTGCTACGATACGTAGACATCTGCAAACTCTATTTCCTAGGAAGGACGTGTCGCATATACATTCTTTTGAAGAGAATACGAGGTTTACATGACACTTCGCAATGAATACTATATCATCATGAAGCATAGAAGTGAGGTGCGGTATTGCGTTTTAAGAAGCATTAGAACTCTATTGCTACGATAAGTAGACATCTGCAAACGCTATTTCTATGCAAGGAAGTGTCGCATTTTCATTCTTTTGAAGAGAATACGAGGTTTACATGACACTTCGCAATGAATATTATATCATCATTAAACATAGAAATGAGGTGCGGTATTGCGTTTTAAGAAGCATTAGAACTCTATTGCTACGATAAGTAGACATCTGCAAACGCTATTTCCTTGCAAGGACGTGTCGCATTTACTTTCTTTTGAAGTGAATACGAGGTATACATGACACTTCGCAATGAATATTATATCTTATCATGAAACAAACAAATGAGATGCGATATCGCGACTTAAGGAGCATTAAAACTCTATTGCATGGATACGTGGACATCTGCAAACGCTATTTCCTAGCATGGAAGTGTCGCATTTTCATTCTTATGAAGAGAATACGAGGTTTACATTACACTTCGCAATGAATATTACATCATCATGAAACATAGAAGTGAGGTGCGGTATTGCGTTTTAAGAAGCACTTGAACTCTATTGCTACGATAAGTAGAGATCTGCAAAAGCTATTTACTAGCAAGGAAGTGTCGCATTTACATTCTTTTGAAGAGAATACGAGGATTACATGACACTTCGCAATGAATATTATAACATCATGAAACATAGAAATGGGATGCGGTATCGCGTTTTAAGAAGCGTTAGAACCATATTGCTACGATACGTAGACATCTGCAGACTCTATTTCCTAGCAAGGAAGTGTCGCATTTACATTGTTTTGAAGATAACACGAGGAATACATGACACTTCGCACTGAATATGATATCTTATCATAAAACATTGTAGTTTGATGCGATATCGCGTTTTAAGAAGCATTAGAACTCTATTACTGCGGTACGTAGACATCTGCAAAGGCTATTTCCTAGCAAGGAAGTGTCGCATTTACATTCTTTTGAAGTGAATACGAGGTATACATGACACTTCGCAATGAATATTATATCTCATCATGACACATAGAAATGAGAAGCGAAGTCTGGTTCTAAGAAGCATTAGTACCCTATTGTTTCTATACGTAGACATCTGGAAATGCTATTTCCTAGCAAGGAAGTGTCGCATTTACATTCTTTTGAAGTGAATACGAGGTATACATGACACTTCGCAATGAATATTATATCTCATCATGACACATAGAAATGAGATGTTATATCGCATTTTATGAAGCGTTAGAACTCTACTGCTACGATACGTAGACATCTGCAAACTCTATTTCCTAGGAAGGTCGTGTCGCATTTACATTATATTGAAGATAATACGAGGAATTCATGACACTTCGCACTGAATATGATATCTTATCATGACACATTGTAGTTTGATGCGATATCGCGTTTTAAGAAGCATTAGAACTCTATTACTGCGGTACGTAGACATCTGCAACGGCTATTTCCTACCAAGGAAGTGTCGCATTTACATTCTTTTGACGTAAATACGAGGTATACATGACACTTCGCAATGAATATTATATCTTATCATGAAACATAGAAATGAGAAGCGAAGTCTGGTTCTAAGAAGCATTAGTACCCTATTGTTTCTATACGTAGACATCTGCAAACGCTATTTCCTAGCATGGAAGTGTCCTATCTACATTCTTTTGAAGTGAATACGAGGTATACATGACACTTCGCAATGAATATTATATCTCATCATGAAACATAGAACTGAGATGCGAAGTCTCGTTTTAAGAAGCATTAGAACCCCATTGTTTCTATATGTAGACATCTGGAAACGCTATTTCCTAGCAAGGAAGTATCGCATTTACATTCTTTTGAAGTGAATACGAGGTATACATGACACTTCGCAATGTATATTATATCTTATCATGAAACATAGAAATGAGAAGTGAAGTCTCGTTCTAAGAAGCATTAGTACCCTATTGTTTCTATACGTAGACATCTGGAAACGCTATTTCCTAGCAAGGAAGTGTCGCATTTACATTCTTTTGAAGTGAGTACGAGGTGTACATGACACTTCGCAATGAATATTATATCTTATCATGAAACATAAATATGAGAAGCGAAGTCTCGTTCTTAGAAGCATTAGTACCCTTTTGTTTCTATATGTAGACATCTGGGAACGCTATTTCCCAGCAAGGAAGTGTCGCATTTACATTATTTTGAAGTGAATACGAGTTATACATGACACTTCGCAATGAATATTATATCTTATCATGGAACATAGAAGTGAGGTGCGGTATTGCGTTTTAAGAAGCATTAGAACTCTACTGCTACGATAAGTAGACATCTGCCAACGCTATTTCTATGCAAGGAAGTGTCGCATTTTCATTCTTTTGAAGAGAATACGAGGTTTACATGACACTTCGCAATGGATATTATATCATCATGAAACATAGAAGTGAAGTGCTGTATTGCGTTTTAAGAAGCATTAGAACTCTATTGCTACGATAAGTAGACATATGCAAACGCTATTTCCTTGCAAGGACGTGGCGCATTTACTTCCGCTTGAAGTGAATACGAGGTATACATGACACTTCGCAATGAATATTATATCTTATCATGAAACATAGAACTGAGATGCGAAGTCTCGTTTTAAGAAGCATTAGAACCCCATTGTTTCTATATGTAGATATCTGGAAACGCTATTTCCTAGCAAGGAAGTATCGCATTTACATTCTTTTGAAGTGAATACGAGGTATACATGACACTTCGCAATGTATATTATATCTTATCAAGAAACATAGAAATGAGAAGTGAAGTCTCGTTCTAAGAAGCGTTAGTACCCTATTGTTTCTATACGTAGACATCTGCAAACTCTATTTCCTAGAAAGGAAGTGTCGCATTTACATTATTTTGAAGATAATACGAGGATTACATGACACTTCGCACTGAATATGATATCTTATCATGAAACATTGTAGAGTGATGCGATATCGCGTTTTAAGAAGCGATAGAACTCTATTACTGCGGTACGAAGACATCTGCAAAGGCTATTTCCTAGCAAGGAAGTGTCGCATTCACATTCTTTTGACGTGAATACGAGGTATACATGACACTTCGCAATGAATATTATATCTTATCATGAAACAAACAAATGAGATGCGATATCGCGATTTAAGGAGCATTAAAACTGTATTGCTTCGATACGTGGACATCTGCAAACGCTATTTCCTAGCA
Source organism: Xylocopa sonorina (assembly GCF_050948175.1). NCBI lineage: Eukaryota > Metazoa > Arthropoda > Insecta > Hymenoptera > Apidae > Xylocopa > Xylocopa sonorina. The sequence goes on along the minus strand of NW_027490102.1, from coordinate 1,577,435 downwards.
TGGAAGTGTCCTATCTACATTCTTTTGAAGTGAATACGAGGTATACATGACACTTCGCAATGAATATTATATCTCATCATGAAACATAGAACTAAGATGCGAAGTCTCGTTTTAAGGAGCATTAGAACCCCATTGTTTCTATATGTAGACATCTGGAAACGCTATTTCCTAGCAAGGAAGTGTCGCATTTACATTCTTTTGACGTGAATACGAGGTATACATGACACTTCGCAATGAATATTATATCTTATCATGAAACATAGAAATGAGAAGCGAAGTCTGGTTCTAAGAAGCATTAGTACCCTATTGTTTCTATACGTAGACATCTGGAAACGCTATTTCCTAGCAAGGAAGTGTCCTATTTACATTCTTTTGAAGTGAATACGAGGTATACATGACACTTCGCAATGAATATTATATCTTATCATGAAACAAAGAAATGAGATTCGATATCGCGATTTAAGGAGCATTAAAACTCTATTGCATGGATACGTGGACATCTGCAAACGCTATTTCCTAGCATGGATGTGTACAATCTACATTCTTTTGAAGTGAATACGAGGTATACATGACTCTTCGCAATGAATATTATTTCTTATCATAAAACATAGAAATGGTATGCGATATCGCGTTTTGAGAAGCATTAGAACTCTAATAATACGATACGTAGACATCTGCAACCGCTATTTCCTAGCAAGGAAGTGTAGCATATATATCCATTTGAAGTGTATGCGAGGTATACATGACACTTCGAAATTAATATTATATGTTATCACGAAACATAGAAATGACATGCGATATCTCGTTTTAAGAAACATTAGTACTCTATTGTTACGTAGATATCTGCAGACGCTATTTCCTAGCAAGAAAGTGTCGCATTTACATTCATTTGAAGTGTAGGCGAGATATACGTAGCACAGCACAATGAATATTATATCTTATCATGAACCGAAGAAGTGAGATGCGATATGGCGATTTAAGAAGCATTAGAACACTATTGCTTCGATACGTAGACATCTGCAAACGCCACTTCCTAGCAAGGACGTGTCGCATTTACATTCATTTGAAGTGTAGGCGACATATACGTAACACTGCACAATGAATATTATATCTTATGATGAAACGAAGAAGTGAGATGCGATAAGGCGATTTAAGAAGCATTAGAACACTATTGCTTCGATACGTAGACATCTGTAAACGCTATTTCCTAGCAAGGAAGTGTCGCATTTACATTCGTTCGAAGTGAATCCGAAGTATACATGACATTCCGCAATGAATATTGTATCTTATCATAAAACATAGAAATGAGATGCGATATGGCGATTTAAAAAGCATTAGAACTCTATTGCTTCGATACGTAGACACCTGCAAACGCTACTCCCTAGCAAGGAAGTGCCGCATTTACATTCATTTGAAGTGTAGATGAGATATACATAGCACTGCACAATGAATATTATATCTTATCATGTAACGTAGAATTTAGGTGCGATATCGCGATTTAAGAAGCATTGGAAAACTACTGCTTCGATACACAGGCATCTGCAAACGCTACTTCCTAGCAAGGATGCGTGGCATTTACATTCTTTTGAAGTGAATACGAAGTATACATGACACTACGCAATGAATATTATAACTTATCATGAAACAGAGAAATGAGATGCGACATCGCGTTTTGAGATAATTTTGATCTATAATGCTACGATACGTAGCCATCTGCAAACGCTACTTCCTAGCAAGGAAGTGTCGCATTCACATTCTTTTGAAGTGTATGCGAGGTATATAATCCACTTCGCAATGAATATTATATCTTATCATGAAACATAGATATGAGAAGCTATATCTCGTTTTAAGAAGCATTAGTATTCTATTGCTACGTAGATATTTGCAGACGCTATTTCCTAGCAAGGAAGTGACGCACTTACAATCTTTTGAAGTGAATACGAGGTATACATAACACTCCGCAATGAATATTATATCTTATCATGAAACATAGAAATGAGATGCGATATGGCGATTTAAAAAGCACTAGAACTCTACTGCTTCGATACGTAGACACCTGCAAATGCTACTTCCTAGCAAGGAAGTGTCGTATTTACATTCTTTTGGTGTGAATACGGGGTATACATAACACTGCACAATGAATATTATATATTATCGTGAAACATAGAAATGAGATGCGATATGGCGATTTAAGAAGCATTAGAACTCTATTGCTACGATACGTAGACATCTGCAGACGCTATTTCGTAACAAGGAAGTGTCGCATTTACATTCCTTTGAAGTGAGTGCGAGGTATACGTAACACTCCACAATGAATATTATATCCTATCATGAAACATAGAATTGAGATGCGATATCGCGTTTTGAGAAGCATTAGAACTCTTTTGCTACGATACCTAGACATCTGCAAACGCTATTTCCTAGCCAGAAGTGTCGTATTTACATTCTTTTTATGTGAATACGGTGTATACATATCACTGCACAATGAATATTATATCTTATCATGAAACATAGAAATGAGATGCGATATCTCATTTTAAGAAGCATTAGAACTCTGTTGCTTCGATACGTAGACACGTGCAAACGCTACTTCCTAGCAAGGAAGTGTCGCTTTTACATTCATTTGAAGTGTATGCGAGGTATACATGACACTCCATAATGAATATTATATCTTATAATGAAACATAGAAATGAGATGCGATATCGCGTTTTAAGTAGCATCAGAACTCTATTGCTACGATACGTCGATATCTGTAGACGCTATTTCCTAGCGAGGAAGTGTCGCATTTACATTCATTTGAAGTGTATGCGAGGTATTCAAGACACTTCGCAATGAATATTATATCTTATCATGAAACAGAGAAATGAGATGCGACATCGCGTTTTGAGCTGATTTTGAACAATAATGCTACGATACGTAGACATCTGCTAACGCTATTTCCTAGCAAGGGAGTGTCACATTTATATTCTCTTGAAGTGAATACGAGGTATACATGACACACCACAATGAATATTATATCTTATCATGAAACATAGAAATGAAATGCGATATGACGATTTAAGAAGCATTAGAACTCTATTACTTCGATACGTAGATATCTGCAAACACTATTTCCTAGCAAGGAAGTGTCGCATGTACAATCTTTTGAAGTGAACACGAGGTATACATAACACACCACAATGAATATTATATCTTATCATGAAACATAGAAATGTGGTGCGATATGGCGCTTTAAGAAGCATTAGAACACTACGTATTGCCTCGATACGTAGACATCTGCAAACGCTAGTTCCTAGCAGGGAAGTGTCGCATTTACATTCATTTGAAGTGTAGACGAGATATACGTAGCACTGCAAAATGAATACTATATCTTATCATGAGACGTAGAAGTGAGTTGCTATATCGCGATTTAAGAAGCATTAGAAATCTATTGCTTCGATACTTAGACATCTGCAAACGATACTTCCTAGAAAGGAAGTCTCGCATTTACATTCATTTGAAGTGTATGCGAGGTATACCTAACACTGCACAATGTATATTATATCTTATCATGAAACATAGAAGTGAGATGCGATATCGCGTTTTGAGAAGCATTAGAACTCCAATGCTACGATACCTAGACATCTGCATACGCTATTTCCTAGCAAGGAAGTGTCGCATTTACATTCTCCTGAAGTGAATACGAGGTATACGTGACACTTCGCAATGAATATAATATCTTATCGTAAAACATAGAAATGTGATGCGATACCTCGTTTTAAGAAGCATTAGAACTCTGTTGCTTCGATACGTAGACATCTGCCATCGCTATATCCTAGCAAGGAAGTGTCGCATTTACTATCATTTGAAGTAAATGCGAGGTATACATAACACTGCACAATGAATACTATATCTTATCATGATACATAGAAATGAGATGCGATATCGCGTTTTAAGTAGCATTAGAACTCTATTGCTACGATACGTAGATATCTGCAGACGCTATTTTCAAGCAAGGAAGTGTCGCATTTACATTCCTTTGAAGTGAATAGGAGGTACATGTCAATCCACAATGAATATAATATATTATCATGAAACATAGTTATGCGATGTGATATGGCGATCTAAGAAGCATTAGAACTCTATTGCTTCGATAAGTAGACATCTGCCTACGCTATTTCCTAGGAAGGAAGTGTTGCATTTACATTCGTTTGAATTGTAAGCGAGGTATACGTGATACTTCGCAATGAATATTATATCTTATCATGAAACATCGAAATGAGGTGCGATATCTCGATTTAAGAAGCATTAGAACTCTATTGATTCGATACGTAGACATCTGAAAACGCTACTTCCTAGCAAGGAAGTGTTGCATTTACATTCTTTTGAAAGGAATACAAGGTATAAATGACACTCCACAATGAATATTATGTCTTATCGTAAAACATAGAAATGAGATGCGATATCTCGTTTTAAGAAGCATTAGAACTCTATTGCTACGATATGTAGACATCTGCAAACGCTATTTCCTAGCAAGGAAGTGTCGCATTTTCATTCTTTTGAAGAGAATACGAGGTTTACGTGACACTTCGCAATGAATATTATATTATCATGAAGCATTGAAGTGAGGTGCGGTAGTGCGTTTTAAGAAGCATTAGAACTCTATTGCTACGATAAGTAGACATCTGCAAACGCTATTTCCTAGCAAGGAAGTATCGCATTTTTATTCTTTTGAAGAGAATACGAGGTTTACATGTCACTTCGCAATGAATATTATATCATCATGAAACATAGAAGTGAGGTGCGGTATTGCGTTTTAAGAAGCATTAGAACTCTTTTGCTACGATAAGTAGACATCTGCAAACGCTATTTCCTTGCAAGGAAGTGTCACATTTACATACTTTTGAAGTGAATACGAGGTATACATGACACTTCACAATGAATATTATATCTTATCATGAAACAAAGAAATGAGATGCGAAGTCTCGTTTTAATAAGCATTAGTACCCTATTGTTTCTATACGTAGACATCTGGAAACGCTATTTCCTAGCAAGGAAGTGTCGCATTTACATTCTTTTGAAGTGAATACGAGGTATACATGACACGTGGCAATGAATATTATATCATCATGAAACATAGAAGTGAGGTGCGGTATTGCGTTTTAAGAAGCATTAGAACTCTATTGCTACGATAAGTAGACATCTGGAAACGCTATTTCCTAGCAAGGAAGTGTCGCATTTACATTATTTTGAAGTGAATACGAGGTATACATGACACTTCGCAATTAATATTATATCTTATCATGAAACATAGAAATGAGATGCGATATCGCCGTTCTAGGAGCATTAGAACTCCATTGCTTCGATACGTAGACATCTGCAAACGCTATTTCCTATCAAGGGAGTGTCGCATTTACATTCATTTGAAGTCTTTGCGAGGTATACATGACTCTTCGCAAATAATGTTATATCTTGTCACGAAATATAGAAATGAGATGCGGTATCGCGATTTAAGAAGCATCAGAACTCTATTGCTGCGATGCGTAGACATCTGCAAAAGATATTTTATGGCAAGGAAGTGTCGCATTTAAATTCGTCTGAAGTGAATACGAGGAATACATAACACTCCACAATGAATGTTATATCTTATCATAAAACATAGAATTGAGATGCGATATATCGTTTGAAGAAGCATTAGAACTCTATTGCTTCGCTACGTAGACATCTGGAAACGCTATTTCCTAGGAAGGAAGTGACGCATTTACATTCTTTTAAGTGCAGACGAGGAATACATAACCCTTCGCAATGAATATTATATCTTATCATGAAACATATAAATGAGATGCAACATCGCGTTTTAAGAAGCATTAGAACCCTATTGCTACGACACGTAGACAACTGCAAAAGCTATTACCTAGCAAGGAAGTATCGCATTTACATTCAATTGAAGTGAATACGGGGAATTCATAACATTTCGCAATGAATATTATATTTTATCATGAGACATAGAAATGAGATGCTATATCGCGTTTTAAGAAGCATTAGAACCCTATTGCTAGGATACCTAGACATCTGCAAACGCTATTTCCTTGCAAGGTAGTGTCGCATTTACATTCTTCTGGAGAGAATACGATGTATACATAACACTGCACAATGAATATTTTATCGTATCATGAAACATAGAAATAAGATGCGATATGGCGTTCTGAGAAGCATTAGAAGTCTAATGCTACGATACGTAGACATTAGCAAACGCTAATTCCTAGCAAGGAAGTGTCGCATTTACATTATTTTGAGGTGAATACGAGGAATACAATACACTTCACAATTAATATTATATCTTATCATGAAACATAGAAATGAGATGCGACATCTCGTTTAAGAAGCGTCAGAACTCTATTGCTTCGATACGTAGACATCTGCATACGCTATTTCCTAGCAAGGCAGTGTCGCATTTGCATTCTTTTGAAGTGAATACGAGGTACGCATAATACCCCACAATGAATATTATATCTTATAATGAAACATTGGAATGAGATGCGATATCGCCTTTTAAGAAGCATTAGTACTCTATTGCTTCGATACGTAGACATCTGCCAACGCTATTTCCTAGCAAGGGAGTGTCAGACTTACATTCTTCTGAAGTGAATACGAGTTACACTTGACACTCCGCAACGAATATTATATTTTATCATAAATCATAGAAATGAGATGCGATATGGCGTTTTAAGAAGCATTAGAACTCTATTGCTTCGATACGTAGATATCTGCAGACGCTATTTCCTAGCAAGGAAGTGTCGCAATTACATTCTTTTGAAGTGAATACGAGGTATACATGACACTTCGCAATGAATATTATATCTTATCATGAAACATAGAAATGAGATGCGACATCTCGTTTTAAGAAGCATTAGAACTCTATTGTTTCGATACGTAGACATCTGGAAACGCTATTTCCCAGCAAGGAAGTGTCGCAGTTACATTCATTTGAAGTGTATGCGAGGTATACATAACACTGCACAATGAATATTATATCTTAACATGAAACATAGAAATGAGATGCGATACCGCGATTTAAGAAGCATTAGAACTCTATTGCTTCGATACGTAGACATCAGCAAACGCTATTTCCTTGCAGGGATGTGTCGCATTCACATTCTTTTGAAGTTAATATGAGGTATACATGACACGTCGCTATGAATATTATACCTTTTCATGAAATATAGAAATGAGATGCGATATCGCGTTTTATGAATCATTAGAACACTATAGCTTCGAAACTTAGACATCTAAAAACGATATTCAGGAGCAAAGAATTGTGGCATTTACATTCTTTTGAAGTGTTGACGATGCATACATCACGCGGTGCATTGAATACTTTTAACTCGGCCCCGAGAGGAGGCTCGAGCATGCTACCTTGCCTTAATGGCATACGCCATATTATAATCACGCCCATACTAGCCCCCTAGCGGACCACTGCTTCGGCCAGGGACTATGACAATACGGCACCACTATTCTCGTCTTTTGAGCATGTTAACATACCCACCCATTTAATCAGACCGTGGCTGCACACAGCGACGCTCCATCGTCGCTATCGCTCTCTTTGACGAAAGGACCTTTTTAGTCTTGACTGATAGCCGGCGTAAGGAATTTGATTTACGAACAAAATGAATAAGTGTTAGAGTCAATATTTGAGATTCCAACTATCCCATTTATATTTGACAGGAGGGGAGGGCAGGGCTGCTATGGGGCAGGACCTGAAATATGGGCAGGGACACCCCGACCCGCATAGATCTGAATGCCGTAGGCCATCCGCCTGCGGCACATTCCGCGTGGACCACGAGGAGACCTGATGCGAGGCTAAGGTGTGAGAGGCTATGTTTTCACGTCATCCACCCTGTTACCTTATCACCGGGACCATCGCTATTCTTGCATACTAGGCTCCAACGGGTCGCCCGACACGTACGAACGCGTATGGTATTTCATGGTGCACTCCCACCCGCGTTGCATTGAATATTGTAACATCAGGCGTACCGCCTGCCACTCTCCGGCCTCCACCTCATCATACCCAGCATCCGTATCCGGAGGCCCTGTAAACGGTCCACCCGCCTACTCGCCGTGCCTACAGAAAGAGACAACGGTACGAGAGGGAAGAAGAGTGCAGCAGGCAGCGATCACGCGCGATCTCCACATACGAGGGGGAGGACTTCACCCCGTATTACGAGGACGAGCAGCTCTCCACCACATACTGGATCGAATCCCCAGTGCTAACGAAGAGGCATACGTATTTTTCTTACATACGTGACTAGAATAGGTACACTAATCACCTCAGACACCACAATAAGGACCTAGGTTTAAGTGAATACATGTACATACGTCGTTTCAACATTATGTGCCGATGCGCTCGCCCGCACACTCAACGCTCGCGGCTCACGCTTAACGCGAGCCTCATCTCACTCCGAACGGCCGTTCCACCACGAAGCTGCCACACTACTCCGACCGTCCGCCCCACTGCGAGGGCCCAGCGATTCGCCCGCCTCGCGACCCGAGGAGGTCGCGGACGCGAGATCCGAGAGTCAGTTCTAATCGTCCCAACGAAAAGAGGAGTTCCAATCCCCGACTTGAGCAATAGGCTCATCTGGAACGAGCAACTAGCTCAAATGCATCCGCCTCTGTCCATACTCCCTTAGCGGATTCCTTACGATACTTATACTATTTCCAATTCTTATTATAATCGTTAGTTAGTAACTTAGAATACAGTCAAGTGTATTTAGCATAGTGAAGTCATAGGATATAGTTTACCTTTTACCAGATTCAAAGTGTCTTTATTCCAATTCAATTACAATACCTTATCTCTAATCCACGGTACGCACACGATTATTTTATTTCTACATCTCGTCTGCGATAGTCTTGAGGCTCGACGGCTAGAGCGAAACAGCGTTTAGCTGCTCCATCCTCACATCTACCATATACCGAATATCTTACACCCAGGTGGCCCGTTAAACTAGAGCCAACAAACGTTTAGCCCCGTCGTACTCTACCGAAGCTCAAGTATACTTGATGAGTCTTGCACCTCCGGCAAAGCGTGTACGACGCGCGGTGAGGAGAGAGTTTATTCGTCGTCTCGCTCGGGTATACGTGGGTAGTGCACCAGGATAATCAGTCTCCAGCGTTCGAGTACCGGTTACTGTGAGGGAGGTTTCCTTCGCCGCACGAACCGTGCGAGTCACAGCCCGTCAGGGCCCAGCGCCTATGCCTGCCAGCTTGGGTCAATCCGCCTGGTCGCTCATTCCTGTAGACGTGCCACCGTTCCTGCAGTACGCCGCCGCCATCCCGGTTGCGGATCCTAGGCGCTCCAGGTACCTGGAAAGAGAAAGCAGATAGTGAAATCAAGCCTTCGCAAGGTAAGTTTTAGCGATAGCATTCGTTTCATCGAATTGGAAACGCCAACGAACGCGGTCCAGACGCACTTCGCGTTTTTACCAGGAACGGTTACGACTTTGTGCCACCGCTGCGAGAGCAATCGCATCTCGGGACGTGACAATATTATATCGTATCATGGGACATAGAAATGAAATGCGACATCGCGTTTTATAAAGCATTAGAACTCTATTGCTTCGATATCTAGACATCTAGATACGCTATTCCGCCGCACGGTGGTTCGGGATTTACATTCTTTGGAAGTGTAGGCGAGATATAGTTATCACGTTGCATTGAATAACGTCTTATCACGAAACATAGAAACGAAATGCGATATCGCATTTAATGGAGCACTAGATCTCCTTTGCTTCGACATGTGGACATCGAGAAACGCTATTCCTTCGCAAGCAAGTGTGGGATTTACATTCTTTTGAGGTATAGACGAGATATACATAATTCGCTGCATTGGATATTACATCTTGTCATGAGACATAGAAAGGAGATGCGATATCGCGTTTCATGAAGCACTAGAACTCTATTGCTTCGATACGGAGATTATTAGAAGCGCTATTCCGTAGCGAGCAAGTGCAGCACTTACATTCTTTTGATGTGCAGGCAAGAGACACATGACGCTATGCATTGTATATTACATCATATCATGAGAAATAGAAATGATGTGCAATATCGCGTATTATGAAGCATTAGAAATCGATTACTTCGTTACGTAGACACCTAGAAACGCAGTTCCGTCGCAAGAAAGAGTAGCATTTACATTCTTTTGTACTTCTGACAAGATGTACATAAAGCGCTGCATTGAATATTACATCTTACCATGGAACATGGAAATGTGATGCGATATCGCGTTTTAACAAGCATTAGACCTGTATTGCTACGATACCTAAACATCTGCAAACGCTATTTCCCAGCGAGGAAGTGTCGCATTTACATTCTTTTGAAGTGTAGACGAGGAATGCATAACTCATCACAATGAATATTATATCTTATCAAGAAACATAAAAATGAGATGCGATATCGCGTTTTAAGAAGCATTAGAACTCTATTGCTTCGTTGCGTAGACATCTGGAAACGCTATTTCCTAGCAAGGAAGTCTCGCATTTTCATTCATTTGAAGTGTAGACGAGGAATACATAACACTTCGCAATAAACATTAAATCTTATCATGAGATATAGAAATAAGATGCGATATCGCGTTTTAAGAAGCATTAGAGCTATATTGGTTCGAAACGTAGACATCTGGAAACGCTATTTCTTAGTAAGGAAGTGTGGTATTTACATTCCTTTGATGTGTGGACGAGGTACACATAACACTTCGCGATGAATATTATATTATAACATGAAACATTGAAATTAGATACGATATCGCGTTTTAAGAAGCACTTGAAGTCAATTGCTTCGATACGTAGACATGTGGAAACGCATTTCCTAGCAACGAAGTGCAGAATTTACATTCTTTTGAAGTGTAGACGAGGTAAACGTAACACTTCGCAATGAACATTATATCTTATCATGAAACATAGAACTGAGATGCGATATTGCGTTTTAAGAAGCATTACAACTCTATTGCTTAGATACGTAGACATCTGGAAACGCTATTTCCTAGCGAGGACGTGTGACATTTTCATTCATTTGAAGTGTAGACGAGGCATACATAACACTTCACAACGAATACTATATCTTATCATGAAACAGAAGTGAGATGCGTTATCCCGTTTTGAGAAGCATTATAAGTCTATTGCTTCGATATGTAGACATGTGGAAACAATATTTCCTAGCAAGGATATGTGGCATTTACATTCTTTTGAAGTGAATACGAGGTATACATAACACTTCGCAATGAATCTTATATGTTATCATAAAACATAGAACTGAGATGCGATATCGCGTTTTAAGAAGCATTAGAACTCCATTGCTTCGATACGTACACAGCTGGAAGCGCTATATCCTAGCATGGAAGTGTAGCATTTACGTTCTCTAGAAGTGTAGACGAGATATACATAACACTTCGCAAAGAATATTATATCTTATCACGAAATAGAAGTGAGATGCGATTTTGCGTTTTAAGAAGCTTTAGAACTCTACTTGCTATGATACGTAGACATCTGCAAACGCTATTTCCTAGCAAGGAAGTGTCGCATTTACATTCATTTGAAGTGTAGCGGAGGAATACATAACACATCGCAGTGAATATTATATCATATCTTGAGAGACAGAAATGAGATGCGATATCGCGTTTTAAGAAGCAATAGAACTCTATTGCTGCCATACGTAGACATCTGCAAACGCTATTTCCTAGCAAGGAAGTGTCGCATTTACATTCTTTTGAAGTGAATACGAGGTATACATGACACTTCGCAATGAATCTTATATCTTATCATGAAACATAGATTTGGGATGCGATATCGCGTTCTAAGAAGCATTAGAACTATATTGCTTCGATACGTAGACATCTGGAGACGCTATCTCCTAGAAAGGAAATGTCGCATTTACATTCATTTGAAGTGTAGTCGAGGAGTACACAACACTTCGCAATGAATATTATATCTTATCATGAAACATAGAAATGAGATGCGACGTCGCGTTTTAAGAAGCACTAGAACTCGATTGCTTCTATACTTAGACATCTGGAAACGTAATTTCCCAGAAAGGAAGTGTCGCATTAACATTCATTTGAGGTGTAGACGAGGAGCACATAACACTTCGCAATGAATATTATATCTTATCATGTTAACATAGAAATGAGCAGCGATATCGCGTTTTGAGAAGCATTAGAACCCTATTGCTTCGATACGTTGACATCTGCAAACGCTACTTCCTAGGAAGGTAGTGTCTAATTTACATTCTTTTGAAGTGAATACGAGGTATACATGACGCTCTTAATGAATATTATATCTTATCATAAAACATAGAAATGAGGAGCGATATCGCGGTATAAGAATCGTCAGAACTATATTGCTTCGATACGTAGACATCTGCAAACGCTACTTCCTAGCAAGGAAGTGTCGTATTTATATTCCTTTGATGTCAATTCGAGGAATACACGACACATCATAATGAATATTATACCTTATCATAAAACATAGAAATGAGGAGCGATATCTCGTTTTAAGAAGCATTAGAAATCTATTGCTTCGACACGTAGACATCTGCCATCGCTATTCCCTAGGAAGGAGCTGTCGCATTTACATTCTTTTGATGTGAATACGAGGTGTACATGACACTCCGCAATGAATATTATATCTTATCATAAAACATAGAAATGAGATGCGATATGGCGATTTAAGAAGCAATAGAACTCCATTGCTTCGATACGTAGCCATCTGCAAACGCTACTTCTTAGCAAGGAAGTGTCGTATTTACATTCTTTTTATGTGAATACGGTGTATACATAACACTGCACAATGAATATTATATCTTATCATGAAACATAGAAATGAGATGCGATATCTCATTTTAAGAAGCATTAGAACTCTGTTGCTTCGATACGTAGACAACTGCAAACGCTTCTTCATAGCAAGGATGTGTGGCACTTACATTCTTTTGAAGTGAATGCGAAGTATACATGACACTACGCATTGAATATTATATCTTATCCTAAAACATAGAAATGAGGTGCGATATCGCGTTTTAAGTAGCATTAGAACTCTATTGCTACGATACATAGACATCTGCAGACGCTATTTCGTAACAAGGAAGTGTCGCATTTACATTCTTTTGAAGTGAATGCGAGGTATACATAACACTCCACAATGAATATTATATCTTATCATGAAACATAGAAATGAGATGCGATATGGCGATTTAAAAAGCATTAGAACTCTATTGCTTCGATACGTAAACACCTGCAAACGCTACATCCTAGCAACGAAGGGTCGCATTTACATTCTTTTGAAGTGAATACGAGGTATACATAATACTCCACAATGAATGTTATATATCATCATGAAACATAGAAATGAGATGCGATACCGCGTTTTGAGAAGCATTAGAACCCTAATGCTACGATACGTAGACATCTACAAACGTTATTTTCTAGGAAGGAAGAGTCGCATTTACATTCTTTTTAAGTGAATACGGGGTGTACATAACACTGCACAATGAATATTATATCTTATCATTAAGCATAGGAATGTGAAGCGATATCGCGATTTAAGAAGCACTAGAACTCAATTGCTTCGATACGTAGACATTTGCAAACGCTATTTCCTAGCAAGGAAGTGTCGCATTTACATTCATTTGAAGTGTAGATCAGATATACGTAACACAGCACAATGAATATTACATCTTATCATGAAACGTGGAAGTGAGATGCGATATCGCGATTTTAGAAGCATTAGAACTCTATTGTTTCGATACATAGATATCTGCAAGCTCTATTTCCAGGCAAGGAAGTGTCGCAATTACATCCTTTTGAAGTGAATACGATGTATACGTGACACTTCGCAATGAATATTGTATCTTATCATGAAACATAGAAATGAGATGCGATATCGCGTTTTAAGAAGCATTAGAACTCTAGTGCTACGATACGTAGACATCTGCAGACGCTATTTCCTAGCAAGGAAGTGTCGTATTTACATTCTTTTGAAGTGAAAACGTGGTATACATGATACTCCGCAATGAATAATATACCTTATCATAAAACATAGAAATGAGATGCGATATGGCGATTTAAGAAGCAGTAGATCCCTATTGCTTCGATACGGAGACATGTGCCAACGCCATTTCCTAACAAGGAAGTGTCGCATTTACGTTCATTTGAAGTGTATGCGAGGTATACTAGGCACTTCGCAATGAATCTTATTTCTTATCTTGAAATATAGTAATGAGATGCGATATCGCGTTTTGAGAAGCATTGGAACTCTATTGCTACGATACGTAGGCATCTGCAGACGCTATTTCCTAGGAAGGAAGTGTCGCATTTACATTCTTTTGAAGTGTATGCGAGGTATACATGACACTTCGCAATGAATATTATATCTTAGCATGAAGCATATAAATGGGGAGCGATTTCGCGTTTTAAGAAGCATTAGAACTCCATTGCTTCGTTACGTAGACAACTGCCACCGCTATTTCCTAGCAAGGAAGTGTCGCATTTACATTCATTTGAAGTGAATACAAGGTATACATAACACTCCACAATGAACATTATATCTTATCATGAAACGTAGAATTGAGATGCGATATCGCGTTCTAAGAAGAATTAGAAACCTATTGCTACGATACGCAGATATCTGCTGACGCTATTTCCTAGCAAGGAAGTGTCGCATTGACATTCTTTTGAAGTGAATACGGGGTATACATAACACTGCACAATGAATATTATATCTTGTCATGAAACATAGAAATGAGATGCGATATGACTATTTAAGAAGCATTAGAACTCTGTTGCTTCGATACGTAGACACCTGCAAACGCTGCTTCCTAGCGAGGAATTGTCGCATTTACATTCATTTGAAGTTTATGCGAGGTATACATGACACTTCGCAATGAATATTATATCTTATAATGAAACATAGAAATGAGATGCGATATGGCGTTTTTAGAAGCATTAGATCTTTATTGCTTCCATACGAAGACATCTGCAAACCCTATTTCCTAGCAAGGGAGTGACGCATTTACATTCATTTGAAGTGAATACGAGGTATACATAGCATTACACAATGAATATCATATCTTATCATGAAACATAGAAATGAGATGCGATATCGCGATTTAAGCAGCATTAGAACTCTATTGCTTCGATACCTAGACATCTGCAAACACTACTTCCTAGCAAGGAAGTGTCGCATTTACATTCTCTTGAAGTGAATACGAGGTATACATGACACTTCGCAATGAATGTTATGTCTTATAATGAAACATAGAAATGAGATGCTATATCGCGTTTTAAGAAGAATTAGAACTCTATTTCTACGATACGTACCTCTGCAAACGCTATTTCCTAGCAAGGAAGTGTCGCAATTACATTCTTTTGAAGTGCATGCGAGGTATGCAAGACACTTCGCAATGAATATTATATCTTATCATGAAACATAAAAATGGGATGCGATATCCCGATTTAAGAAGCATTAGGACATTATTGCTTCGATACCTAGACATCTGCAAGTGCTATTTCCTAGCAAGGAAGTGTCGCATTTACATTCTCTTGAAGTCAATACGAGGTATACATTACATTCCGCAATGAATATTATATCTTATCATGAAACATAGAAATGGGATGCGATATCGCGTTTTATGAAGCATTAGAACCCTATTGCTTCGATACGTCGCATCGAAGTGTCGCATTTACATTAATTTGAAGTGTATGCGAGGTATACATGACACTTCGCAATGAATATTATATCTTATCATGAGACATAGAAATGCGATGCGACATCGCGTATTAAGAAGCATTAGAAATCTATTGCTTCGATACGTAGACATCTGCAAACGCTATTTCCTAGCATGGAAGTGTCGCATTTACATTCCTTTGAAGTGAATATGAGGAATACATGACACTTCGCAATGAATATTATATCTTGTCATGAAACATAGAAATGAGATGCAGTATCCCATTTTAAGAAGCATTAGAACTCTATTGCATCGATACGTAGACATCTGCAAACGCTACTTCCTAGCAAAGAAGTGTCGGATTTACATTCGTTTGAAGTGTATGCGAGGTATAAGTGACTATTCGCTATGAATATTATATCTTATCATGAAACATAGAAATGAGATGCGATATCGGGTTTTAAGAAGCATTAGAAATCTATTGCCTCGATACGTAGACATCTGCAAACGTTATATCCTAGCAAGGTAGAGTCGCATTTACATTCATTTGAAGTGAATACGAGGTATACATGACACTTCGCAATCAATATTATATCTTGTCATGAAACATAGAAATGAAATGCGATATCCCGTTTTAAGAAGCATTGGAACTCTATTGCTTCGATACGTAGACATCTGCAAACACTATTTCCTATAGAAAGGATGTGTCGCAATTTATATTCATTTGAAGTGTATGCGAGGTATAAGTGACACTTCGCAAGTAATATCATATCTTATGATGAAACATAGAAATGAGTTTCAATATCGCGTTTTAAGCAGCATTACAACTATATTGTTTCGGTACGTAGACATCTGCAAACGCTATTTCCTAGCAAGGAAATGTCGCATTTACATTCATTTGAAGTGTATGCGAGGTATACATGACACTTCGCAATGAATATTATATCTTATCATGAAACATAGAAATGAGATGCGATATCGCGTTTTAAGAAGCATTAGAACTCCAATGCCATGATACGTAGACATCTGCAAAAGCTATTTCATAGCATGGAAGTGTCGCATTTACATTCTTTTGAAGTGATTACGAGGTATACATGACACTTCGCAATGAATAATATATCTTATTATGAAACATAGAAATGAGACGCGATATCGCGTTTTAAGAAAAATTAGAACTCTATTGCTTCGTTACGTAGACATCTGCAAACGCTATTTCGTAGCAAGGATGTGGCGCATTTACATTCTTTTGAAGTGAATACGAGGTATTCATGATACTTCGCAATGAATATTATATCCTATCATGAAACATAGAAATGAGATGCGAAATCGCGTTTTAAGTAGAATTAGAACTCTATTGCTACGATACGTAGACATCTGCAAGCGCTACTTCCTAGTAAGAAAGTGCCGCATTTACAAGCTTTTGAAGTGTATCCGAGGTATACATGACTCTTCGTTAGTGAATATTATATCTTATCATGGGACATAGAAATGAGATGCGATAACGCGTTTTAAGAAGCTTTAGAAATCTATTGCATCGATACGTAGACATCTGCAAACGCCATTTCCTAGCAAGGAAGTGTCGCATTTACATTCATTTGAAGTGAATACGAGGTATACATGACACTTCCCAATGATTATTATATCTTATCATGAAACATAGAAATGAGAAGCGATATTTGGTTTAAGAAGCATTAGAACGCTATTGCTTCGATACGTAGACATCTGCCAACGCTGTTTCCTAGCAAGGAAGCGTCGCATTGACATTCATTTGAAGAGCATGCGAGGTATACGTGACACTTCGCAATGAATATTATATCTTATCATGAAAGATGGAAATTAGATGCGATATCTCGTTCTAAGAAGCATTAGAACTCCTTTTCATTGTTACGTAGACATCTGGTAACGCTATATCCTAGCAAGGAATTGGGGCATTTACATTCTTTTGAAGTGAGTATGAGGTATACATAACACTCCATAATGAATATTACATCTTATCATGAAACATAGCAGTGAGATGCGATATCGCGTTTTAAGAAGCATTAGAACTCTATTGCTTCGATACGTAGACATCTGCGAACGCATTTCCTAGCAATGAAGTGTGGCATTTACATTCTTTTGAAGTGTCACGTCCTGAAGTCGCGAAAGCGCTCGTCACGTGGACCCTTATCGTAGTCGGTCCCGAAATCGATGCGAATTGCGCGGAGTTGGGTTCGTCGGTGGACAAGACTCGATTTACCGGGTACAAAGACGTGCAACTTACCTTTCGATGCTCTAGGTGTCGTAACTCTCCTCATCCTCGTAGCGTGGTGTGGAATCCTCCCTCGCGTATGTGTGGCGTCGCCTCCCCGTTCCGTGGCGGCGAGCATGCGGGTTGCCAGCGTGTAGGGGATCCGGATGCTGGAGGAGATGCAGATGCTGATCTGTGGCCGTCGAGGTTAGCGGGCGGCGTCTGAGGATGGCTGGCGGTACGCCTGACGTCACACCACCCCCCCTTGGAGAAAGAATCTCGGCAATGCCGAGATCTGTTGTCTGTTCTGGAGGCCTCGGAATGGTGGAACATCTCGCCTGGCTCATCCTGTCAAGATCGTTTGGCTGCTAGACTACGGTTGCGAGTATCATCGGTACTGGAGGAACTAGTATCACTTTCACGTTTAGCGTTCGTTTCGAATTCACTATGTTCTCTATCTCTCAGTTCAGTGCTTTTCATTTCTCTCTCACTCATACCCGCGGTATACATACTGTGCATTCTCTTACATAATTTGATTTTTTTGGTATGGACGAATTTGTGTCGGCCTTTTACATTTAATTTTACATTACTATTGCTTATAATTTCAAGGATTCTATATGGTCCGGAATATTGCGATTGAAATTTGTGTTTATTTGGTTCTTTGATAAGGTAAACCCACTGGGCCACCTCGAAATTTTTAACATTTAGGTTTCGATCGTAGTAATATTTTGACCTACGCTTCGCGTTATCTAGATTGGCTCTGGCTAATTCTTGCGATTTAGAAATTCTTTCATGTAGTTCTATGAGGTAGTCGCTATACGTCTCGTTCTTGGAATTATCTTGTAAAGGAGTGGCGGACGGTGTCCTCGCTATTCTACCGAACATTAATTCGTGTGGCGTATATAGCGTTCCCTCGTGTACGCTGGTATTGTACGACAACATTGCATACGGCAACCACTTTTCCCAATTGTTACTCGACTCGATATAATGTTTCAAATACTCGGCCAAGACTTGGTGGGATCTCTCAACAGACCCGTTCGTTTGCGGATGGAATGCGGTAGACTTATACTGTTTGATACGAAACTTGATGGCAATAGCTTTGATTAAACTGTTTATAAAATTTGAGCCCTGATCAGTGAGAATGCCTTTCGGGCATCCGAATTTGCAGATAAACTCCCTTATTAGTACGTCGGCAATGTCGACTGCGGTCGTTGATTTTAAAGGAACGGCGATGGAGTATTTGGTAAGGAGGTCCTGCATGGTTAATATATTAGTGAAACCTTCGGGTGTTTCGGGAAGAGGACCCATCACATCCATAGAAATTTTATCAAAAGCCCTGCCAGGGGTGTCTGTTAAGGTAAGAGGTTGCCTGGTTTTGATCCTGACTAATTTTTCAGTCTGGCAACTCTTACACTTGCCAATGTACTCCTGAATCTGATTCTTCATATTAGGCCAAAAATACTGTTGCCTAATGCGGGAGTAGGTTTTATTGACCCCCTTGTGACCTCCGACAGGCGAGTCGTGGTTTTCTTTGATAATTTTCAATCGATCTTCGATTGAAGGTGTTCGGATCAGTCCCTGGCAGACTGTGATGTGAACGTCTGTTTCATCGAGTAAATCTTGGAGTATTTTCTGGATTCTGGACCAGGAGATGGAGTCGATGGATGTTTGCGCTATGCTGAAGGAAGATAGTTGGAGTTCGCTCACTACATCGTAAAGTGAACGGAAGGTTTCGATGGCTATTTGAAAGTCGACTGTTCGACTAGGATGTTCGAGGATTGGTAGTTGAATTTGAAATTCCTGTTCGATTTTCACGACTTTAGCTTTGGAAAGTGTGAGGTTTTTATGAGGAATAAATTTTCCGGCTCTCTCGAGATCCTTGGCACCCGTATCGTATGGGTGCCCTGATTGTGTAACGAACACGACCAGGTTGTCTCGTCTCGTTGAAATTGAGTCTCGGCTGATTTGAAATAATGGCTCGCGCCTGACATGCTCGTATGGCGCAGGAATGTAGGTAATTGGACTGTCGTCGGTAGAGAAGGGATTACTCGAAGTTGGTAAGTTAGTTTTCGACGTTACCGGAGAAGGAGGTGGTGCTGGAGTGGAGTATTTCTTACGAATTTGAGGAGGAACG
This sequence comes from Xylocopa sonorina, assembly GCF_050948175.1. Lineage (NCBI taxonomy): Eukaryota > Metazoa > Arthropoda > Insecta > Hymenoptera > Apidae > Xylocopa > Xylocopa sonorina. Next base: position 1,557,383 of record NW_027490102.1, on the reverse strand, counting down.
TCAAAGATGTCGTCCTCGGAGTCATGGCTATGGGAGAGCGGGAAAATTTGAACCGGGTTTCGCGACAGTGCGTCCGCATTAAGCTTAGTTTTTCCGCTCTTATAAACCATCTCGTAATCGAATTCGGCGAGTTTAAGTCTCCAACGCACGAGCCTGCTGAATGGGTCTTTGACCGAGTTCATCCACACTAACGGTCGATGATCGGTAACAAGTTTAAACTGGTTACCGTATATGTACGGCCGGAAATAGTGGACGGCGTAGACTATCGCCAGGCACTCCTTCCCGATAGTAGAATAATTCCGTTCCGCTGTGTTCAATAACCGTGACGTATACGCCATTGGCAAATCGAGGCCTATCGGCCCCTGACTTAGAATGGCGCCTATCGCTTCGGCGGACGCATCGGTAGTTATAACAAATGACTGTTTGAAATTAGGGTATTGTAGTATAGGGACCTCGCATAGGCAGTCTCTAAGTTTTACGAATGAATTTTCCTGTTCATTGCGCCATGTGAAAGGCGCGTCTTTTTTTAGTAAATTCGTTAGTGGTTTAGCTATCTGCGAAAAGTTCGCGATGAATGGCCTATAATAGCCCACGAGCCCGAGAAATTGCTTAATTTGTTTCGCGTTTTGAGGTCGTGGAAAGTTTTTTACCGCGCTTATTTTGGCGGGATCGGGTTTTACGCCGTGCTCGCTAATTATATGTCCCAGGTAAGTGACTTCTCTCCTCAGAAACTCGCATTTGTCCGGTTGTAACACTAAATTGGCATCTTTCAACCGTTGCGTTAGTTTCTCGAATTTTGCTTTATGTTCCTGAAGAGAGCTCGCATATATGGCTATATCGTCCAGATATACAAAAATTTTGTTACCCTGAAGACCCGAGAGAACGTTGTCCATTAGCCTTTGAAACGTCGCGGGCGCATTTTTCAAACCGAACGGCATCCTCTTAAACTCATAATACCCGTGAGGCGTGGAAAATGCGGTTTTTGGAATGTCAGTGGGTTCCATAGGTATTTGATGGAACCCGCTCGCGAGATCAAATGTGCTGAAATATTTCGCGCTCCCGAGCTGATCTAAGATTTCGGTGATACAGGGGAGGGGATATGCGTCGGCTATGGACTTCTCGTTCAGAGCGCGATAATCTATTACCACTCGCCACTGCTTGTTGCCCAAGGAGTCTGGCTTCTTGGGCACGACCCACAGTGGTGAATTGTACGATGATTTCGAAGGAGAGATGACCTCCTTTTGTAAAAGCTTATCGACCTGTCGCCGAATCTCCTCCTTATGCGCCGGTGGAAAGCGATATTGTTTAACATTAATCGGGCGATCGTCGATCGTCGGGATTTTGTGCGTAGTGGCCGACGTATGCCCTAGTTTATCGCCTTCGATGTGGAAAAGCTGCTGCGCGCTATGGACGAGGCGAATGACGTGATTCTTTTCTTCGGAGTTTAATTGATCGAGAAGGAGGAGTTCGAGAAATCGTTCTAGGCGAGATTGAGACAGATCGACGGATTTCGGCGATGGCGGCCTTTCCGATTTTGGAACTCGCTTTGTGCGGTTACTGACCGCTTGCGCATAGGAGATCTTTTGCACGTTGGCTATTTTGCAGTGCATAGGAGGAGTTTTGTTCGCCGAGTCTGACTCTGAATTTGATTTCGAATTTAAAATTTCCCTTTTTCGGGATGCGTCGGTCGGTACGGCGGATACAGAGGAATTAGAAACAGTGGATTCGGAGACACTGGATTTTGCGAAAACCGGAAATAGCAGCGGACTCTCCTCCCGGTGGAGGGGAGCCATGATTCGAGCTGGTTCGAGTTTTACGTCGGGTAGCGTGATTTGGACCGTGCGATCTGACGAATTAATTATTCGGGTGACGACTCTACCGCGTACGACTCTTACCAGGGCGTTTGCAAAGAAGATTCCCGGCGCTAAATCTAATCGCGGAATTATACCTTCCGGAAGGTTCGTATTGGAAACGCGAATCTTAACTACGATATTCGATCGCGGGGGAATCGCGATCCGATCCCCGGGCTTCGGAGAAGAGGCTTTCTTCGGTATTGTTTGTTTATGCTTCGCCGGAGCATTGCGTCTCGGAGAAGCTGATACTCTAGGCGAAGACTGCGGCGGCGGAGAGGGAGCGGATCTCTGGCGCGGCGCTTGTTTGTTTTCCGGCGATAACGAAGGAGTGGATTTCGGTCGCGTCGTCGTTCCTTCGAGTGATTCTACATCTTTCTCGAATGGAATTTCTTTTCCGTTCCATCTAATAAATTTTTTGAGGAACGAGATCTCCGCGTCCGCGCAGAAACCCGAACCGAGAATTCCTTCGGTCTTAAGGGGAAAGTTGTCCCCAACGACGTTAAACGGAACGACGCGGTTGAAAATTACTAGATTCACCGTCCCTAAGGTAGCGGTCTTTCCGTCTGTGACTCCCGTTATCACCACTATTTCCGCGGTATCTATCGCTTTCGCGGAGGTGCTCGGCTGTGCGGTACACGGAATTGGCTCGCTTACGGCGCCCTCGAAATTGAGAACTTTATTTACACGTCTGTCGCGCTGTCACACATCTGTCGGCTTCCTGCATCGCGGCGGCCTTTTGCGCTTGTTGTCGCGTCTTTGTTGGTGGAGTCCTAGACGCCATGGCTAATTCGCGGTCCCTAACGGCAGAATTTCCGGAGGAAACGCGTGGCAAATCCCACCGTTGTCACCAAAAACATGTTCGTGTCACGTCCTGAAGTCGCGAAAGCCCTCGTCACGTGGACACTTATCGTAGCCGTTCCCGATATCGACGCGAACTGCGCGGAGCTGGGTCCGTCGGCGGACAAGACTCGATTTACCAGGTACAAAGACGTGCAACTTACCTTTCGATGCTCTTGATTCATTGACTTCTTTCTCGTTCCAGGTAGCGTAGGCGCCGAGGATCGATGACCCGGATAGCGGCGGCGTACGGCTGGAACGGCGGAATGGAGACTGGAATCAGGCGCCAGGTAGGTAGATCCCGGCTAACGGGTATTGAAGCTGGAATCTGGCGCTCCGAGGCTCGTACGGGACGTACGGCGGCGAAGACTTCCTTGGCAGGATACGGAAGAGCTCTGCGACGGTCCGGATATTTGGGTGCACCACCCACGTATTCACGCGCAAGCCGACGGATGAATTCCTTCCTCCCCGCGCGTCGTGTACGCTTTACCCGAGAATCGAAGCTCATCGAAAGTACTTGCACTTCGGTAAAGCACGGCACGGCTAAGCGCTGGTTCGCTCTAGCTTACCGGATACTCCTAGGCGCAAGATACCTTGACACAACAGAAATAAAGTAAGAGCGGCTAAGCGTTGGTTCGCTCTAACCGTCCAGCCTTAAAACCGCTGAGGATGATTTAATAGAAATAGTAACTAATCGCGAGCGTACCCGTGGAATGGAATGTAAAAGGAATTTGTAATTGAAACAGAATAAACACTTTGACTTGTTATAAACTAAGATATATTCTTACTTGAATACCCTAATACACTAAATCTAAGTTACTACGTAATGTACAATAAGAGAAATGGAAGTTGAATAAAATAAAGACTCCACTATGGGAGATGTGAATGAGTTCGTTGCATTGAGCTGCGAGCTCGTATGCCTGATAGCCAATTGCTCTGTTCGGATCGAAGAATGATACTGATGTCGGATCGGCGCGTCCGCGACCTCCTAGGGTCGCGCGGCGCGCGAGTGGCTGGTCCCCAGAGTGGGGACGGCGCGTGGGCGGAGAGCGGGGAGACCGCTCGTGGTGGGGTCGCCCGCGTTACGCGGTGAGCCACGCGCGTTGGCCGCGCGCTCGAGCGTGAACGCGTCTTAATCTATGTCGCATTTATAAATACATATTTACAGATCTTTGCTTATTTCTATGTGTGTGTGTACATGAGTGTGTAGTGTGCTTATCCTAATATCGTCGGTACGAGAATAGCGTGCACGGATACGTGATTGCAGGAGAATCCAGTTCGTAGGCGTCGTAGCTCTCCTCATCCTCGTAGCGTGGGGTGGAATCCTCCCTCGCGTACATGTGGCGTCGCCTCCCCGTTCCGTGGCGGCAAGTATGCAGGTTGCCAGCGTGTAGGGGATCCGGATGCTGGAGGAGATGCGGATGCTGATCTGTGGCCGTCGAGGGTGGCGGGCGGCGTCTGAGGGTGGCAGACGGTACGCCTGACGTCACAAAATGCGACACTTCTTTGCTAGGAAGTAATGTTTGCAGATGTCTACGTTTTGAAGCAATAGAGTTCTAATGCATCTTAAAACGCGATATCGCATCTCACTTCTATGTTTCATGATAAGATATAATATTCATTGTGCACTGTTATGTATACCTCGTATTCACTACAAAAGAATGTAACTGCGACCCTTCCTTGCTAGGAAATATCGTTTGCAGATGTCTAGGTATCGTAGCAATAGAGTTCTAATGCTTCTTAAAACGCGCTTTCGCACCTCATTTCTATGTTTCATGATAAGATATCATATTCATTGCGAAGTGACATGCACACCTCGTATTCACTTCAAAAGAATGTAAATACGACACTTCCTTGCTAGGAAATAGCGTTTGCAGATGTCTACATATCGTAGCAATAGAGTTCTAATGCTTCTTAAAACGCGATATCGCTCCTCATTTCTATGTTCCATGATAAGATATAATATTCATTGCGAAGTGTCATGTATACCTTGCATACACTTCAATTGAACGTAAATGCGACACTTCCTTGCTAGGAAATAGCATTTGTAGATGTCTACGTATCGTAGCAATAGAGATCTAATGCTTCTTAGAACGCGATATCGCATCTCATTTCTATGTTTCATGATAAGATATGTTATTCATTGCGAAGTGTTATGTATTCCTCGTCCACACTTCAAATGAATGTAAATGCGACACTTCCTTTCTAGGAAATAGCGTTTCCAGATGTCTACGTTTCGAAGCAATGGAGTTCTAATGCTTCTTAAAACGCGATATCGCATCTCATCTCTATGTTTCATGATAAGATATAATATTCATTGCGAAGCGTTATGTACACATTTCTACACATCTAAAGAATGTAAATGCCACACACCCCCGGTAGGAAATAACGTTTCCAGATGTCTACGTATCGATACATTAGAGATGCAATGCTTCTTAAAACGCGATATCGCATCTCAGTTCTATGTTTCATGATATGATTTAATATTTATTGCGAAGTGTTACGTATACCTCGTATACCCTTCAAAAGAATGTAAATGCCACACCTCGTTGCTAGGAAATAGCGTTTCCAAATATCTACGTATCGTTGTAATAGATTTCTAATGCTTCTTAAAACGCGATATCGCATCGCAGTTCTATGTTTGATGATAAGATATAATATTCATTGTGAAGGGATATGTATACCTCGTATTCACTTCAAAAGTATGCAAATGAGACACATCCATGCTAGGAAATGCCGTTTGCAGATGTCTACGTATCGTAGCAATAGATTTCTAATGCTTCTTAAAACGCGACATCGCATCGTACTTCTATGTTTCATGATAAGACGTAATATTCATTGCGAAGTGTCATGTATACCCCGCATACACTTCAAATGAATGTAAATGCGACACTTCCTTGATAGGAAATAGCGTTAGCAGATGTCTACGTATCGAAGCAATAGAGTTCTAATGCTTCTTAAAACGAGATATCGCATCTCATTTCTATGATTCATGGTAAAATATAATATTCATTGTGCAGTGTTATGTATACCTCGTATTCACTTCAAAAGATTGTAAATGCGACACATCCTTGCTAGGAAATACCGTTGGCAGATTTCAACGTATCGTAGCAGTAGAATTCTAATGCTTCTTAAAACAAGATATCGCATCTCATTTCTATATTTCATGATAAGTTATAATATTCATTGCCAAGTGTCATGTATTCCTCGTATTCACTTCAAAAGAATGTAAATGCGACACTTCCTTGCTAGGAAATAGCGTTGGCAGATTTCTACGCATCGACGCAATAGTGATCTAATGCTCCTTAAAACGGGATATCGCATCTCACTTCTATGTTTCATGATAAGATATAATATTCATTGCGAAGTGTCATGTATACCTAGCATACGCTTCAAACGAATGTAAATGCGACTCTTCCTTGCTAGGAAATAGCGTTTGCAGGTGCCTACGTATCGTAGCAATAGAGTTCTAATGCTTCTTAAAACTAGATGTCGCATCTCATTTCTATGTATCATGATAAAATATAACATTCATTGCGAAGTGTTATGTATACCTCGCATACACTTCAAATGAATGAAAATGCCACACTTTTTTGCTAGGAAATGCGTTTCCAGATGTCTACGTATCCAAGCAATGGACTTGAAATGCTGTTTAGAACGCGATATAGCATCTCAATTCTAAGCTTCATGATAAGATATAATATTCATTGCGAAGTGTTATGTATACCTCGACTACACTTCAAAGAGTGTAAATGCCACACGTCCTTGCTAGGAAATAGCGTTGGCAGATTTCTACGCATCGATGCAATAGTGTTCTAATGCTCCTTAAAACGGGATATCGCATCTCACTTCTATGTTTCATGATAAGATATAATATTCATTGCGAAGTGTCATGTATTCCTAGGATACACTTCAAACGAATGTAAATGCGACTCTTCCTTGCTAGGAAATAGCGTTTGCAGGTGTCTACGTATCGTAGCAATAGAGTTCTAATGCTTCTTAAAACTAGATGTCGCATCTCATTTCTATGTTTCATGATAAAATATAATATTCATTGCGAAGTGTTAAGCATACCTCGTTTACACTTCAAAAGAATGAAAATGCCACACTTTTTTGCTAGGAAATGCGTTTCCAGATGTCTACGTATCCAAACAATGGAGTTGAAATGCTGTTTAGAACGCGATATAGCATCTCAATTCTAAGCTTCATGATAAGATATAATATTCATTGCGAAGTGTTATGTATACCTCGACTACACTTCAAAAGAATGTAAATGTCACACTTCCTTGCTAGGAAATAGCGTTTCCAGATGTCTACGTATCGAAGCAATAAACTGCAAATGCTTCTTAAAACGTGACATCGCATCTTATTTCTATGTTTCATGATGACATATAATATTCATTGCGATGTGTTATGTATACCTCGTATACACTTCAAATGAATGTAAATGCGACACTTCCATAGCTGGGAAATAGCGTTTCCAGATGTCTACATATGGAAGCAATTGAGTTCTGACGCTTCTTAGAACGCGATATCGCATCTCATTTCTATGTTTCATGATAAGATAAAATATTTATTGCGAAGTGTTGTGTATACCTCGTCGATACTTCAAAAGAATGCAAATGCCACACTTCCTGGCTAGGAAATAGCGTTTCTAGATGTCTACGCATCGAAGCAATTGATTTCGAACTCTATATAGAACGCGATATCGCATATCGGTTCTATGTCACATGATAAGATGTAATTTGAATGCAACGCGTTATGTATATCTCCTCTACACTTCAAATAAATGTAAATGCATCTCTTCCTTGCTACGGAATATCGTTTCTATATCTGAAGGTTTAGAAGCAGTAGAGTTCTAATGCTTCGTAAAACGCGGCTGCGTATCTTACTTCTATATTTCATGATAAGATGTAATGTTCATAGCATCGCGTTATGTTTATCTGCTTCTGCACATGAATTGAGTGTGAACCCCACACTTTCTTGCCCGGGGATAGCGTTTCTAGATGTGCAGGTGCCGAAGCAATTAATTTGTCATGCTTCATGCACCGCAATATCGCATTCCATATAAACAGTTCAAAGTAAGTTAGAAGGTTGTAAAGCTCTATGCATTGCATTATGCTTATCTGCTTTCGTGCTTTATAATGCTTTGGGATGTGAGAAGGTCCTCAACCATCCTTAACCCCCTAAAGAGAAGTCAAAAGTCCAGCGGCTCTGCAGGTGGGCCATGGGAGCGCTGCGCGCGAGGCGCTACGCAATTTAAATGATCAGGAGGATCCCCTCAGGGACACCCAAGGGGACGAGAAGAGGAAATCGCCGAAATCCACTGATCGATGGACCCGAACAATACCGAAGCCTACAGCCCACTCCACCAAGGAGCCCCGAGGAGGATGCAGGTGACCCGAGGACCACCAGCGAATTCAAGGAACCTGAAGAAGAGAACGTGAGAGCTTATTCGCTAAAGCGTTCCATTTCTTGTGTCGCATATTATATATTGTATCTTATATCGTGAAGCGAGTTATGATACCCGGTAATTCGCGGCGTGTTGCGTAGTTTCCCGTAGCCCTTCTTAGTTAAACCCACGTCGAGACCGTAAATAAACATGCCGTGACTTCAGTATCTCGCGACCTGAGTGTGTGTACTTGGCTAGGCGTAGTCGAGAGGAGGAGCATTTCGAAGTTTCAAGGGTTGTTCCGCCCCAGGGTTCCCGGTGTCGTGTAGTCTATCCCTTTGCTACTTTCTGAGCAGCTGGCGCCCAAGAAAAGTTGTACGTGAGCGGATACCTTGGAACGATAGATCACTTTCGATTAAAGTACGTTTTACACCTTAAAGCATTTAGATAATTAACCCCTTCGAGCTTCCCTGACTTACTATATATAGGTTTCCGTCACAACTAATAGGAACCATCACTTTACATAGATATATAGAACACACATAGTTTTAAACGTAGAACTGAGAATTTGAGAACTTACTTTGAAACGTTAGTAGTGAGGAATTCCATCGGATTTCATAGAAATTCAGAACTTACTTGCTATGAAACATAGGCAGATAAGGGCCATCGCGTTGCTTAGAACTTTAGAACTTACTTCAACAAAGTAACTGCTTACTTCAACAAAGATTTCTATTGGCTTCGTCCGTTCTTTTAGAAGAGTTTTTGAGAAACCACATACTTTTCACGCTTCTGATATATTTGAAAGTTCGCGAGATGTAATCGTTTAAGTTTTAAAATGATTACTTAGTGTGGATTATTATTTAGTAACTCGCTCATAAACGAGTCTGCATAGGATTTAATCCATAAGTTTTTAAGCCTAGAATTTATGCAGTTATTTGTTATTCACTTATTGCTCAAACGACAAAGATTCTGACCACTTCAAAATGGTTGACTTTCATCAATTTTCTTAAAAATTGAAATACTGCCCAACTGCTTGCATTAAAGACTGTAATTAAAGCTTTCAAAACATTTTACCTCTTATAGATGAATTCTGGAATTGAAATTGAATGTTTGACTTTTCTAACTCCTGTTTAGACATCTTTCTATTGGAATGTTCAAGTATTTTTCATATTCGTAATTATTAAAAATGTTTTACCTGATTCTTTAATTTAATATTTAGAATTTTCTGAGAAATATTTTTTATCGTAATGAACTATATAATTGCAATTATAATTCTTTATGAAATAATAATAACAGAAAGGTATGTATCCATTCTTGTAGTTTTGTAAAGAGTATTTAATCTTACTATCTAAAATGAAACATTGATATCTGTTTACAATCTAATGGAATTTAATTACCTTTTGATTCAAATTGACAATGATAATCTTCCATAGTTCAACAATTTTGTGAGCTGTCCTCAGGAATCCGCAGCTCAGTACTTATAAAATGAACGACACAAAGAACAGCCTAACCAAACGTATTCGAACCGATTTTTCAATACTAATCTTATCATGTTTAACTTATGCTGCAAACTATTGAAATGCCCTTCAAAAAGTGTTTATTCACAGTGAAGTAAACGGTAAGTATTACGCCTTCCACCACTGTTTACAATACGTATGTTTCATTTACTATTAAAACCGTGAGTATTATCGCCTTTCTTTACTTTTTGTAACCTTCAATGCCTTCATGTTACAGATCGTTAAACTTGCTTTAAAATGCTCTATTGTATTACGGAAGAATGGACATACCAATTCATTTTAAAAAATGAAGGTAACCTTCATATGTCCAACATAACTCCACTTACAAAAAAACTATTTTCATCAACGGATGGGCCCTTTGTACTATGCAATTTTATATTAGCAAAAACTTCTATGAAACTTATAGTTTCGTGGGTATCTGAGGTGCTAATTATTACTGTATATTGTTATGGATGTGTCCAACAAGGCAACGATGAACAGAGTTAAATTTAATATTATGATGTTTATTGTTTTACTTATAGTATATTTGTTTTTCTGGAATTTTGCCAAAAAACAATGTTCACGATGTCGACAGATGAATATCTTTGCCTTAGAATTACAAGAGCCAACAATTTCGAAAGTAGAATATTTCTTTACTTCGCTAACCGAATCATTGCAAACGTTAAGTAAAGTGCGTGCCCTTCAAAACAGTCAGATGCAAATTACGATACAACGTTTCCAAGAAATGGTACGTGCCACTGTTTTTTAATTTCCGTTTATTTAATCAAATGAAATTTAATTGAAATATCCGCAAAATTTGAGGACAAAAAGTTATTGTAATTTTACGCAACATATATGATGGTGATAAAGGATAAGTATACGGAACTGAAAATGGAAAGTAGCGAGCAGAAAAAGAAACTGATGGAGCTACAAAGTGGATTGATACATCCGTCAAATGATGATTCTAGGTTAATAAAATCTGTTAATCAAAGAACTATTGCAAAAATCAAGTATAATCAATATTACTCCTGCTCAAAGGCTATAATAGAATTGGACCGAAATGGGTACAAAACAAGCAATTATATCTATACGTTCTATTCTATGCAAAGGCAAATATTTCAAAGAGAAAAGATGTGTTACTTACAAATTACTTATGTTCCTAGATATCTCACTAATTCAGGCTTCTTGTCTTGCAGAACTAATCATTCATTTAACATGTAAAGCGTTCGAAGAATAGTAAAAGATTTTTATATTTCATAGCCTCACTCGATACGTCGATTGGATCACGTAAAATATCGGACATTAATTGCATCTACATCTTCAGACCTTAAATATATAATTGCAACAACATATTTAATAGCGTTTTAATAACATTTTTCTAATTGTTTATATCTATGTCTAATAAATATATATTAATCGAATAAGTTGCTTTACCAAAGAATAAAAGTATCTGGGGCTTACAAATCGGAGCATTACATAACAAACGTGCATCACATATATAATATTACATGTAACAAAAGATGAAGACCAAAAAGATCGTACATAAGTTGAATCCACAATGCGGTCATAGAGATACAGAAACGGCAAAAATTCCAAACTATAATTTAAAAAATTCAAAAAGGGGGGAGTGAAAATCCATCTACTTGACGATGATAAGGAACAAGTCTGCCTCATGCACTACAATATCCCAAACAGCCAGCGATTGGCACGCCAATGACAACGGATGGAACGAATTCCGTGACAGAACTGTGCTAACCAAGTGCTCCTACTCAGCTTTCGAAATCGCATACTGTTAGTACTGGGGCGGCATTCGTATCACGGCACTATTAAAGCACCGAGATATAGCACATGGGCTACGCGGCCGTGACAATGACACTATCAGCTCACCATAGCTACACGCGTGGTTGTGGCGTAGGCTGACATTTACTAATGGGGAAGCTGTTTCCATAAAAATTATAAGCAAGTATGAAAAATGACTAAACTGCGCAATTTATTTATTTTGATTCCAAAATAGATACACCGGCACAAAACAAAGATATAAGAACTCGACTTTATTATTTTCCATAAACTAGCTCGATAGGGCGATTTTTTCCATAAAGTCGATAATTACTTTGTCATAAAAATATATACACTTATTTTATATATATTTTCTTCAATTTATCGTTACAAATTCATGCAATTGAGGGTTACATTAAATACGATGAGAGCATGTTATTTCAAAAATTACACAAGGCGAAATTAGAGACGCAACAGCATGAATTTTTATTTTATAAGTAATATTTTTTTTATAAATAATATTTTTAGTCTATGATGGAGTGAAAGAAATATATACGACTAGCTCAATAACTATAAATATAGGAAAACGACTATCAAAATGTCTATCAATACTCATATGCTGAATATCTACTGACATCTAACGGTTTTAATTTGTATGAAAGCACAGGTTCCCCATTGCCAAATGTGATCCTGCGTCATTGCTGAGGAGATTCATGAATGGAGCGATGATACGCGTGCCACCATGGTGCTGGTGCTGCGCGATTCGCTTGTCTAGAACGTGCTGGTAACACGTTCTGGCATTTTAGTTAACGAATACGGTCACAGATGACTACGAATCAGTTGACACTCCTCGGAAGTGGCAATATAGTGCCGGCATGGTGTCGCTACCATCTTGCCGTTTGTTATCTGGGATGCTTTTTAGTGCATTATTCGGAATTGAATTTGAACACATAGCTACTTAATCGCGAATTTGTATGTACATAATTATACATGACTGCATAAAAATGATATCATATACTTTTATAATAATGCGATATAAGAATATAAAACGAAGAACTATCCACTCCCATCAGGAGTAAAAACAATGTTTGGTACGCAAAGTTCATTGTAAAATATAATCAAGCAGTTACTATATCAAATCACAGCACACAATAAATCACTGAATGTATAATGATATGAATAGTAAGAAAAACATATTTATTTGTTAGATGTTTATAAATTCAAATTTAAAAGTCCAAGTCACATTTAATATATTATTGTTTAACAAGGTGATTTAATGATGTTTCAAATAGGCGTGCAGAACTAGCTCGTACTTCTGTCAATGTAATTTCATTCGAAGAATACAAAGAATAAGAGGAAATATTCTCCAATACATAACATATGTAAATCAACGGATGCAAGAGAGAACACTCGATCTCGGTGTAACGAGACCGGGCGCCATCATGAAGTAATCGTATAACGCCTGTTCCGAGATGGTGTAGAGAGGGAATGTGGAGGGTGAATAGCATAAAATAACAACAATGTAACTAAAGAGAAAGAGAAAGAAAATATGTGGACGCATTGCATTTATTAAGAGGAAATCCTACAAATATCAAACAACAGATTATATACCATACTGTAAGGGTAAGGTACAACGAAATAGACGATATCGTGAGAGAAACTAAAAAAATCGAGAAACTTAAAAAGAAAATAATAATTTAAATTGAGCGAATCAATATCACTGATCCCGGCAAGTTTAATGGAAATCGCATGATGATGAATCGGTTAGAGTGTAAGATAGATGCTGGTCGCGGTTCGAGTGGCCCTGGGAATCCTTTGCCCGCATCAGGGCAGCCAGTAGAATGGTGGAGGGCCTGTCCTCCTGTTGCTTGGATCTATAGAATTCACATTCTTTTGTAGAGTAGAAGCAGACAATTATAATAATTTTCATAGAAGATTACAGCTTACTTAATTCGAAACGTTGAAATGAGATGAGTCATGGCATTGTATGATGCATTAGTACTCTATTGTCTCGACATGTAGACACTACGAAGGGCAATCCTGTTACATGGAGCTGCAGAATTTACATTCTTATGAAATTTTAAAGCAGGTAAGCATAGAGCTATGCACAAGAGATTACAGCATTCTTACTTTGAAACAATGAAATGGGATGCGCCAGCGCATTCCATGGAGAATTCTAGCTATATTGCTTTAACAGACAGACACTACGGAGAGCCATGCCGTTGCATGGAATTATATAGTTCACATTCTATTGAAGACCTCTAGCATTTAAGCATAATGTTATGGATAAATGGTTACAGATTCTTTGCTTTGAAACGTTGAATGAGATGCGACATCGCGCTGCATGAAGTATTAGAAATGTGTTGCTTGGACACGTAGAGATCTGGAAACGATGTTCTGTGCAAGTAAGTATAGGATTCACATCCTTCTAAAGTCTAGATGCAGACAAATGTTTCATATTGCATAGAACATTGCAATTTACCATGAATCATTGAAATGAGTTGCGACATCGCGTTGAATGAAGCAATAGAACTCTATTGCTTCGTTACGTAGACATCTGGAAACGCTATTCCCTAACAAGGAAGTGTCGCAATTACATTCACTTGAAGTGTAGACGAGGTATGCATAACACTTCGCAATGAATATTATATCTTATCATGAGACAAAGGAATGAGATACGATATCGCGATTTAAGAAGTATTAGAACTCTGTTGCTTCGATACGTAGACATCTGGAAACGCTATTTCCTAGCAACGAAGTGTGGCATTTACATTCTTTTGAAGTGTAGACGAGGTTTACACAACACTTCGCAATGAATATTATATCTTATCATGAATCATAGACCTGCGATTCGATATCGCGTATTAAGATGCATTGGAAATCTATTGCTTCGATACGTGGACATCTAGTAACGCTATTTCCTAGCAAGGAAGTATGGTGTTTACATTCTTGTCGTGTGCAGACGAGGTACACATAACACTTCGCAATGAATATTATTTCTTATCATGAAGCATAGAACTGCGATGCGATATCGCGTTCTAAGAAACATTAGAACTCTATTTCTTCGATACGTAGGCATCTGGAAACGCTACTTACTAGCAAGGATGTGCGGCATTTACATTCTATTGAAGTGTAGACGAGGTATACGTAACACTTCACAACGAATATTATACTTTGTCATGAAACATAGAAATGAGATGCTATGTTGCGTTTTAGGTAGCATTAGAACTCTATTTCATCGGTACATAGACATCTGGAAACGCTATTTCCTAGCAGGGAAGTGTGTCATTTACATTCATTTGAAGTGCACACGAGGTAAACACAGCACTTCGCAATGAATATTATATCTTATCATGAAACAAAGAAATGATATGCGATATCCCGTATTAAGAGGCATTAGAACTCTATTGCTTCGGTTAGTAGACATCTGCAAACGCTATGTCCTAGCAAGGAAGAGTCGCATGTACATTCACTTGAAGTGTATGCGAGGTATAAGTGACACTTCGCAATGAATATTATATCTTATCATGAAACATGGAAATGAGATGCGATACCGCGATTTAAGAAGCATTAGAACACTTTTGCTTCGAAACGTAGACATCGGCGAATGCTACTTCCTAGCAAGGAAGTATCGCATTTACATTCTTTTGAACTGAGTACGAGGTATACATGACAATCCGCAATGAATATTATATCTTATCATGAAACATAGAAATGAGATGCGATATCGCGTTTTAAGGAGAACTAGAACTCTATTGCTACGGTACGTAGACATCCGAAAACGCTATTTCCTAGCAAGGAAGTGTCGCATTTACATCCATTTGAAGTATATGCGAGGTATAAGTGACACTTCGCAATGAACATTATATCTTATCATGAAACATAGAATTGAGATGCGATATCGCGTTCTGAGAAGCATTAGAACTCTATTGCTACGATACGTAGACATCTGCAAACGCTATTTTATAGCATGGACGTTTCGCATTTACATTATTTTGAAGTGAGGGCGAGGTATACATGACACATCGCAATGAATATTATATCTTATCATGAAACATAGCAATGAGTTGCGATATCGCGTTCTGAGAAGCATTAGAACTCTATTGTTACGATACGTATACATCTGCAAACGCTATTTCCTAGCAGGGAAGTGTTGCATTTACATTCTTTTGAAGTGAGGGCGATGTATACATGACACTTCGCACTGAATATTACGTTTTATCATGAAACATAGAAATTAGAAGCGATCCCGCTTTCTAAGAAGCGTTAGAACTCCATTGCTACGACACGTAGACATCTGCAAACGCTATTTCCTAGGAAGGAAGTGTCGCATGTACATCCATTTGAAGTGTATGCGATGTATACATGACACTTCGCAATGAATATTACATCTTATCATGAAACATAGAAATGAGATGCGATATCTCGTTCTGAGAAGCATTAGAACTCTATTGTTACGATACGTATACATCTGCAAACGCTATTTCCTAGCAGGGAAGTGTTGCATTTACATTCTTTTGAAGTGAGGGCGATGTATACATGACACTTCGCACTGAATATTACGTTTTATCATGAAACATAGAAATTAGAAGCTATCCCGCTTTCTAAGAAGCGTTAGAACTCCATTGCTACGACACGTAGACATCTGCAAACGCTATTTCCTAGGAAGGAAGTGTCGCATGTACATCCATTTGAAGTGTATGCGATGTATACATGACACTTCGCAATGAATATTACATCTTATCATGAAACATAGAAATGAGATGCGATATCTCGTTCTGAGAAGCATTAGAACTCTATTGCTACGACACGTAGACATCTGAATACGCTATTTCCTAGCAAGGAAGTGTCGCATTTACATTCTTTAGAAGTGAGGGAGAGATATACATGACACTTCGCAATGAATATCATGTTTTATCATGAAACATAGAAATTAGATGCGATACCGCGTTTTAAGAAGTGTTAGAACTCTACTGCTACGACACGTAGACATCGGCGAATGCTACTTCCTAGCAAGGAAGTATCGCATTTACATTCTTTTGAACTGAGTACGAGGTATACATGACAATCCGCAATGAATATTATATCTTATCATGAAACATAGAAATGAGATGCGATATCGCGTTATAAGAAGCATTAGAACTCTATTGCTTCGAAACGTAGACATCCGGAATCGCCAATTCCTAGCAAGGAAGAGTGGTACTTACATTCTTTTGTAGTGTGGGCGAGGTATACATAACACTTCGCAATGAATATTATATCTTGTTATGAATAATAGAAAGGAGATGCGATGTCGCATTTTCAGAAGCACTAGAAGGCTATTGCCTAGATACATAGACATCTGGAAACGCTGTTTCCTAGCAAGCAAGTGTAGCATTTACATTCTTTTGAAGTGAAGACGAGGTATACATAATACTTAGCAATGTGTATTATATCATATCATGAAACATAGAAATGAGATGCGATATCGCGATTTAAAAAGCATTACAACTATATTGCTTCGATGCGTAGACATATGGAAACGCATTTCCTGGCAAGAAAGTGTGGCATTTACATTCTTTTGAAGTGTTGACGAGGTACACATAACAGTTTGCAATGAATACTATATCTTATCATGAAGCATAAAACTGAGATGCGATTTCGCGATTTAAAAAGCAATAGAACCATATTGCTGCGATACGTAGACATCTGCAAACGCTATTTAATTGCAAAGAAGTGTCGCATTTACCTTCCTTTGAAGTGAGTACGAGTTATACTTAACACTCCACAATGAATATAATACCTTATCACGGAACATAGATATGAAATGAGATATCGCGATTTAAGAAGCATTGGAACCCTATTGCTTCGATACGGAGACATCTGCAAATGATATTTCCTAGCATGGAAGTGTCGCATTTACATTCTTTTAAAGTGAATACTAGGTATACATGACACTTCGCAATGAATATTATATCTTATCAAGAAACATAGAAATGAGATGCGAAATAGCGATTTAAAAAGCATTAGAACTCTATTGCTACGATACGTTGACATCTGCAAACGCTATTTAATAGCAAGGAAGTGTCGCATTTACAATCCTTTCAAGTGAATACGAGGTACTCATAAAACTCCACAATAAATATTATACACTATAATGAAACATGGAAATGAAATGCGATATCGCGATTTAAGAAGCATTACAACTCTATTGCTTCGATACGTAGGCATCTGCAAACGCTATATATTGTGGCAAGGATGTGTCGCATTTACATTCTTTTGAAGTGAATACGAGGTATTCATGACACTTCGCAATGTATATTATATCTTATCGTGAAACATAGAAATGAGATGCGATATCGCGTTTTAAGAAGCAATAGAACTCTATTGCTACGATACGTAGACATCTGCAAAAGCTATTTCCTAGGAAGGAAGTGTCGCATTTACATTCTTTGGAAGTGAATACGAGGTACAAATAACACTCCACAATGAATATTATATCTTGTCATGAAACTTAGAAATGAGATACGATATCGCCATGTAAAAAGCTTTAGAACTCTTTTGCTACGATACGTAGAGATCTGCATATGCTATTTTCTACCAAGGAAGTGTCGCAGTTACATTCTTTTGTAGTGAATACGAGGTATAAATTACAGTGCACAATGAATATTATATCTTATCATGAAACATAGAACTGAGATGCGATATCTCGTTTTAAGAAGCATTAGAACTCTATTCCTTCTGTACGTAGACATCTGCAAACGCTACTTCCTAGCAAAGAAGTGTCGCATTTTGTAACGTCAGGCGTACCGCCTGCCACCCTCAGACGCCGCCCGCCACCCTCGACGACAACAGATCAGCATCCGCATCTCCTCCAGCATCCGGATCCCCTACACGCTGGCAACCCGCATACTCGCCGCCACGGAACGGGGAGGCGACGCCACACGTACGCGAGGGAGTATTCCACCCCACGCTACGAGGATGAGGAGAGCTACGACGCCTACGAACTGGATTCTCCTGCAATCACGTATCCGTACACGCTATTCTCGTACCGACGATATTAGGATAAGCACACTACACACTCATGTACATACATAAACCACACACACATAGAAATAAGCAAAGATCTGTAAATATGTATTTATAAATGCGACATAGATTAAGACGCGCTCACGCTCGAGCGCGCGGTCAACGCGCGTGGCTCACCGCGTAACGCGGGCGAACCCACCACGAGCGGTCTTCCCGCTCTCCGCCCACGCGCCGTCACCACTCTGGGGCCCAGCCACTCACGCGCCGCACGACCCTAGGAGGTCGCGGACGCGCCGATCCGACATCAGTATCACTCTTCGATGCGAACAGAGCAATTGGCTCTCAGGCATACGAGCTCGCAACTCAATGCACCGAACTCATTCGCATCTCCCATAGTGGAGTCTTTATTTTATTCATCTTCCATTTCTCTTATTATACATTACGTAGTAACTTAGATTTAGTGTATTAGGGTATTCAAGTAAGAATATATCTTAGTTCATAACAAGTCAAAGTGTTTATTCTGTCTCAATTACAAATTCCTTTTACATTCCATTCCACGGGTACGCTCGCGATTAGTTGCTATTTCTATTAAATCATCCTCAATGATTTTAAGGCTGGACGGTAAGAGCGATCCAACGCATAGCCGCTCTTACTTTATTTCTGTTGTGTCAAGGTATCCTGCGCCTAGGTGCATCCGCTAAGCTAGAGCGAACCAGCGCTAAGCCGTGCCGTGCTTTACCGAAGTGCAAGTACTTTCGATGAGCTGCGATTCTCGGGTAAAGCGTACACGACGCGCGGGGAGGAAGGAATTCATCCGTCGGCTTGTGCGTGAATACGTGGGTGGTGCACCCAAATATCCGGACCGTCGCAGAGCTCTTCCGTATCCTGCAAGGAAGTCTTCGCCGCCGTACGTCCCGTACGAGCCTCCGAGCGCCCGATTCCAACTTCAATACCCGTTAGCCGGGATCTGCCTACCTGGCGCCTGATTCCAGTCTCCATTCCGCCGTTCCAGCCGTACGCCGCCGCTATCCGGGTCACCGATCCTCGGTGCCTACGCTACCTGGAACGAGAAAGAAGTCAATGAATCAAGAGCATCGAAAGGTAAGTTGCACGTCTTTGTACCCGGTAAATCGAGTCTTGTCCGCCGAAGGACCCAGCTCCGCGCAGTTCGCGTCGATATCGGGAACGGCTACGATAAGTGTACACGTGACGAGAGCATTCGCGACTTCAGGACGTGACACTTCAAAAGAATGTAAATGCGACACTTCCTTGCTAGGAAATAGCGTTTACAAATGTCTACGTATCGTAGCATTAGGGTTCTAATGCTTCCCAAAACGCAATACCGCACCTCACTTCTATGTTTCATGATGATATCATATTCATTGCGAAGTGTCATGTAAACCTCGTATTCTCTTCAAAAGAATGTAAATGCTACACTTCCTTGCTAGGAATTAGTGTTTGCAGATGTTCATGTATCGAAGCAATAGGGTTTTAATGCTCCTTAAATCGCGATATCGCATCTCATTTCTTTGTTTCATGATAAGATATAATATTCATTGCGAAGTGTCATGTATACCTCGTATTCACTTCAAAAGAATGTAAATGCGACACTTCCCTGCTAGGAAATAGCGTTTCTAGATGTCTACGTATAGAAACAATAGAGTTCTAATGCTTCTTAAAATGAGACTTCGCAACTCATTTTTATGTTTCATGATAAGATATAATATTCATTGCGAAGTGTCATGTATACCTCCTATTCACTTCAAAAGAATGTAAATCCGACACTTCATTCCTAGGAAATAGCGTTTGCAGATGTCTACGTATCGTAGCAATAGAGTTCTAATGCTTCTTAAAACGCAATACCGCATCTCATTTCTATGTGTCATGATAAGATATAATATTCATTGCGAAGTGTCATGTATACCTCGTATTCACTTCAGAAGAATGTAAATGCGACACTTCCTTGCTAGGAAATAGCGTTTGCAGATGTCTACGTATCGTAGCAATAGGGTTCCAACGCTTCTTAAAACGCGATATCGCATCGCATTTCTATGTTTCACGATAAGATATAATATTCTTTGCGAAGTGTTATGTATAGCTCGGCTACACTTCAAAAGAATGTAAATGCGACACTTTCTTTCGAGGAGATACGTTTCCAGGTGTCTACGTATTGAAGCAATAGAGTTCTAATGCTTCTTATATAGCGATATCGCGTCTCATATCTATGTTTCATGATAAGATATAATATTCATTGTGAAGTGTTATGTATACCTCGCATTCACTTCAAAAGAATGTAAATGCGACACTTCCTTGCTAAGAAGTAGCGTTTGGAGATATCTACGTATCGTAGCAATAGATTTCTAATGCTTCTTAAAACGTGAAATCGCATCTCATTTCTATGTTCCTTGATAAGACATAATATTCATTGTTTAGTGTTTCATGTACCTCGTGTTCACTTCAAAAGAATGTAAATGCGACACTTCCATGCTAGGAAATAGCGTTTGCAGATGTATACGTACCGTAGCAATAGTGTTCTAACGCTTCTTAAATCGCTATATCGCATCTCATTTCTATGTTTCATGATAAGATATAATATTTATTGTGCAGTGTTATGTATACCTCGCATACACTTCAAATGAATGTAAATGCGAAACTTCCTTGCATGGAAATAGCATTTCCAGAAGTCCACGTATCGTAGCAATAGAGTTCTAATGCTTCTTAAAACGTGATATCGCATCTCATTTCTATGTTTCATGATAAGATATAATATTCATTACGAAGTGTTATGTATTCCTCGTCTACACTACAAATGAATGTAAATGCGACACTTCCATGCTAGGAAATAGCGTTTCCAGATGTCTAGGCATCGAAGAAATAGTGTTCTAATGCTTCTTGAAACGCAATATCGCATCTCATTCCTAAGTTTCATGATAAGATATAATACTCATTTCGAAGTGTTACGCATACCTCGTGTACACATCAAATGAACGAAAGTGCGAGACTCCAATGCTAGGAAATAGCGTTGGCAGATGTCTACGTATCGAAGCAATAGAGTTATAGTGCTCCTTAAAACGAGATAACGCATTACAATTCTATGTTTTATGATAAGATATAACATTAATTGCGAAGTGTCACTTATACCTAGTATTCACTTCAAAAGAATGCAAATGCAACAGTACCTTGCTGGGAAATAGAGTTTGCAGATGACTACGTACCGAAGCAATAGATATCTAATGCTTCTTAAAACGCGATATCGCATCTCATTTCTATGTTTCATGATAACATATAATATTCATTGCGAAGTGCTATGTATATTTCGTCTATACCTAAAAAGAATGTAATTGTGATTCTTCCTTGCTAGGAAATAGCGTTTGCAGAAGTCTACGTATCGGAGCATTAGGGTTCTAATGCTTCTTAAAACGCGATATCGCATCTCATTTCTATGTTTCATGATAACATATAACATTCGTTGTGCAGTGTTATGTATACCTCGTATTCGCTTGAAAAGAATGTCAATGCGACACTTCCTTGCTAGGAAATAACGTTTGCAGATGTCTACGTATCGTAGCAATAGAGATCTGATGCTTCTTAAAACGCGATATCACATCACATTTCTATGTTTCATGATAAGATATAATATTCGTTGCGAAGATTCATGTATTCCTCGTATTCACTTCAAATGAATGTTAATGCGACATTTCCTTGCTAGGAAATAGCGTTTGCAGATGTCTACGTATCGTAGCAAGAGAGTTCTAATGCTTCACATAACGCGATATCGCATCACAATTCTATGTTTCATGATAAGATATAATATTCATTGTGGAGTGTTATGTATACATCGCATTCTCTTCAAATGAATGTAAATGCGACACTTCTTTGCTTGGAAATGGCGTTTGCAGATGTCTACGTATCGAAGCAATAGAGTTCTAATGCTTCTTAAATCGTCATATCGCATCTCATTTCTATGTTTCATGGTAGGATATAATATTCATTGTGCCGTGTTATGTATACCCCATATTCACATCAAAAGAATGTAAATACGACACTTCCTTGCTAGGAAATAGCGTTTGCAGATGTCCACGTATCGTAGCAAGAGAGTTCTAATGCTTCTTAAAACGCGAAATCGCTCCTCATTTATATGCATCATGATAAGATATAATATTCATTGTGGAGTGTTATGTATACCTCGTATTCACTTCAAAAGAATGTAAATGCGACACTTCCTTGCTAGGAAATAACGTTTGCAGATGTCTGCGTATCGTAGCAAGGGAGTTCTGATGCTTCTCAAATCGCGATATGCTTCTCATTTCTATGTTTCATGAGGAGATATAATATACATTGTGGAGTGTTATGTATACCTCGTAATCACTTCAAAAGAATGTAAGTGCAACACTTCCTTGATATTAAATAGCGTTTGTAGATGTCTACGTATCGTAGCAATAGATTTCTAATGCTTTTTAAATCGCGATATCGCATCTCATTTCTCTGTTTCATGATGAGATATAACATTCATTGTGGAGTGTTATGTATACTTCGTATTCACTTCCAAAGAATGTAATGCTACACCTCCATGCTAGGAAATAGCGTTGGCAGATGTCTACGTGTCGAAGCAATAGAGTTCTAATGCTTCCCAAAACGCGATATCGCACCTCATTTCTATGTTCCATGATAAGATATAATATTCATTGCGAAGTAACATGTACACCTCGTATTCACTTCAAAAGAATGTAAATGCGACACTTCCTTGCCAGGAAATAGCGTTTGCAGATGTCTCCGTATCGAAGCAATAGAGTTTTAATGCTTCTTAAAACGTAATATCGCATCTCATTTCTATGCTTCATGGTAAGATAAAATAATTGTTGCGAAGTGTCACATATACCTCGTATACACTTCAAATGAATGTAAATGCGGCACTTCATTGCTAGGAAATAGCATTTGCAGATGTCTACGTATCGTAGCAATAGAGTTCTAATGCTCCTTAAAACGCGATATCGCATCACATTTCAATGTTTCATGATAGGATGTAATATTCATTGCGAAGTGCCACTTATGCCTCGCATACACTTCAAGTGAATGTAAATGCGACACTTCATTGCTAGGGAATAGCGTTTGCAGATGTCTACGTATCGAAGCAATAGTGTTCTAATGCTTCTTAAAACGGGATATCGCATCCCATTTCTATGTATCACGATAAGATATAACATTCATTGCGAAGTGTCGTGCATACCTCGAATTCACGTCAAAAGAATGTAAATGCGACACTTCCACGCTAGGAAATAGCGTTTGCAGATGTCTACGTATCGTAGCAATAGAGTTCTAATGCTTCTTAAAACGTGATATCGCATCTCACTTCTGTGTTTCATGATGAGAGATAATATTCATTGCGAAGTGTCATGTATACCTCGTATTCACTTCAAAAGAATGTAAATGCGACTCTTCCTGGCTAGGAAATAGCGTTTGCAGAAGCCTACGTATCGTAACAATAGAGTTCTAATGTTTCGTAAAACGCAATATCGCATCTCATTTCTATTTTTCATGGGTAAGATAAAATAATCATTGCGAAGTGTCGCTTATACCTCGCATACACTTCAAATAAATGTAAATTCGACACTTCATTGCTAGGAAATAGCGTTTAAAAGATGTCCACGTATCGAAGCAATAGAGTTGTAATGATTCTTATAACGCGATATCGCATCTCATTTCTATGTTCCATGATAAGATATTAATATTCATTGCGAAGTGTCATGTATACCTCGCATAGACTTCAAACGAATGTAAATGGGACACGTCCTTGCTAGGAAATAGCGATGGCAGATGTCTATATATCGAAGCAATAGAGTTCTATTGCATCTTATAACGCGATATCGCATCTCATTCCTATGTTTCATGGTAAGATATAATGTTCATTGCGAAGTGTTATGTGTACATCGTCTACACTTCAATCGAACGTAAATGCCACACATCCTTGCTAGGAAATGCGTTTACAGATGTCTACGTATAGAAGCAATAGTTTCCTAATGCTTCTTAAAACGCGATATCGCTTCTCATTTCCATGTTTCATGATAAGATATAATATTCATCTGCGAAGTTTTATGTATACGTCGTCTACACTTCAAAAGCCTGTAAATGCCACACTTCGTTGCTAGGAAATAGCGTTTCCAGATGTCTACGTATCGAAGCAATAGAGTTGTAATGCTTCTTAAATCGAGATATCGCATCTCATTTCAACGTTTCATGATAAGATATAATATTCATTGCGAAGCGTTATGTGTTCCTCCTCTATACGTCAAATGAATGTAAATGCGACACTTCCTTTCTAGGCAATTACGTTTCCAGATGTCTACGTACCGTAGCAATAGAGTTCTAATGCTTCTTAAAACGGGATATCGCATCTCATTTCTATGTTTCATGATAAGATATAATATTCATTTCGAAGTGTCATGTATACCTCGGATACACTTCATATGAATGTAAATGCAACACTTCCTTGCTATGAAATAGCGTTTGCAGATGTCTACGTATCGAAGCTATAGGGTTCTAATGCTTCTTAAAAAGAGATATCGCATCTCATTCCTACGTACCATGATAAGATGTAATATTCATTGCGAAGTGTCATGTATACCTCGCATACACTTCAAATGAATGTAAATGCGGCACTTCCTTGCTAGGAAGTAGCGTTTCCAGATGTCTACGTATCGCAAAAATAGAGTTCTAAAGCTTCTTAAAACGCGATATCGCATCTCATTTCTATGTCTCATGATAAGATATAATATCCAATACGAAGTGTTATGTATTCCTCTTCTACACTTCAAATGAATGTAAATGCGACACTTCCTTGCAAGGAAATAGCGTTTGCAGATGTCTGGGTATCGAAGCAATGGAGTTCTAGTGCTTCTTAAATCGAGATATCACATCTGATTTCTATGTTTCATGATAAGATATAATATTTATTGCGAAGTGTCATGTACAACTCGTACTCACTTCAAAAGAATGTAAATGCGACACTTCCTTGCTAGGAAATAGCGTTTGCAGATGTCTACGTATCGTAGCAAGAGAGTTCTAATGCTTCTCAAAACGCGATATCGCATCACAATTCTATGTTTCATGATAAGATATAATATTCATTGTGGAGTGTTATGTATACATCGCATTCACTTCAAAAGAATGTAAATGCGACACTTCCTTGCTTGGAAATAGCGTTTGCAGATGTCTACGTATCGAAGCAATAGAGTTCTAAGGCTTCTTAAATCGTCATATCGCATCTCATTTCTATGTGTCATGATAAGATATAATATTCATTGTGCCGTGTTATGTATACCCCGTATTCACATCAAAAGAATGTAAATACGACAGTTCCTTGCTATCAAATAGCGTTTGCAGATGTCCACGTATCGTAGCAAGAAAGTTCTAATGCTTCTTAAAACGCGAAATCGCACCTAATTTATATGCATCATGATAAAATATAATATCCATTGTGGAGTGTTATGTATACCTCGTATTCACTTCAAAAGAATGTAAATGCGACACTTCCTTGCAAGGAAATAGCGTTTGCAGATGTCTACGTACCGTAGCAAGAGAGTTCTAATACTTCTCAAAACGCGATATCGCATCACAATTCTATGTTTCATGATAAGATATAACATTCATTGTGGAGTGCTATGTATACATCGCATTCACTTCAAATGAATGTAAATGCGACACTTCCTTGCTAGGAAATAGCGATGGCAGATGTCTACGTATCGAAGCAACAGAGTTTTAATGCTTCTTAAAACGAGATATCGCACCTCACTTCTATGTTTCATGATAAGATATAACATTCATTATGGAGTGTTATGTATACCTCGTCTGCACTTCAGAAGAATGTAAATGCCACACTTCCTTGCTAGGAGATAGCGTTTCCCGATGTCTAGGAATCGAAGCAATAGAGTTGTAATGCTTCCTAAAACGGGATATCGCACCGCAGTTCTATGTTTCATAATAATATATAATATTCATTGCGAAGTGTTATGTATGCCTCGTCTGCACTTCAACAGATTGTAAATGCAACACTTCCTTTCTAAGAGATACCGTTCCCAGGTGCCTACGTATCGAAGCAATAGATTTCTAATGCCTCTAAAAACGCGATACCGCATCTCATTTCTATGTTTCATGATAAGATATAATATGCATTGCGAAGTGTCATGTATTCCTCGTCCACACTTCAAATAAATGTAAATGCGACACTCCCTTTCTAGGAAATAGCATTTGCAGATGTCCACGTATCGAAGCATTAGAGTTCTAATGCTTCTTAAAACGCTATATCGCATCTCATTTCTATGTTTTATGATAAGATATAATATTCATTGCGGTGTATCATGTATAATACGTTTTCTCTTCAAAAGAATGTAAATACGACACTTCCTTGCTAGGAAATCGCGTTTCCAGATGTCTACGTATCTAAGCATTAGAGTTCTAATGCTTCTTAAATCGCGATATCGCTTTTCAGATCTATGTTTCATGGTAAGATATAATATTCATTAGGAAGTGTCATGCACACCTCGCATACACTTCAAATGAATGTAAATGCGACACTTCCTTGCTAGGAAATAGCTATAGCAGATGTCTACGTATCGAAGAAATAGAGTTCTAATGCTTCTTAAAACGCGATATCGCATCCCATTTCTATGTTTCATGATAAGATATAATATTCATTGCGAAGTGTTATGTATTGCTCGTCTGCACTTCAAATGAGTGTAAATGCGACATTTCCTTCCTAGGAAATTGCGTTTCCAGATGTCTACGTATCGAAGCAATAGAGATCTACTGCTTCTCAAATCGCCATATCGCATCTCACTTCTACGTTTCATGGTAAGATATAATATTCCTTGTGCAGTGTTATGTATATCTCGTCTACACTTCAAATGAATGTAAATGCGACACATCGTTGCAAGGAAATAGCGTTTGCAGTAGTCTACGTATCGCAGCAATAGGGTTCTAATGCTTCTTAAAACGCGATGTCGCATCTCATTTCTATGTTTCATGATAAGGTATAATATTCATTGCGAAGGGTTATGTATTCCTCGTCTACACGTAAAAGGACGTAAATGCGTCACGTCCTTGCTAGGAAATAGCGTTTCCAGATGACTACGTATCGAAGCAATATAGTTCCAATGCGTCTTCAAACGATACATCGCATCTCAATTCTACGTTTCATGATAAGATATAACATTCATTAGGAAGTGTTATGTATTCATCGTCTACACTTCAAAAGAATGTGATTGCTACACCTCCTTTCTATGAAATAGCGTTTCCAGACGTCTACGTATCGTAGCAATAGATTTCTAATGCTTCTTAAAACGAGATGTAGCATCTCATTTCTATGTTTCAGTATAAGATATAATATTCATTGCGAAGTGTCATTTGTACCTCGCATACACTTCAAATTACTGTAAATGCGACACTACCTTGCTAGGTAGTAGCGTTCACAGATGTCTACGTATCGAAGCAATAGGGTTCTAATGCTTCTTATATCGCCATATCGCATCTCATATCTATGTTTCATGATAAGATATAATATTCATTGTGGAGTGTTATGTGTACCTCGTATTCACATCAAAAGGATGTAAATGCGACACTTTCTTTCTAGGAAATAGCATTTGCAGATGTCTACGTATCGTAGCAATAGACTTCTAATGCTTCATAAAACGCGAAATCGTATCTCACTTCTACGTTTCATGATAAGATATAATATTCATTGTGCAGTGTTATGTATATCTCGTCTACACTTCAAATGAATGTAAATGCGACACTTCCTTGCTGGGAAATAGCGTTTGCAGATGTCTACGTATCGAAGCAATAGAGTTCTAATCCTTCTCAAATTGCGATATGCTTCTCATTTCTATGTTTCATGATGAGATATAATATACATTGTGGAGTGTTATGTATACCTCGTAATCACATCAAAAGAATGTAAGTGCAACACTTCCTTGATATTAAATAGCGTTTGCAAATGTCTACGTATCGTAGCAATAGATTTCTAATACTTTTTAAATCGCGACATCGCATCTCATTTCTATGTTTCCTGATAAGATATAATATTCATTGCGAAGTGCAATGTATTTCTCGCATACACTTCAAATGAGTGTAAATACGACACTTCCTTGCTAGGAAATAGCATTGGCAGATGTTTACGTATCGAAGCAATTGAGTTCTAATGCATCTTAAAACGAGATGTTGCATCTCATTTCTATGTTTCATGATTAGATATAATATTAATTGCGAAGTGTCATGTATACCTCTTATTCACTTGAAAAGAATGTAAATGCGACACTTCCTTGCGAGGAAGTAGCGTTTGCAGATGTCTACGTATCGAAGCAATAGGGTTCTAATGCTTCTTAAACCGCGATATCGCTCCTCATTTCTGTGTTTCATGATAAGATATAATATTCATTTCGGAGTGTCATGTATACCTCGTATTCACTGGAAAAGAATGTAAATGCGGCACTTCCTTGCTAGGAAATAGCGTTTCCAGATATCTACGTATCGTAGCAATAGAGATCTAATGCTCGTTAAAACGCGATATCGCTCCTCATTTCTATGTTTCATGAGAAGATATAATATTCATTTCGGAGTGTCATGTATACCTCGTATTCACTTCAAAAGAATGTAAATGCGACACTTCCTTGATAGGAAATAGCGTTTGCAGATGTCTACGTATCGTTGCAATAGTGTTCCAATGCTTCTTAAATAGCGATATCGCATCTCATATCTATGCTTTATGATAAGATATAATATTCATTGTGCAGTGTTATGTATACCTCGTATTCACTTCAATAGAATGTAAATGCGACACTTCCTTGCTAGGAAATATCGTTTGCAGATGTCTACGTGTCGTAGCATTAGAGTTCTAATCCTTCTTAGAACGCGATATCACAACTCATTTCTATGTTTCATGATAAGATATAGTATTCATTGTGGAGTGTTATGTATACATCGTATTCACTTCAAAAGAATGTGAATGCGAAACTGCCTTGCTTGGAAATGGCGTTTGCAGATGTCTACGTATCGTAGCAATAGATTTCTAATGCTTCTTAAAGCGCGAATCGATCCTCATTTCTATATTTCACGATAAAATGTAGTATTCATTGTGGAGTGTTATGTATACCTCGTCTACACTTCCTAAGAATGTAAATGCGACACTTCCTTGCTAGGTAATAGCGTCTGCAGATGTCTACGTATCGTAGCAATAGAGTTCTAATGTTTCTTAATTCGCGATATCGCATCTCACTTCGACGTTTCATGATAAGATATAATATTCATTGTGCAGTGTTATGTATATCTCGTCTACACTTCAAATGAATGTAAATGCGACACTTCCTTGCTGGGAAATAGCGTTTGCAGATGTCTACGTATCGAAGCAATAGAGTTCTAATCCTTCTCAAATTGCGATATGCTTCTCATTTCTATGTTTCATGATGAGATATAATATTCATTGTGCCGTGTTATGTATACCCCGTATTCACATCAAAAGAATGTAAATACGACAGTTCCTTGCTATCAAATAGCGTTTGCAGATGTCCACGTATCGTAGCAAGAAAGTTCTAATGCTTCTTAAAACGCGAAATCGCACCTAATTTATATGCATCATGATAAAATATAATATCCATTGTGGAGTGTTATGTATACCTCGTATTCACTTCAAAAGAATGTAAATGCGACACTTCCTTGCAAGGAAATAGCGTTTGCAGATGTCTACGTACCGTAGCAAGAGAGTTCTAATACTTCTCAAAACGCGATATCGCATCACAATTCTATGTTTCATGATAAGATATAACATTCATTGTGGAGTGCTATGTATACATCGCATTCACTTCAAATGAATGTAAATGCGACACTTCCTTGCTAGGAAATAGCGATGGCAGATGTCTACGTATCGAAGCAACAGAGTTTTAATGCTTCTTAAAACGAGATATCGCACCTCACTTCTATGTTTCATGATAAGATATAACATTCATTATGGAGTGTTATGTATACCTCGTCTGCACTTCAGAAGAATGTAAATGCCACACTTCCTTGCTAGGAGATAGCGTTTCCCGATGTCTAGGAATCGAAGCAATAGAGTTGTAATGCTTCCTAAAACGGGATATCGCACCGCAGTTCTATGTTTCATAATAATATATAATATTCATTGCGAAGTGTTATGTATGCCTCGTCTGCACTTCAACAGATTGTAAATGCAACACTTCCTTTCTAAGAGATACCGTTCCCAGGTGCCTACGTATCGAAGCAATAGATTTCTAATGCCTCTAAAAACGCGATACCGCATCTCATTTCTATGTTTCATGATAAGATATAATATGCATTGCGAAGTGTCATGTATTCCTCGTCCACACTTCAAATAAATGTAAATGCGACACTCCCTTTCTAGGAAATAGCATTTGCAGATGTCCACGTATCGAAGCATTAGAGTTCTAATGCTTCTTAAAACGCTATATCGCATCTCATTTCTATGTTTTATGATAAGATATAATATTCATTGCGGTGTATCATGTATAATACGTTTTCTCTTCAAAAGAATGTAAATACGACACTTCCTTGCTAGGAAATCGCGTTTCCAGATGTCTACGTATCTAAGCATTAGAGTTCTAATGCTTCTTAAATCGCGATATCGCTTTTCAGATCTATGTTTCATGGTAAGATATAATATTCATTAGGAAGTGTCATGCACACCTCGCATACACTTCAAATGAATGTAAATGCGACACTTCCTTGCTAGGAAATAGCTATAGCAGATGTCTACGTATCGAAGAAATAGAGTTCTAATGCTTCTTAAAACGCGATATCGCATCCCATTTCTATGTTTCATGATAAGATATAATATTCATTGCGAAGTGTTATGTATTGCTCGTCTGCACTTCAAATGAGTGTAAATGCGACACTTCCTTCCTAGGAAATTGCGTTTCCAGATGTCTACGTATCGAAGCAATAGAGATCTACTGCTTCTCAAATCGCCATATCGCATCTCACTTCTACGTTTCATGGTAAGATATAATATTCCTTGTGCAGTGTTATGTATATCTCGTCTACACTTCAAATGAATGTAAATGCGACACATCGTTGCAAGGAAATAGCGTTTGCAGTAGTCTACGTATCGCAGCAATAGGGTTCTAATGCTTCTTAAAACGCGATGTCGCATCTCATTTCTATGTTTCATGATAAGGTATAATATTCATTGCGAAGGGTTATGTATTCCTCGTCTACACGTAAAAGGACGTAAATGCGTCACGTCCTTGCTAGGAAATAGCGTTTCCAGATGACTACGTATCGAAGCAATATAGTTCCAATGCGTCTTCAAACGATACATCGCATCTCAATTCTACGTTTCATGATAAGATATAACATTCATTAGGAAGTGTTACGTATTCATCGTCTACACTTCAAAAGAATGTGATTGCTACACCTCCTTTCTATGAAATAGCGTTTCCAGACGTCTACGTATCGTAGCAATAGATTTCTAATGCTTCTTAAAACGAGATGTAGCATCTCATTTCTATGTTTCAGTATAAGATATAATATTCATTGCGAAGTGTCATTTGTACCTCGCATACACTTCAAATTACTGTAAATGCGACACTACCTTGCTAGGTAGTAGCGTTCACAGATGTCTACGTATCGAAGCAATAGGGTTCTAATGCTTCTTATATCGCCATATCGCATCTCATATCTATGTTTCATGATAAGATATAATATTCATTGTGGAGTGTTATGTGTACCTCGTATTCACATCAAAAGGATGTAAATGCGACACTTTCTTTCTAGGAAATAGCGTTTGCAGATGTCTACGTATCGTAGCAATAGACTTCTAATGCTTCATAAAACGCGAAATCGTATCTCACTTCTACGTTTCATGATAAGATATAATATTCATTGTGCAGTGTTATGTATATCTCGTCTACACTTCAAATGAATGTAAATGCGACACTTCCTTGCTGGGAAATAGCGTTTGCAGATGTCTACGTATCGAAGCAATAGAGTTCTAATCCTTCTCAAATTGCGATATGCTTCTCATTTCTATGTTTCATGATGAGATATAATATACATTGTGGAGTGTTATGTATACCTCGTAATCACATCAAAAGAATGTAAGTGCAACACTTCCTTGATATTAAATGGCGTTTGCAAATGTCTACGTATCGTAGCAATAGATTTCTAATACTTTTTAAATCGCGACATCGCATCTCATTTCTATGTTTCCTGATAAGATATAATATTCATTGCGAAGTGCAATGTATTTCTCGCATACACTTCAAATGAGTGTAAATACGACACTTCCTTGCTAGGAAATAGCATTGGCAGATGTTTACGTATCGAAGCAATTGAGTTCTAATGCATCTTAAAACGAGATGTTGCATCTCATTTCTATGTTTCATGATTAGATATAATATTAATTGCGAAGTGTCATGTATACCTCTTATTCACTTGAAAAGAATGTAAATGCGACACTTCCTTGCGAGGAAGTAGCGTTTGCAGATGTCTACGTATCGAAGCAATAGGGTTCTAATGCTTCTTAAACCGCGATATCGCTCCTCATTTCTGTGTTTCATGATAAGATATAATATTCATTTCGGAGTGTCATGTATACCTCGTATTCACTGGAAAAGAATGTAAATGCGGCACTTCCTTGCTAGGAAATAGCGTTTCCAGATATCTACGTATCGTAGCAATAGAGATCTAATGCTCCTTAAAACGCGATATCGCTCCTCATTTCTATGTTTCATGAGAAGATATAATATTCATTTCGGAGTGTCATGTATACCTCGTATTCACTTCAAAAGAATGTAAATGCGACACTTCCTTGATAGGAAATAGCGTTTGCAGATGTCTACGTATCGTTGCAATAGTGTTCCAATGCTTCTTAAATAGCGATATCGCATCTCATATCTATGCTTTATGATAAGATATAGTATTCATTGTGGAGTGTTATGTATACATCGTATTCACTTCAAAAGAATGTGAATGCGAAACTGCCTTGCTAGGAAATAGCGTTTGCAGATGTCTATGTATCGTAGAAATAGAGTTCTAGTTCTTCTTAAAACGCGATATCTCGTCTCAGTTGTATGTTTAATGATAAGATATAATATTCATTGCGGAGGGTCATGTATACCTCGTATTCACTTCAAATGAATGTAAATGCGACACTTTCTTGCTAGGAAATAGCGTTGGCAGATGGCTACGTATCGAAGCAATAGAGATCTACTGCTTCTCAAATCGCCATATCGCATCTCACTTCTACGTTTCATGGTAAGATATAATATTCCTTGTGCAGTGTTATGTATATCTCGTCTACACTTCAAATGAATGTAAATGCGACACATCGTTGCAAGGAAATAGCGTTTGCAGTAGTCTACGTATCGCAGCAATAGGGTTCTAATGCTTCTTAAAACGCGATGTCGCATCTCATTTCTATGTTTCATGATAAGGTATAATATTCATTGCGAAGGGTTATGTATTCCTCGTCTACACGTAAAAGGACGTAAATGCGTCACGTCCTTGCTAGGAAATAGCGTTTCCAGATGACTACGTATCGAAGCAATATAGTTCCAATGCGTCTTCAAACGATACATCGCATCTCAATTCTACGTTTCATGATAAGATATAACATTCATTAGGAAGTGTTATGTATTCATCGTCTACACTTCAAAAGAATGTGATTGCTACACCTCCTTTCTATGAAATAGCGTTTCCAGACGTCTACGTATCGTAGCAATAGATTTCTAATGCTTCTTAAAACGAGATGTAGCATCTCATTTCTATGTTTCAGTATAAGATATAATATTCATTGCGAAGTGTCATTTGTACCTCGCATACACTTCAAATTACTGTAAATGCGACACTACCTTGCTAGGTAGTAGCGTTCACAGATGTCTACGTATCGAAGCAATAGGGTTCTAATGCTTCTTATATCGCCATATCGCATCTCATATCTATGTTTCATGATAAGATATAATATTCATTGTGGAGTGTTATGTGTACCTCGTATTCACATCAAAAGGATGTAAATGCGACACTTTCTTTCTAGGAAATAGCGTTTGCAGATGTCTACGTATCGTAGCAATAGACTTCTAATGCTTCATAAAACGCGAAATCGTATCTCACTTCTACGTTTCATGATAAGATATAATATTCATTGTGCAGTGTTATGTATATCTCGTCTACACTTCAAATGAATGTAAATGCGACACTTCCTTGCTGGGAAATAGCGTTTGCAGATGTCTACGTATCGAAGCAATAGAGTTCTAATCCTTCTCAAATTGCGATATGCTTCTCATTTCTATGTTTCATGATGAGATATAATATACATTGTGGAGTGTTATGTATACCTCGTAATCACATCAAAAGAATGTAAGTGCAACACTTCCTTGATATTAAATAGCGTTTGCAAATGTCTACGTATCGTAGCAATAGATTTCTAATACTTTTTAAATCGCGACATCGCATCTCATTTCTATGTTTCCTGATAAGGTATAATATTCATTGCGAAGTGCAATGTATTTCTCGCATACACTTCAAATGAGTGTAAATACGACACTTCCTTGCTAGGAAATAGCATTGGCAGATGTTTACGTATCGAAGCAATTGAGTTCTAATGCATCTTAAAACGAGATGTTGCATCTCATTTCTATGTTTCATGATTAGATATAATATTAATTGCGAAGTGTCATGTATACCTCTTATTCACTTGAAAAGAATGTAAATGCGACACTTCCTTGCGAGGAAGTAGCGTTTGCAGATGTCTACGTATCGAAGCAATAGGGTTCTAATGCTTCTTAAACCGCGATATCGCTCCTCATTTCTGTGTTTCATGATAAGATATAATATTCATTTCGGAGTGTCATGTATACCTCGTATTCACTGGAAAAGAATGTAAATGCGGCACTTCCTTGCTAGGAAATAGCGTTTCCAGATATCTACGTATCGTAGCAATAGAGATCTAATGCTCCTTAAAACGCGATATCGCTCCTCATTTCTATGTTTCATGAGAAGATATAATATTCATTTCGGAGTGTCATGTATACCTCGTATTCACTTCAAAAGAATGTAAATGCGACACTTCCTTGATAGGAAATAGCGTTTGCAGATGTCTACGTATCGTTGCAATAGTGTTCCAATGCTTCTTAAATAGCGATATCGCATCTCATATCTATGCTTTATGATAAGATATAATATTCATTGTGCAGTGTTATGTATACCTCGTATTCACTTCAATAGAATGTAAATGCGACACTTCCTTGCTAGGAAATATCGTTTGCAGATGTCTACGTGTCGTAGCATTAGAGTTCTAATCCTTCTTAGAACGCGATATCACAACTCATTTCTATGTTTCATGATAAGATATAGTATTCATTGTGGAGTGTTATGTATACATCGTATTCACTTCAAAAGAATGTGAATGCGAAACTGCCTTGCTTGGAAATGGCGTTTGCAGATGTCTACGTATCGTAGCAATAGATTTCTAATGCTTCTTAAAGCGCGAATCGATCCTCATTTCTATATTTCACGATAAAATGTAGTATTCATTGTGGAGTGTTATGTATACCTCGTCTACACTTCCTAAGAATGTAAATGCGACACTTCCTTGCTAGGAAATAGCGTCTGCAGATGTCTACGTATCGTAGCAATAGAGTTCTAATGTTTCTTAATTCGCGATATCGCATCTCACTTCGACGTTTCATGATAAGATATAATATTCATTGTGCAGTGTTATGTATATCTCGTCTACACTTCAAATGAATGTAAATGCGACACTTCCTTGCTGGGAAATAGCGTTTGCAGATGTCTACGTATCGAAGCAATAGAGTTCTAATCCTTCTCAAATTGCGATATGCTTCTCATTTCTATGTTTCATGATGAGATATAATATACATTGTGGAGTGTTATGTATACCTCGTAATCACATCAAAAGAATGTAAGTGCAACACTTCCTTGATATTAAATAGCGTTTGCAAATGTCTACGTATCGTAGCAATAGATTTCTAATACTTTTTAAATCGCGACATCGCATCTCATTTCTATGTTTCATGATGAGATATAACATTCATTGTGGAGTGTTATGTATACCTCGTATTCACTTCAAAAGAATGTAAGTGCGACTCTTCCTTGCTATTAAATAGCTTTATCAGATGTCGACGTGTCGTAGCAACAGAATTCTAATGCTTTTTAGATAGCGATATAGCGCCTCATTTCTGTGTTTCATGATAAGGTATAATATTCATTGTGGAGTGTTATGTATACCTCGTATTCACTTCAAAAGAATGTAAATGCGACACATCCTTGCTAGGAATTAGCGTTTGCAGATGTCTGCGTATCGAAGCAATAGGGTTCTAATGCTTCTTAAATCGCGATATTGCACCTCATTTCTGTGTTTCGTGATAAGATATAATATTCATTGTGTAGTGTTATGTATACCTCGTATTCACTTCAATAGAATGTAAATGCTGCACTTCCTTGCTAGGAAATAGCGTTTGCTGATGTCGCCGTATCGAAGCAATTGTGTTCTAATGCTTCTTAAATCGCAATATCGCATCTCATTTCTATGTTTCCTGGAAAGATATAATATTCATTGCGAAGTGTCATGTATACCTCGTATTCACTTCAAAAGAATGTAAGTGCAACGCTTCCTTGCCTTTAAATAGCGTTTGCAGATGTCCACGTACCGTAGCAATAGGTTTCTAATGCTTTTTAAATCGCGATACCGCATCTCATTTCTATGTTTCATGATAAGATATAACATTCATTGTGGAGTGTTATGTATACCTCGTATTCACTTCAAAAGAATGTAAATGCGACACATCCTTCCTAGGAAATAGCGTTTGCAGATGTCTCCGTATCGAAGCAATAGCGTTCCAATGCTTCTCATATCGTGATATCGCATCGCATTCCTATATTTCATGACAAGATATAATATTCATTGTGGAGTGTTATGTATACCTCGTATTCACTGTAAAAGAAAGTAAATGCGACACATCCTTGCTAGGAAATAGCGTCTGCTGATATCTACGTATCGTAGCAATTGAGTTCTAATGCTTCTTAAATCGCCATATCGCATATCATTTCTATGTTTCATAATTCGATATAGTATTCTCTGTGGATTGTTATGTGTACCTCGTATTCACATCAAAAGAATGTAAATACGACACTTCCTTCCTGGGAAATAGCGTTTGCAGATGTCTACGTATCGTAGCAATAGATTTCTAATACTTTTTAAATCGCGATATCGCATCTCATTTCTATGTTTCATGATGAGATATAACATTCATTGTGGAGTATTATGTATACCCCGTATTCACTTTAAAGGAATGTAGGTGCTACTCTTCCTTGCTATTAGATAGCTTTATCAGATGTCGACGTGTCGTAGCAACAGAATTATAATGCTTTTTAGATCGCGATATAGCGCCTCATTTCTATGTTTCTAGATAAGGTATAATATTCATTGTGGAGTGTTATGTGTACCTCGCATTCACTTCAAAACAATGTAAATGCGACACTTCCTTGCTAGGAAATAGCGTTTGCAGATGTCTACGTATCGAAGCAATAGGGTCCTAATGCTTCTTATAACGAGATACGTCTCTCAATCCTATGTTTTATGATAAGATATAATATTCATTGCGATGTGTCTTGTATACCTCGCATACACTTCTAACGAATGTAAATGCGACACTTCCTAGCTAGGAAATAGAGTTTGCAGATGTCTACGTATCGAAGCACTAGGGTTCTAATGCTCCTTAAACTGCGATGTTGTTCCTCATTTCTATGTTTCATGTTAAGATATAATATTCATTGTGCATTGTTATGTATACCTCATATTCACTTCAAAAGAATGTAAATGCGACACTTCCTTGCTAGGAAATAGCATCTGCAGATGTCTACGTATCGAAGGAACGGAGTTCTAATGCTTCTTAAATCGCCATATCGCATCTCATTTCTATGTTCCATGATAAGATATAATATTCATTGCGAAGTGTCATGTATACCTCGCATACACTTCAAATGAATGTAAATACGACACTTCCTTGCTAGGAAATAGCATTTGCAGATGTCTACGTATAGAAGCAATAGTGTTCTAATGCATCTTAAAACGAGATATCGCATCTCATTTCTGTGTTTCATGATAAGATATAATACTCATTGCGCAGTGTTATGTATTCGTCGTATTCACTTCAAAAGAATGTAAATGCGACACATCCCTGCTAGGAAGTAGCGTTTCCAGATGTCTACGTATCGAAGCAATAGAGTTCTAATGCTTCTTAAGTCGCGATATCGCATCTCATTTCTATGTTTCATGATAAGATATAATATTCATTGCGAAGTGTCATGTAAACCTTGTATTCAATTCATAAGAATGTAAATGCCACGCTTCCTTGCTAGGAAGTAGTGTTTGCAGATGTCTACGTATCGGAGCAGCGAGTTCTAATGCTTCTTAAATCGCGATATCGCATCTCATGTCTATGTCTCATGATAAGACATAATATTCACTGCGAAGTGTTATGTATTCCTGTTCTACACGTTAAATGAATGTAAATGAGACACTTCCTTTCTAGGAAACTACGCTTCCAGATGTCTACGTGTCGAAGCAATAGAGTTCTAATGCTTCTTGAAACGAGATATCGCATCTCATTTCTATGTCTCATGATAAGATATAATATTCATTGTGGAGTGTCATGTATATCTCGTATTCACTTCAAAAGAATGTAAATGCGACGCTTCCTTGCTAGGAAATAGCGTTTGCAGATGTCTCCGTATCGAAGCAATAGAGTTCTAATGCTTCTTAAATCGCGAAATCGCATCCCATTTCTATGTTTCGTGATAAGATATAATAATCATTGTGGAGTGTTATGTCTACCTCGCTTTCACTTCAAAAGAATGTAAATGCGACACTTCCTGTCTAGGAAATAGCGTATGCAGATGTCTCCGTATCGAAGCAATAGAGTTCTAATGCTTCTTAAATCGCGAAATCGCATCCCATTTCTATGTTTCGTGATAAGATATAATATACATTGTGGAGTGTTATGTCTACCGCGCATTCACTTCAATAGAATGTAAGCGCGACAGTTCCTTGCTATTAAATAGCGATTGCTGATGTCTACATATCGTAGCAATAGAGTTCTAACGCTTCTTGAAAGGGGATATCGCATCTCATTTCTATGTTTCATGATAAGATATAATATTGATAGCGAAGTGTCATGTATGCCTTGT
The DNA here is from genome assembly GCF_050948175.1 of Xylocopa sonorina. Classification (NCBI taxonomy): domain Eukaryota; kingdom Metazoa; phylum Arthropoda; class Insecta; order Hymenoptera; family Apidae; genus Xylocopa; species Xylocopa sonorina. The sequence goes on along the minus strand of NW_027490102.1, from coordinate 1,517,790 downwards.
ATTCACTTCAGAGGAATGTAAATGCGACACTTCATTGCTAGAAAATAGCGTTTGCAGATGTCTACGTATGGGAGCAATAGAGTTCTAGTGGATCTTAAAACGCGATATCGTATCTCATTTCTATGTCTCATGATAAGACATAATATTCATTGCGAAGTGTCGTGTATACCTCGCATATACTTCAAAAGAATGTATATGCGACATTTCATTGCTAGGAAGTAGTGTTTGCAGATGTCTACGTATCGGAGCAATAGAGTTCTAATGCTTCTTAAATCGCGATAACGCATCTCATTTCTATGTTTCATGATAAGATATAATATTCATTGCGAAGTGTCATGTATACCTTGTATTCAATTCATAAGAATGTAAATGCCACACTTCCATGCTAGGAAATTGCGTTTGCCGATTTCTCCGTATCGAAGCAGTAGAGTTCTATTGCTTCTTAAATCGCGATATTGCATCTCATTTCTATGTTTCGTGATAAGGTATAATATTCATTGCGAAGTGTCATGTATACCTCGCATACACTTCAAATGAATGTAATACGACACTTCGTTGCTAGGAAATAGCGTTTGCAGATGTCTACGTATCGAAGCAATAGGATTCTAATGCATCTTAAAACGCGATATCGCTCCTCATTCCTATGTTTCATGTTAAGATATAATATCCATTGTGGATTGTTATGTATACCTCGTATTCACTACAAAAGAGTGTAAATGCGACACTTCCTTGCTAGGATATAGCGTTTCCAGATATCTACGTATCGTAGCAATAGAGTTCTAGTGTTTCTTAAAACGCGATATCGCATCTCACTTCTATGTTTCATGACACGATAAAATATTCGTTGCGAAGTGTCATGTATACCTCGTCTTCTCTTCAAAAGAATGTAAATGCGACAGTTCCTTGCTAGGAAATAGCGTCTGCAGATGTCTGCGTATCGAAGCAATATAGTTCTAATGCTTCTTATAACGAGATATCGCATCTCAATCCTATGTTCTATAATAAGATATAATATTCATTGCGAAGTGTCATGTATACCTCGCATACACTTCAAATGAATGTAATACGACACTTCGTTGCTAGGATATAGCGTTTGCAGATGTCTACGTATCGAAGCACTAGGGTTCTAATGCTCCTTAAACTGCGATGTTGTTCCTCATTTCTATGTTTCATGTTAAGATATAATATTCATTGTGCATTGTTATGTATACCTCATACTCACTTCAAAAGAATGTAAATGCGACACTTCCTTGCTAGGAAATAGCATCTGCAGATGTCTACGTATCGAAGGAACGGAGTTCTAATGCTTCTTAAATCGCCATATCGCATCTCATTTCTATGTTCCATGATAAGATATAATATTCATTGCGAAGTGTCATGTATACCTCGCATACACTTCAAATGAATGTAAATACGACACTTCCTTGCTAGGAAATAGCATTTGCAGATGTCTACGTATAGAAGCAATAGTGTTCTAATGCATCTTAAAACGAGATATCGCATCTCATTTCTATGTTTCACGATAAGATATAATACTCATTGTGCAGTGTTATGTATTCGTCGTATTCACTTCAAAAGAATGTAAATGCGACACATCCCTGCTAGGAAGTAGCGTTTCCAGATGTCTACGTATCGAAGCAATAGAGTTCTAATGCTTCTTAAGTCGCGATATCGCATCTCATTTCTATGTTTCATGATAAGATATAATATTCATTGCGAAGTGTCATGTAAACCTTGTATTCAATTCATAAGAATGTAAATGCCACGCTTCCTTGCTAGGAAGTAGTGTTTGCAGATGTCTACGTATCGGAGCAGCGAGTTCTAATGCTTCTTAAATCGCGATATCGCATCTCATGTCTATGTCTCATGATAAGACATAATATTCACTGCGAAGTGTTATGTATTCCTGTTCTACACGTTAAATGAATGTAAATGAGACACTTCCTTTCTAGGAAACTACGCTTCCAAATGTCTACGTGTCGAAGCAATAGAGTTCTAATGCTTCTTGAAACGAGATATCGCATCTCATTTCTATGTCTCATGATAAGATATAATATTCATTGTGGAGTGTCATGTATATCTCGTATTCACTTCAAAAGAATGTAAATGCGACGCTTCCTTGCTAGGAAATAGCGTTTGCAGATGTCTCCGTATCGAAGCAATAGAGTTCTAATGCATCTTAAATCGCGAAATCGCATCCCATTTCTATGTTTCGTGATAAGATATAATAATCATTGTGGAGTGTTATGTCTACCTCGCTTTCACTTCAAAAGAATGTAAATGCGACACTTCCTGTCTAGGAAATAGCGTATGCAGATGTCTCCGTATCGAAGCAATAGAGTTCTAATGCTTCTTAAATCGCGAAATCGCATCCCATTTCTATGTTTCGTGATAAGATATAATATACATTGTGGAGTGTTATGTCTACCGCGCATTCACTTCAATAGAATGTAAGCGCGACAGTTCCTTGCTATTAAATAGCGATTGCTGATGTCTACATATCGTAGCAATAGAGTTCTAACGCTTCTTGAAAGGGGATATCGCATCTCATTTCTATGTTTCATGATAAGATATAATATTGATAGCGAAGTGTCATGTATGCCTTGTATTCACTTCAGAGGAATGTAAATGCGACACTTCATTGCTAGAAAATAGCGTTTGCAGATGTCTACGTATCGGAGCAATAGAGTTCTAGTGGATCTTAAAACGCGATATCGTATCTCATTTCTATGTCTCATGATAAGACATAATATTCATTGCGAAGTGTCGTGTATACCTCGCATATACTTCAAAAGAATGTATATGCGACATTTCATTGCTAGGAAGTAGTGTTTGCAGATGTCTACGTATCGGAGCAATAGAGTTCTAATGCTTCTTAAATCGCGATAACGCATCTCATTTCTATGTTTCATGATAAGATATAATATTCATTGCGAAGTGTCATGTATACCTTGTATTCAATTCATAAGAATGTAAATGCCACACTTCCATGCTAGGAAATTGCGTTTGCCGATTTCTCCGTATCGAAGCAGTAGAGTTCTATTGCTTCTTAAATCGCGATATGCTTCTCATTTATATGTTTCATGATGAGGTATAATATTCATTGTGGAGTGTTATGTATTCCTCGTATTCACTTCAAAAGAATGTAAGCGCAACACTTCCTTGCTGTTAAATACCATTTGCAGATGTCTACGTGTCGTAGCAATAGAGTTCTAATGCTTTTTAAATCGCTATATCGCATCTCATTCCTATGTTTCATGATAAGATATAATATTCATTGCGAAGTGTCATAAATACCTCGTATTCACATCAAAAGAATGTAAATGCCACACTTCCATGCTAGGAAATAGCGTTTGCAGATGTCTACGTATCGTAGCAATAGAGTTCTAAAGCTTCTTAAAACAAGATATCGCATCTCATTTCTATTTTTCATGATAAGATTGAATATTCTTTGCGAAGTGTCGCTTATACCTCGCATACACTTCAAATGATTGTAAATGCGGCACTTCCTTGCTAGGAAATAGCGTTTGCAGATGTGTACGTATCGAAGCAATAGAGTTCTAATGCTTCTCATAACGCGATATCGCATCTCATTTCTGTGTCTCATGATAAGATATAATATTCATTGTGTAGTGCTGTATATATCTCGTATTCACTTCAAAAGAATGTAAATGCGACACTTCCTTGCTAGGAAATATCGTTTGCAGATGTCTCCGTATCGAAGCAATAGAGTTCCAATGCTTCGTAAAACGAGATATTGCATCTCATTTCTATGTTTCATGATAAGATATAATATTCATTGTGGAGAGTTATGTATTAACCTGGTATTAACTTCAAAGGAATGCAAACGCGACACTTCCTTGCTAGGAAATAGCGTTTGCAGATGTCTACGTATCGAAGCAATAGAGTTCTAATGATTCTTAGAACGCTATATCGCATCTCATTTCTATGTTTCATGATAAGATATAATATTCATTGCGAAGTATCATGTATACCACTCATACACTTCAAATGAATGTAAATGCGACACATCCTTGCTAGGAAATAGCGATGGCAGATGTCTACATAACGAAGCAAAAGAGTTCTAATGCTTCTTAAAACGAGATATCGCATCTCTTTTCTACGTTTCATGATAAGATATAATACTCATTGTGCAGTGTTATGTATTCCTCGTATTCACTTCAAAAGAATGTAAACGCGACACATCCTTGCTAGGAAGTAGCGTTTCCAGATGTCTACGTATCGAAGCAATAGAGTTCTAACGCTTCTTAAATCGCGATATCGCATCTCATTTCTATGTTTCGTGATAAGATATAATATTCATTGTGGAGTGTCATGTATGCCATGTATTCACTTCAAAAGAATGTAAATGCGACACACCCTTGCTAGGAAGTATCGTTTGCAGATATCTACTTATCGAAGCACTAGAGTTCTGATGCTTCTTAAATCGCCAAATCGCATCTCATTTCTGTGTTTCATGATAGGATATAATATTCATTGCGGAGTGTCATGTAAACCTCGTATTCTCTTCAAATGGATATAAATGCGACCCTTCCTTGCTAGGAAATAGAGTTTGCAGATGTCAACGTATCGTAGCAATTGAGTTCTAACGCTTCTTAAAATGCCATATAGCATCTCATTTCTATGTGTCATGATGAGATATAATATTCATTGCGAAGTGTCATGTAAACCTCGTATTCTCTTCATAAGGATGTAAATGCGACACTTCCTTGCTAGGAAATAGAGTTTGCAGACGTCTACGTATCGTAGCAATAGGGTTCTAACGCTTCTTAAAACGCGATATCGCATCTTATTTCTATGTGTCATGATGAGATATAATATTCATTGCGAAGTGTCATGTATAACTCGTATTCACTACAAAAGAATGTAAATGCGACACTTCCTTGCTAGGAAATAGCGTTTCCAGATGCCTACGTATAGAAACAATAGGGTTCTAATGCTTCTTAAAACGAGACTTCGCATCTCAGTTCTATGTTTCATGATGAGATATAATATTCATTGCGAAGTGTCATGTATACCTCGTATTCACTTGAAATGAACGTAAATGCGACACTTGCTTGCTAGGAAATAGCGTTTTCAGATGTCTACGTATCGAAGCAATAGAGTTCTAATGCTTCTTAAATCGCCATATCGCATCTCACTTCTATGTATCATGATAAGATGTAATATTCATTGTGCAGTGTTATGTATACCTCGCATACACTTCAAATGATTGTAAATGCGACACTTCCTTGCTAGGATATAGCGATGGCAGATGTCTACGTATCGAAGCAACAGAGTTCTAATGCTTCTTAAATCGCCAAATCGCGTCACATTTCTATGTTTCGTGATAATATATAATATTCATCGTGGAGTGTTATGCATACCTCCTATTCACTTCAAAAGAATGTAAGTGCAACACTTCCTGGCTAGGAAATAGCGTTTGCAGATGTCTACGTAACGTAGCAGTAGAATTCTAATGCTTCTTAAAACGCGATATCGCATCTCATGTCTATATTTCATGATAAGATATAATATTCATTGCGAAGTGACATGTATTGCTCACATACACTTCAAATGAACGTAAATGCGACTCTTCCTTGCTAGGATATAGCGATTGCAGATGTCTACGTATGGAAGCAACAGAGTTCTAATTCTTCTTAAAACGAGATATTGCATCTCACTCCTATGTTTAATGATAATATATGATATACATTGCGGAGTGTCATGCATACCTCGTTTTCACTTCAAAAGAATGTAAATGCGACACATCCTTGCTAGGAAGTAGCGTTTGCAGATGTCTACGTATCGAAGCAATAGAGTTCTAATGCTCCTTAAGACGCGATATCGCTCCTCATTTCCAAGTTTCATGGTAAGATATAATATTCATTGTGAAGTGTTATGTATACCTCGTATTCACCTCAATGGAATATAAATGCTACACTTCCTTGCTAGGAAAAAGCGTTTGCAGATGCCTATGTATCATAGCAATAGAGTTACAATGCTTTTTAAAACGCGATATGGCTCCTCATTTCTATGTTTGATGGTAAGACGAAATATTCATTGTGCAGTGTTACGTATACCTCGTATTCAATTCAAAAGAATGTAAATGCGACACATCCTTGCTAGGAAAAAGCGTTTGCTGATGCCTATGTATCATAGCAATAAAGTTATAATGCTTTTTAAAACGCGATATGGCTCCTCATTTCTATGTTTCATGATAAGATGTAATATTCATTGTGGAGTGTTATGTATACCTCGTATTCACCTCAAGAGAATGTAAATGCCACACTTCCTTGCTAGGAAGTAGCGTTTGCAGATGTCTACGTATCGCAGCAATGGATTTCTAATGCTTCTTAAAACGCAATACTGCACCTCACTTCTATGTTTCATGATATTATAATATTCATTGCGAAGTGTCATGTATAACTCGTATTCACTTCAAAAGAATGTAAATGCGACACTTCCTTGCTAGGAAATAGCGTTTCCAGATGCCTACGTATAGAAACAATAGGGTTCTAATGCTTCTTAAAACGAGACTTCGCATCTCAGTTCTATGTTTCATGATGAGATATAATATTCATTGCGAAGTGTCATGTATACCTCGTACTCACTTCAAATGAATGTAAATGCGACACTTGCTTGCTAGGAAATAGCGTTTTCAGATGTCTATGTATCGCAGCAATAGAGATTTAATGCTCCTTAAATCGCGATATCGCATTTCATTTCTTTGTTTCATGATAAGATATAATATTCATTGCGAAGTGTCATGTATACCTCGTATTCACTTCAAAAGAATGTAAGTGCGACACTTCCTTGCTAGGAAATAGCGTTTCCAGATGTGTACGTATAGAAACAATAGGGTACTAATGCTTCTTAGAACGAGACTTCGATTCTCATTTCTATGTTTCATGATAAGATATAATATTCATTGCGATGTGTCATGTATACCTCGTATTCACTTCAAAAGAATGTAAATGCGACACGTCCTTGCAAGGAAATAGCGTTTTCAGATGCCTATGTATCATAGCAATAAAGTTATAATGCTTTTTAAAACGCGATATGGCTCCTCATTTCTATGTTTCATGATAAGATGTAATATTCATTGTGGAGTGTTATGTATACCTCGTATTCACCTCAAGAGAATGTAAATGCCACACTTCCTTGCTAGGAAGTAGCGTTTGCAGATGTGTACGTATCGCAGCAATGGATTTCTAATGCTTCTTAAAACGCAATACTGCACCTCACTTCTATGTTTCATGATATTATAATATTCATTGCGAAGTGTCATGTATAACTCGTATTCACTTCAAAAGAATGTAAATGCGACACTTCCTTGCTAGGAAATAGCGTTTCCAGATGCCCACGTATAGAAACAATAGCGTTTTAATGCTTCTTAAAACGAGACTTCGCATCTCAGTTCTATGTTTCATGATGAGATATAATATTCATTGCGAAGTGTCATGTATACCTAGTATTCACTTCAAATGAATGTAAATGCGACACTTGCTTGCTAGGAAATAGCGTTTTCAGATGTCTACGTATCGAAGCAATAGAGTTTTAATGCTCCCTAAATCGCGATATCGCATCTCATTTCTTTGTTTCATGATAAGATATAATATTCATTGCGAAGTATCATGTATACCTCGTATTCACTTCAATAGAATGTAAGTGCGACACTTCCTTGCAAGGAAATGGCGTTTGCAGATGTCTACTTATCGTAGTAATAGAGTACTAATGCTCCTTAAAACGGAATACCGCACCTCACTTCTATGTTTCATGATGTCATAATATTCATTGCGAAGTGTCATGTAAACCTCGTATTCTCTTCAAAAGGATGTAAATGCGACCCTTCCTTGCTAGGAAATAGAGTTTGCAGATATCAACGTATCGTAGCAATTGAGTTCTAACGCTTCTTAAAATGCGATATAGCATCTCATTTCTATGTGTCATGATGAGATATAATATTCATTGCGAAGTGTCATGTAAACCTCGTATTCTCTTCAAAAGGATGTAAATGCGACACTTCCTTGCTAGGAAATAGCGTTTCCAGATGCCCACGTATAGAAACAATAGCGTTTTAATGCTTCTTAAAACGAGACTTCGCATCTCAGTTCTATGTTTCATGATGAGATATAATATTCATTGCGAAGTGTCATGTATACCTAGTATTCACTTCAAATGAATGTAAATGCGACACTTGCTTGCTAGGAAATAGCGTTTTCAGATGTCTACGTATCGAAGCAATAGAGTTTTAATGCTCCCTAAATCGCGATATCGCTTCTCATTTCTTTGTTTCATGATAAGATATAATATTCATTGCGAAGTATCATGTATACCTCGTATTCACTTCAATAGAATGTAAGTGCGACACTTCCTTGCAAGGAAATAGCGTTTGCAGATGTCTACTTATCGTAGTAATAGAGTACTAATGCTCCTTAAAACGGAATACCGCACCTCAATTCTATGTTTCATAATGTCATAATATTCATTGCGAAGTGTCATGTAAACCTCGTATTCTCTTCAAAAGGATGTAAATGCGACCCTTCCTTGCTAGGAAATAGAGTTTGCAGATGTCAACGTATCGTAGCAATTGAGTTCTAACGCTTCTTAAAATGCGATATAGCATCTCATTTCTATGTGTCATGATGAGATATAATATTCATTGCGAAGTTCATGTAAACCTCGTATTCTCTTCAAAAGGATGTAAATGCGACACTTCCTTGCTAGGAAATAGAGTTTGCAGATGTCTACGTATCGTAGCAATAGGGTTCTAACGCTTCTTAAAACGCGATATCGCATCTTATATCTATGTGTCATGATGAGATATAATATTCATTGCGAAGTGTCATGTATAACTCGTATTCACTTCAAAAGAATGTAAATGCGACACTTCCTTGCTAGGAAATATCGTTTCCAGATGCCTACGTATAGAAACAATAGGGTTCTAATGCTTCTTAAAACGAGACTCCGCATCTCAGTTCTATGTTTCATGATGAGATATAATATTCATTGCGAAGTGTCATGTATACCTCGTATTCACTTCAAATGAATGTAAATGCGACACTTGCTTGCTAGGAAATAGCGTTTTCAGATGTCTACGTATCGAAGCAATAGAGATTTAATGCTCCTTAAATCGCGATATCGCATTTCATTTCTTTGTTTCATGATAAGATATAATATTCATTGCGAAGTGTCATGTATACCTCGTATTCACTTCAAAAGAATGTAAGTGCGACACTTCCTTGCTAGGAAATAGCGTTTCCAGATGCCCACGTATAGAAACAATAGCGTTTTAATGCTTCTTAAAACGAGACTTCGCATCTCAGTTCTATGTTTCATGATGAGATATAATATTCATTGCGAAGTGTCATGTATACCTAGTATTCACTTCAAATGAATGTAAATGCGACACTTGCTTGCTAGGAAATAGCGTTTTCAGATGTCTACGTATCGAAGCAATAGAGTTTTAATGCTCCCTAAATCGCGATATCGCATCTCATTTCTTTGTTTCATGATAAGATATAATATTCATTGCGAAGTATCATGTATACCTCGTATTCACTTCAATAGAATGTAAGTGCGACACTTCCTTGCAAGGAAATAGCGTTTGCAGATGTCTGCTTATCGTAGTAATAGAGTACTAATGCTCCTTAAAACGGAATACCGCACCTCACTTCTATGTTTCATGATGTCATAATATTCATTGCGAAGTGTCATGTAAATCTCGTATTCTCTTCAAAAGGATGTAAATGCGACCCTTCCTTGCTAGGAAATAGAGTTTGCAGATGTCAACGTATCGTAGCAATTGAGTTCTAACGCTTCTTAAAATGCGATATAGCATCTCATTTCTATGTGTCATGATGAGATATAATATTCATTGCGAAGTGTCATGTAAACCTCGTATTCTCTTCAAAAGGATGTAAATGCGACACTTCCTTGCTAGGAAATAGAGTTTGCAGATGTCTACGTATCGTAGCAATAGGGTTCTAACGCTTCTTAAAACGCGATATCGCATCTTATTTCTATGTGTCATGATGAGATATAATATTCATTGCGAAGTGTCATGTATAACTCGTATTCACTTCAAAAGAATGTAAATGCGACACTTCCTTGCTAGGAAATAGCGTTTCCAGATGCCTACGTATAGAAACAATAGGGTTCTAATGCTTCTTAAAACGAGACTTCGCATCTCAGTTCTATGTTTCATGATGAGATATAATATTCATTGCGAAGTGTCATGTATACCTCGTATTCACTTCAAATGAATGTAAATGCGACACTTGCTTGCTAGGAAATAGCGTTTTCAGATGTCTACGTATCGAAGCAATAGAGATTTAATGCTCCTTAAATCGCGATATCGCATTTCATTTCTTTGTTTCATGATAAGATATAATATTCATTGCGAAGTGTCATGTATACCTCGTATTCACTTCAAAAGAATGTAAGTGCGACACTTCCTTGCTAGGAAATAGAGTTTGCAGATGTCTACGTATCGAAGCACTAGGGTTCTAATGCTCCTTAAACTGCGATGTTGTTCCTCATTTCTATGTTTCATGTTAAGATATAATATTCATTGTGCATTGTTATGTATACCTCATATTCACTTCAAAAGAATGTAAATGCGACACTTCCTTGCTAGGAAATAGCATCTGCAGATGTCTACGTATCGAAGGAACGGAGTTCTAATGCTTCTTAAATCGCCATATCGCATCTCATTTCTATGTTCCATGATAAGATATAATATTCATTGCGAAGTGTCATGTATACCTCGCATACACTTCAAATGAATGTAAATACGACACTTCCTTGCTAGGAAATAGCATTTGCAGATGTCTACGTATAGAAGCAATAGTGTTCTAATGCATCTTAAAACGAGATATCGCATCTCATTTCTATGTTTCATGATAAGATATAATACTCATTGTGCAGTGTTATGTATTCGTCGTATTCACTTCAAAAGAATGTAAATGCGACACATCCCTGCTAGGAAGTAGCGTTTCCAGATGTCTACGTATCGAAGCAATAGAGTTCTAATGCTTCTTAAGTCGCGATATCGCATCTCATTTCTATGTTTCATGATAAGATATAATATTCATTGCGAAGTGTCATGTAAACCTTGTATTCAATTCATAAGAATGTAAATGCCACGCTTCCTTGCTAGGAAGTAGTGTTTGCAGATGTCTACGTATCGGAGCAGCGAGTTCTAATGCTTCTTAAATCGCGATATCGCATCTCATGTCTATGTCTCATGATAAGACATAATATTCACTGCGAAGTGTTATGTATTCCTGTTCTACACGTTAAATGAATGTAAATGAGACACTTCCTTTCTAGGAAACTACGCTTCCAGATGTCTACGTGTCGAAGCAATAGAGTTCTAATGCTTCTTGAAACGAGATATCGCATCTCATTTCTATGTCTCATGATAAGATATAATATTCATTGTGGAGTGTCATGTATATCTCGTATTCACTTCAAAAGAATGTAAATGCGACGCTTCCTTGCTAGGAAATAGCGTTTGCAGATGTCTCCGTATCGAAGCAATAGAGTTCTAATGCTTCTTAAATCGCGAAATCGCATCCCATTTCTATGTTTCGTGATAAGATATAATAATCATTGTGGAGTGTTATGTCTACCTCGCTTTCACTTCAAAAGAATGTAAATGCGACACTTCCTGTCTAGGAAATAGCGTATGCAGATGTCTCCGTATCGAAGCAATAGAGTTCTAATGCTTCTTAAATCGCGAAATCGCATCCCATTTCTATGTTTCGTGATAAGATATAATATACATTGTGGAGTGTTATGTCTACCGCGCATTCACTTCAATAGAATGTAAGCGCGACAGTTCCTTGCTATTAAATAGCGATTGCTGATGTCTACATATCGTAGCAATAGAGTTCTAACGCTTCTTGAAAGGGGATATCGCATCTCATTTCTATGTTTCATGATAAGATATAATATTGATAGCGAAGTGTCATGTATGCCTTGTATTCACTTCAGAGGAATGTAAATGCGACACTTCATTGCTAGAAAATAGCGTTTGCAGATGTCTACGTATCGGAGCAATAGAGTTCTAGTGGATCTTAAAACGCGATATCGTATCTCATTTCTATGTCTCATGATAAGACATAATATTCATTGCGAAGTGTCGTGTATACCTCGCATATACTTCAAAAGAATGTATATGCGACATTTCATTGCTAGGAAGTAGTGTTTGCAGATGTCTACGTATCGGAGCAATAGAGTTCTAATGCTTCTTAAATCGCGATAACGCATCTCATTTCTATGTTTCATGATAAGATATAATATTCATTGCGAAGTGTCATGTATACCTTGTATTCAATTCATAAGAATGTAAATGCCACACTTCCATGCTAGGAAATTGCGTTTGCCGATTTCTCCGTATCGAAGCAGTAGAGTTCTATTGCTTCTTAAATCGCGATATTGCATCTCATTTCTATGTTTCGTGATAAGGTATAATATTCATTGCGAAGTGTCATGAATACCTCGCATACATTTCAAATGAATGTAATACGACACTTCGTTGCTAGGAAATAGCGTTTGCAGATGTCTACGTATCGAAGCAATAGGATTCTAATGCATCTTAAAACGCGATATCGCTCCTCATTCCTATGTTTCATGTTAAGATATAATATCCATTGTGGATTGTTATGTATACCTCGTATTCACTACAAAAGAGTGTAAATGCGACACTTCCTTGCTAGGATATAGCGTTTCCAGATATCTACGTATCGTAGCAATAGAGTTCTAGTGTTTCTTAAAACGCGATATCGCATCTCACTTCTATGTTTCATGACACGATAAAATATTCGTTGCGAAGTGTCATGTATACCTCGTCTTCTCTTCAAAAGAATGTAAATGCGACAGTTCCTTGCTAGGAAATAGCGTCTGCAGATGTCTGCGTATCGAAGCAATATAGTTCTAATGCTTCTTATAACGAGATATCGCATCTCAATCCTATGTTCTATGATAAGATATAATATTCATTGCGAAGTGTCATGTATACCTCGCATACACTTCAAATGAATGTAATACGACACTTCGTTGCTAGGATATAGCGTTTGCAGATGTCTACGTATCGAAGCACTAGGGTTCTAATGCTCCTTAAACTGCGATGTTGTTCCTCATTTCTATGTTTCATGTTAAGATATAATATTCATTGTGCATTGTTATGTATACCTCATATTCACTTCAAAAGAATGTAAATGCGACACTTCCTTGCTAGGAAATAGCATCTGCAGATGTCTACGTATCGAAGGAACGGAGTTCTAATGCTTCTTAAATCGCCATATCGCATCTCATTTCTATGTTCCATGATAAGATATAATATTCATTGCGAAGTGTCATGTATACCTCGCATACACTTCAAATGAATGTAAATACGACACTTCCTTGCTAGGAAATAGCATTTGCAGATGTCTACGTATAGAAGCAATAGTGTTCTAATGCATCTTAAAACGAGATATCGCATCTCATTTCTATGTTTCACGATAAGATATAATACTCATTGTGCAGTGTTATGTATTCGTCGTATTCACTTCAAAAGAATGTAAATGCGACACATCCCTGCTAGGAAGTAGCGTTTCCAGATGTCTACGTATCGAAGCAATAGAGTTCTAATGCTTCTTAAGTCGCGATATCGCATCTCATTTCTATGTTTCATGATAAGATATAATATTCATTGCGAAGTGTCATGTAAACCTTGTATTCAATTCATAAGAATGTAAATGCCACGCTTCCTTGCTAGGAAGTAGTGTTTGCAGATGTCTACGTATCGGAGCAGCGAGTTCTAATGCTTCTTAAATCGCGATATCGCATCTCATGTCTATGTCTCATGATAAGACATAATATTCACTGCGAAGTGTTATGTATTCCTGTTCTACACGTTAAATGAATGTAAATGAGACACTTCCTTTCTAGGAAACTACGCTTCCAAATGTCTACGTGTCGAAGCAATAGAGTTCTAATGCTTCTTGAAACGAGATATCGCATCTCATTTCTATGTCTCATGATAAGATATAATATTCATTGTGGAGTGTCATGTATATCTCGTATTCACTTCAAAAGAATGTAAATGCGACGCTTCCTTGCTAGGAAATAGCGTTTGCAGATGTCTCCGTATCGAAGCAATAGAGTTCTAATGCATCTTAAATCGCGAAATCGCATCCCATTTCTATGTTTCGTGATAAGATATAATAATCATTGTGGAGTGTTATGTCTACCTCGCTTTCACTTCAAAAGAATGTAAATGCGACACTTCCTGTCTAGGAAATAGCGTATGCAGATGTCTCCGTATCGAAGCAATAGAGTTCTAATGCTTCTTAAATCGCGAAATCGCATCCCATTTCTATGTTTCGTGATAAGATATAATATACATTGTGGAGTGTTATGTCTACCGCGCATTCACTTCAATAGAATGTAAGCGCGACAGTTCCTTGCTATTAAATAGCGATTGCTGATGTCTACATATCGTAGCAATAGAGTTCTAACGCTTCTTGAAAGGGGATATCGCATCTCATTTCTATGTTTCATGATAAGATATAATATTGATAGCGAAGTGTCATGTATGCCTTGTATTCACTTCAGAGGAATGTAAATGCGACACTTCATTGCTAGAAAATAGCGTTTGCAGATGTCTACGTATCGGAGCAATAGAGTTCTAGTGGATCTTAAAACGCGATATCGTATCTCATTTCTATGTCTCATGATAAGACATAATATTCATTGCGAAGTGTCGTGTATACCTCGCATATACTTCAAAAGAATGTATATGCGACATTTCATTGCTAGGAAGTAGTGTTTGCAGATGTCTACGTATCGGAGCAATAGAGTTCTAATGCTTCTTAAATCGCGATAACGCATCTCATTTCTATGTTTCATGATAAGATATAATATTCATTGCGAAGTGTCATGTATACCTTGTATTCAATTCATAAGAATGTAAATGCCACACTTCCATGCTAGGAAATTGCGTTTGCCGATTTCTCCGTATCGAAGCAGTAGAGTTCTATTGCTTCTTAAATCGCGATATGCTTCTCATTTATATGTTTCATGATGAGGTATAATATTCATTGTGGAGTGTTATGTATTCCTCGTATTCACTTCAAAAGAATGTAAGCGCAACACTTCCTTGCTGTTAAATACCATTTGCAGATGTCTACGTGTCGTAGCAATAGAGTTCTAATGCTTTTTAAATCGCTATATCGCATCTCATTCCTATGTTTCATGATAAGATATAATATTCATTGCGAAGTGTCATAAATACCTCGTATTCACATCAAAAGAATGTAAATGCCACACTTCCATGCTAGGAAATAGCGTTTGCAGATGTCTACGTATCGTAGCAATGGAGTTCTAAAGCTTCTTAAAACAAGATATCGCATCTCATTTCTATTTTTCATGATAAGATTGAATATTCTTTGCGAAGTGTCGCTTATACCTCGCATACACTTCAAATGATTGTAAATGCGGCACTTCCTTGCTAGGAAATAGCGTTTGCAGATGTGTACGTATCGAAGCAATAGAGTTCTAATGCTTCTCATAACGCGATATCGCATCTCATTTCTGTGTCTCATGATAAGATATAATATTCATTGTGTAGTGCTGTATATATCTCGTATTCACTTCAAAAGAATGTAAATGCGACACTTCCTTGCTAGGAAATATCGTTTGCAGATGTCTCCGTATCGAAGCAATAGAGTTCCAATGCTTCGTAAAACGAGATATTGCATCTCATTTCTATGTTTCATGATAAGATATAATATTCATTGTGGAGAGTTATGTATTAACCTGGTATTAACTTCAAAGGAATGCAACGCGACACTTCCTTGCTAGGAAATAGCGTTTGCAGATGTCTACGTATCGAAGCAATAGAGTTCTAATGATTCTTAGAACGCTATATCGCATCTCATTTCTATGTTTCATGATAAGATATAATATTCATTGCGAAGTATCATGTATACCACTCATACACTTCAAATGAATGTAAATGCGACACATCCTTGCTAGGAAATAGCGATGGCAGATGTCTACATAACGAAGCAAAAGAGTTCTAATGCTTCTTAAAACGAGATATCGCATCTCTTTTCTACGTTTCATGATAAGATATAATACTCATTGTGCAGTGTTATGTATTCCTCGTATTCACTTCAAAAGAATGTAAACGCGACACATCCTTGCTAGGAAGTAGCGTTTCCAGATGTCTACGTATCGAAGCAATAGAGTTCTAACGCTTCTTAAATCGCGATATCGCATCTCATTTCTATGTTTCGTGATAAGATATAATATTCATTGTGGAGTGTCATGTATGCCATGTATTCACTTCAAAAGAATGTAAATGCGACACACCCTTGCTAGGAAGTATCGTTTGCAGATATCTACTTATCGAAGCACTAGAGTTCTGATGCTTCTTAAATCGCCAAATCGCATCTCATTTCTGTGTTTCATGATAGGATATAATATTCATTGCGGAGTGTCATGTAAACCTCGTATTCTCTTCAAATGGATATAAATGCGACCCTTCCTTGCTAGGAAATAGAGTTTGCAGATGTCAACGTATCGTAGCAATTGAGTTCTAACGCTTCTTAAAATGCCATATAGCATCTCATTTCTATGTGTCATGATGAGATATAATATTCATTGCGAAGTGTCATGTAAACCTCGTATTCTCTTCATAAGGATGTAAATGCGACACTTCCTTGCTAGGAAATAGAGTTTGCAGACGTCTACGTATCGTAGCAATAGGGTTCTAACGCTTCTTAAAACGCGATATCGCATCTTATTTCTATGTGTCATGATGAGATATAATATTCATTGCGAAGTGTCATGTATAACTCGTATTCACTACAAAAGAATGTAAATGCGACACTTCCTTGCTAGGAAATAGCGTTTCCAGATGCCTACGTATAGAAACAATAGGGTTCTAATGCTTCTTAAAACGAGACTTCGCATCTCAGTTCTATGTTTCATGATGAGATATAATATTCATTGCGAAGTGTCATGTATACCTCGTATTCACTTGAAATGAACGTAAATGCGACACTTGCTTGCTAGGAAATAGCGTTTTCAGATGTCTACGTATCGAAGCAATAGAGTTCTAATGCTTCTTAAATCGCCATATCGCATCTCACTTCTATGTATCATGATAAGATGTAATATTCATTGTGCAGTGTTATGTATACCTCGCATACACTTCAAATGATTGTAAATGCGACACTTCCTTGCTAGGATATAGCGATGGCAGATGTCTACGTATCGAAGCAACAGAGTTCTAATGCTTCTTAAATCGCCAAATCGCGTCACATTTCTATGTTTCGTGATAATATATAATATTCATCGTGGAGTGTTATGCATACCTCCTATTCACTTCAAAAGAATGTAAGTGCAACACTTCCTGGCTAGGAAATAGCGTTTGCAGATGTCTACGTAACGTAGCAGTAGAATTCTAATGCTTCTTAAAACGCGATATCGCATCTCATGTCTATATTTCATGATAAGATATAATATTCATTGCGAAGTGACATGTATTGCTCACATACACTTCAAATGAACGTAAATGCGACTCTTCCTTGCTAGGATATAGCGATTGCAGATGTCTACGTATGGAAGCAACAGAGTTCTAATTCTTCTTAAAACGAGATATTGCATCTCACTCCTATGTTTAATGATAATATATGATATACATTGCGGAGTGTCATGCATACCTCGTTTTCACTTCAAAAGAATGTAAATGCGACACATCCTTGCTAGGAAGTAGCGTTTGCAGATGTCTACGTATCGAAGCAATAGAGTTCTAATGCTCCTTAAGACGCGATATCGCTCCTCATTTCCAAGTTTCATGGTAAGATATAATATTCATTGTGAAGTGTTATGTATACCTCGTATTCACCTCAATGGAATATAAATGCTACACTTCCTTGCTAGGAAAAAGCGTTTGCAGATGCCTATGTATCATAGCAATAGAGTTACAATGCTTTTTAAAACGCGATATGGCTCCTCATTTCTATGTTTGATGGTAAGACGAAATATTCATTGTGCAGTGTTACGTATACCTCGTATTCAATTCAAAAGAATGTAAATGCGACACATCCTTGCTAGGAAAAAGCGTTTGCTGATGCCTATGTATCATAGCAATAAAGTTATAATGCTTTTTAAAACGCGATATGGCTCCTCATTTCTATGTTTCATGATAAGATGTAATATTCATTGTGGAGTGTTATGTATACCTCGTATTCACCTCAAGAGAATGTAAATGCCACACTTCCTTGCTAGGAAGTAGCGTTTGCAGATGTCTACGTATCGCAGCAATGGATTTCTAATGCTTCTTAAAACGCAATACTGCACCTCACTTCTATGTTTCATGATATTATAATATTCATTGCGAAGTGTCATGTATAACTCGTATTCACTTCAAAAGAATGTAAATGCGACACTTCCTTGCTAGGAAATAGCGTTTCCAGATGCCTACGTATAGAAACAATAGGGTTCTAATGCTTCTTAAAACGAGACTTCGCATCTCAGTTCTATGTTTCATGATGAGATATAATATTCATTGCGAAGTGTCATGTATACCTCGTACTCACTTCAAATGAATGTAAATGCGACACTTGCTTGCTAGGAAATAGCGTTTTCAGATGTCTATGTATCGCAGCAATAGAGATTTAATGCTCCTTAAATCGCGATATCGCATTTCATTTCTTTGTTTCATGATAAGATATAATATTCATTGCGAAGTGTCATGTATACCTCGTATTCACTTCAAAAGAATGTAAGTGCGACACTTCCTTGCTAGGAAATAGCGTTTCCAGATGTCTACGTATAGAAACAATAGGGTACTAATGCTTCTTAGAACGAGACTTCGATTCTCATTTCTATGTTTCATGATAAGATATAATATTCATTGCGATGTGTCATGTATACCTCGTATTCACTTCAAAAGAATGTAAATGCGACACGTCCTTGCAAGGAAATAGCGTTTTCAGATGCCTATGTATCATAGCAATAAAGTTATAATGCTTTTTAAAACGCGATATGGCTCCTCATTTCTATGTTTCATGATAAGATGTAATATTCATTGTGGAGTGTTATGTATACCTCGTATTCACCTCAAGAGAATGTAAATGCCACACTTCCTTGCTAGGAAGTAGCGTTTGCAGATGTGTACGTATCGCAGCAATGGATTTCTAATGCTTCTTAAAACGCAATACTGCACCTCACTTCTATGTTTCATGATATTATAATATTCATTGCGAAGTGTCATGTATAACTCGTATTCACTTCAAAAGAATGTAAATGCGACACTTCCTTGCTAGGAAATAGCGTTTCCAGATGCCCACGTATAGAAACAATAGCGTTTTAATGCTTCTTAAAACGAGACTTCGCATCTCAGTTCTATGTTTCATGATGAGATATAATATTCATTGCGAAGTGTCATGTATACCTAGTATTCACTTCAAATGAATGTAAATGCGACACTTGCTTGCTAGGAAATAGCGTTTTCAGATGTCTACGTATCGAAGCAATAGAGTTTTAATGCTCCCTAAATCGCGATATCGCATCTCATTTCTTTGTTTCATGATAAGATATAATATTCATTGCGAAGTATCATGTATACCTCGTATTCACTTCAATAGAATGTAAGTGCGACACTTCCTTGCAAGGAAATGGCGTTTGCAGATGTCTACTTATCGTAGTAATAGAGTACTAATGCTCCTTAAAACGGAATACCGCACCTCACTTCTATGTTTCATGATGTCATAATATTCATTGCGAAGTGTCATGTAAACCTCGTATTCTCTTCAAAAGGATGTAAATGCGACCCTTCCTTGCTAGGAAATAGAGTTTGCAGATGTCAACGTATCGTAGCAATTGAGTTCTAACGCTTCTTAAAATGCGATATAGCATCTCATTTCTATGTGTCATGATGAGATATAATATTCATTGCGAAGTGTCATGTAAACCTCGTATTCTCTTCAAAAGGATGTAAATGCGACACTTCCTTGCTAGGAAATAGAGTTTGCAGATGTCTACGTATCGTAGCAATAGGGTTCTAACGCTTCTTAAAACGCGATATCGCATCTTATTTCTATGTGTCATGATGAGATATAATATTCATTGCGAAGTGTCATGTATAACTCGTATTCACTTCAAAAGAATGTAAATGCGACACTTCCTTGCTAGGAAATAGCGTTTCCAGATGCCTACGTATAGAAACAATAGGGTTCTAAAGCTTCTTAAAACGAGACTTCGCATCTCAGTTCTATGTTTCATGATGAGATATAATATTCATTGCGAAGTGTCATGTATACCTCGTATTCACTTCAAATGAATGTAAATGCGACACTTGCTTGCTAGGAAATAGCGTTTTCAGATGTCTACGTATCGAAGCAATAGAGATTTAATGCTCCTTAAATCGCGATATCGCATTTCATTTCTTTGTTTCATGATAAGATATAATATTCATTGCGAA
The DNA here is from genome assembly GCF_050948175.1 of Xylocopa sonorina. NCBI lineage: Eukaryota > Metazoa > Arthropoda > Insecta > Hymenoptera > Apidae > Xylocopa > Xylocopa sonorina. The sequence continues at coordinate 1,497,299 of NW_027490102.1, read as the reverse complement.
GTGTCATGTATACCTCGTATTCACTTCAAAAGAATGTAAGTGCGACACTTCCTTGCTAGGAAATAGCGTTTCCAGATGCCCACGTATAGAAACAATAGCGTTTTAATGCTTCTTAAAACGAGACTTCGCATCTCAGTTCTATGTTTCATGATGAGATATAATATTCATTGCGAAGTGTCATGTATACCTAGTATTCACTTCAAATGAATGTAAATGCGACACTTGCTTGCTAGGAAATAGCGTTTTCAGATGTCTACGTATCGAAGCAATAGAGTTTTAATGCTCCCTAAATCGCGATATCGCTTCTCATTTCTTTGTTTCATGATAAGATATAATATTCATTGCGAAGTATCATGTATACCTCGTATTCACTTCAATAGAATGTAAGTGCGACACTTCCTTGCAAGGAAATAGCGTTTGCAGATGTCTACTTATCGTAGTAATAGAGTACTAATGCTCCTTAAAACGGAATACCGCACCTCAATTCTATGTTTCATAATGTCATAATATTCATTGCGAAGTGTCATGTAAACCTCGTATTCTCTTCAAAAGGATGTAAATGCGACCCTTCCTTGCTAGGAAATAGAGTTTGCAGATGTCAACGTATCGTAGCAATTGAGTTCTAACGCTTCTTAAAATGCGATATAGCATCTCATTTCTATGTGTCATGATGAGATATAATATTCATTGCGAAGTTCATGTAAACCTCGTATTCTCTTCAAAAGGATGTAAATGCGACACTTCCTTGCTAGGAAATAGAGTTTGCAGATGTCTACGTATCGTAGCAATAGGGTTCTAACGCTTCTTAAAACGCGATATCGCATCTTATATCTATGTGTCATGATGAGATATAATATTCATTGCGAAGTGTCATGTATAACTCGTATTCACTTCAAAAGAATGTAAATGCGACACTTCCTTGCTAGGAAATATCGTTTCCAGATGCCTACGTATAGAAACAATAGGGTTCTAATGCTTCTTAAAACGAGACTCCGCATCTCAGTTCTATGTTTCATGATGAGATATAATATTCATTGCGAAGTGTCATGTATACCTCGTATTCACTTCAAATGAATGTAAATGCGACACTTGCTTGCTAGGAAATAGCGTTTTCAGATGTCTACGTATCGAAGCAATAGAGATTTAATGCTCCTTAAATCGCGATATCGCATTTCATTTCTTTGTTTCATGATAAGATATAATATTCATTGCGAAGTGTCATGTATACCTCGTATTCACTTCAAAAGAATGTAAGTGCGACACTTCCTTGCTAGGAAATAGCGTTTCCAGATGCCCACGTATAGAAACAATAGCGTTTTAATGCTTCTTAAAACGAGACTTCGCATCTCAGTTCTATGTTTCATGATGAGATATAATATTCATTGCGAAGTGTCATGTATACCTAGTATTCACTTCAAATGAATGTAAATGCGACACTTGCTTGCTAGGAAATAGCGTTTTCAGATGTCTACGTATCGAAGCAATAGAGTTTTAATGCTCCCTAAATCGCGATATCGCATCTCATTTCTTTGTTTCATGATAAGATATAATATTCATTGCGAAGTATCATGTATACCTCGTATTCACTTCAATAGAATGTAAGTGCGACACTTCCTTGCAAGGAAATAGCGTTTGCAGATGTCTGCTTATCGTAGTAATAGAGTACTAATGCTCCTTAAAACGGAATACCGCACCTCACTTCTATGTTTCATGATGTCATAATATTCATTGCGAAGTGTCATGTAAATCTCGTATTCTCTTCAAAAGGATGTAAATGCGACCCTTCCTTGCTAGGAAATAGAGTTTGCAGATGTCAACGTATCGTAGCAATTGAGTTCTAACGCTTCTTAAAATGCGATATAGCATCTCATTTCTATGTGTCATGATGAGATATAATATTCATTGCGAAGTGTCATGTAAACCTCGTATTCTCTTCAAAAGGATGTAAATGCGACACTTCCTTGCTAGGAAATAGAGTTTGCAGATGTCTACGTATCGTAGCAATAGGGTTCTAACGCTTCTTAAAACGCGATATCGCATCTTATTTCTATGTGTCATGATGAGATATAATATTCATTGCGAAGTGTCATGTATAACTCGTATTCACTTCAAAAGAATGTAAATGCGACACTTCCTTGCTAGGAAATAGCGTTTCCAGATGCCTACGTATAGAAACAATAGGGTTCTAATGCTTCTTAAAACGAGACTTCGCATCTCAGTTCTATGTTTCATGATGAGATATAATATTCATTGCGAAGTGTCATGTATACCTCGTATTCACTTCAAATGAATGTAAATGCGACACTTGCTTGCTAGGAAATAGCGTTTTCAGATGTCTACGTATCGAAGCAATAGAGATTTAATGCTCCTTAAATCGCGATATCGCATTTCATTTCTTTGTTTCATGATAAGATATAATATTCATTGCGAAGTGTCATGTATACCTCGTATTCACTTCAAAAGAATGTAAGTGCGACACTTCCTTGCTAGGAAATAGCGTTTCCAGATGTCTACGTATAGAAACAATAGGGTACTAATGCTTCTTAGAACGAGACTTCGATTCTCATTTCTATGTTTCATGATAAGATATAATATTCATTGCGATGTGTCATGTATACCTCGTATTCACTTCAAAAGAATGTAAATGCGACACGTCCTTGCAAGGAAATAGCGTTTGCAGATGTCTACTTATCGTAGCAATAGGGTTCTAATACTTCTTAAAGCGCAATACCGCACCTCACTTCTATGTTTCATGATGATATAATATTCATTGCGAACTGTCATGTAATCCTCGTATTCTCTTCGGAAGAGTGAAAATGCGACACTCCCTTGCTAGGAAATAGCGTTTGCAGATGTCTACTTATCGTAGCAATAGAGTTCTAATGCTTCTTAAAACGCAATACCGCTCCTCACTTCTATGTTTCATGATGATATAATATTCATTGCGAAGTGTCATGTAAACCTCGTATTCTCTTCAAAAGAATGAAAATGCGACACTTCCTTGCAAGGAAATAGCGTTTGCAGATGTCTACTTATCGTAGCAATAGAGTTCTAATGCTTCTTAAAACGCAATACCGCACCTCACCTCTATGTTTCATGATGATATAATATTCATTGCGAAGTGTCACGTATACCTCGTATTCACTTCAAAAGAATGTAAATCCGACACTTCCTTCCTAGGAAATAGCGTTTGCAGATGTCTACTTATCGTAGCAGTATATTTCTAATGCTTCTTAAAACGCAATACCGCACCTCACTTCTATATTTCATAATGATATAATATTCATTGCGATGTGTCATGTATACCTCGTATTCACTTCAAATGAATGCAAACGCGACACTTCCTTGCTAGGAAATAGCGTTTGCAGATGTCTACGTATCGAAGCAATAGAGCTCTAGTGATTCTTAAAACGCTATATCGCATCTCATTTCTATGTTTCATGATAAGATATAATATTCATTGCGAAGTATCATGTATACCTTGTATTCACTTCAAAAGAATGTAAATGCGACACTTCCTTGCTAGGAAATAGCGTTTCCAGATGTCTCGTTATCGAAACTGTAGAGTTCTAATGCTTCATAAAAGAAGATGTCGCATCTCATTTCTATGATTCATGATAAGATATAGTATTCATTGCGAAGTGTCATGTATTTCTCTCATACACTTCAAATGAATGTAAATGCGACACTTCCTTGGTAGGTAATAGCGTTGGCGTATGTCTACTTATCGAAGCAATTGAGTTCCAATGCTTCTTAAAACGAGATTTCGCATCTCATTTTTATGTTTCATGATAAGATATAGTATTCATTGCGAAGTGTCATGAATATCTCGCATTCACTTCAAAAGAATGTAAATGCGACACTTCCTTTCTAGGTAATTGCGTTTCCAGATGTCTACGTATCGAAGCAATATAATACACATACAATGTATTATTAGCAAGCAATATATACATTTATAATGCTTCTTAAATCGTCATATCGCATCTCATTTCTATGTTTCATTATAAGATATGATATTCACTGTGGAGTGTTGTGTATACCTCGTATTCACTTCAAATGAATGTGAATGCGACACTTCCTTGCTAGGAAATAGCGTCTGCAGATATCTACGTATCGTAGCAATAGATTTCTAACGCTTCTTAAAACGCGATATCGCATTGCATTTCTTTGTTTCATGATAAGATATAATATTCACTGCGAAGTGTCATGTATACCTCGTATTCTCTTCAAAAGGATGTAAATGCGACACTTCGCTGCTAGGTAGTAGCGTTTGCAGATGTCCACGTTTCGATGCAATAGAGTTCTAACGCTTCTCAAATCGCGATATCGCATATCATTTCTAAGTTTCATGATAAGTAATAATATTCATTGCGAAGTGGCATGTATACCACGCATACACTTCAAATGAATGTAAATGCGACACTTCCTTGCTAGGATATGGCGTTTACAGATGTCTACGAATCGAAGCAATAGAGTTCTAATGCTTCTTTAACACGTTCACGCCGGGGCGAAAATCTACGTTTCTCCGCGTGAGGCGGGACTGTCTTATCGCGTTAGGCTTCGTGGGGCGGGGCAATATCGTTGCGAATTTGAACTCGCTTATTGCGAAGGTAAAATTATCTTTTCTTCTACAGAGGCGGTTAGAATATATTTGAATTTTTGCCCTTATAAACAATAGACAAAATGGATCTGGAGGAAAGTGGTTCGTCTGAAGAAACGACTGATTTTCTGAAAACGCGTGACCCACCGGTGGGTCACGCCGCCCCACGGAGCAGTCAAGTGTGACCCACCGGTGGGTCACGCCGCCCCACGGAACAGTCAAGTGTGACCCACCGGTGGGTCACGCCGGCGTGAACGTGTTAAACGCGATATGGCTCCTCATTTCTATGTTTCATGATAAGATGTAATATTCATTGTGGAGTGTTATGTATACCTCGTATTCACCTCAAGAGAATGTAAATGCCACACTTCCTTGCTAGGAAGTAGCGTTTGCAGATGTCTACGTATCGCAGCAATGGATTTCTAATGCTTCTTAAAACGCAATACTGCACCTCACTTCTATGTTTCATGATATTATAATATTCATTGCGAAGTGTCATGTATAACTCGTATTCACTTCAAAAGAATGTAAATGCGACACTTCCTTGCTAGGAAATAGCGTTTCCAGATGCCTACGTATAGAAACAATAGGGTTCTAATGCTTCTTAAAACGAGACTTCGCATCTCAGTTCTATGTTTCATGATGAGATATAATATTCATTGCGAAGTGTCATGTATACCTCGTACTAACTTCAAATGAATGTAAATGCGACACTTGCTTGCTAGGAAATAGCGTTTTCAGATGTCTATGTATCGCAGCAATAGAGATTTAATGCTCCTTAAATCGCGATATCGCATTTCATTTCTTGTTTCATGATAAGATATAATATTCATTGCGAAGTGTCATGTATACCTCGTATTCACTTCAAAAGAATGTAAGTGCGACACTTCCTTGCTAGGAAATAGCGTTTCCAGATGTCTACGTATAGAAACAATAGGGTACTAATGCTTCTTAGAACGAGACTTCGATTCTCATTTCTATGTTTCATGATAAGATATAATATTCATTGCGATGTGTCATGTATACCTCGTATTCACTTCAAAAGAATGTAAATGCGACACGTCCTTGCAAGGAAATAGCGTTTGCAGATGTCTACTTATCGTAGCAATAGAGTTCTAATACTTCTTAAAGCGCAATACCGCACCTCACTTCTATGTTTCATGATGATATAATATTCATTGCGATGTGTCATGTATACCTCGTATTCGCTTCAAAAGTATGTAAATGCGACACTTCCTTGCAAGGAAATAGCGTTTGCAGATGTCTACTTATCGTAGCAATAGAGTACTAATGCTTCTTAAAACGCAATACCGCACATCACTTCTATGTTTCATGATGTTATAATATTCATTGCGAAGTGTCATGTAAACCTCGTATTCTCTTCAAAAGGATGTAAATGCGACACTTCCTTGCTAAGAAATAGAGTTTGCTGATGTCAACGTATCGTAGCAATTGTGTATTAACGCTTCCTAAAATGCGATATAGCATCTCATTTCTATGTGTCATGATGAGATATAATATTCATTGCGAAGTGACATGTATACCTCGTATTCACTTCAAATGAATGTAAATGCGACACTTGCTCGCTAGGAAATAGCGTTTTCAGATGTCTACGTACCGTAGCATTAGAGTTCTAATGCTTCTCAAAACGCGATATCGCATCTCATTTCTATGTTTCATGATAGGATTTAATATTCATTACGAAGTGTCTTGTATACCTCGCATACACTTCAAACGAATTTAAATGCGACACTTCATTGCTAGGAAATAGCGTTGGCAGATGTCTACGTATCGAAGCAATAGAGTTCTAATGCTTCTTAAATCGCCATATCGCATCTCACTTCTATGTATCATGATAAGATGTAATATTCATTGTGCAGTGTTATGTATACCTCGCATACACTTCAAATGATTGTAAATGCGACACTTCCTTGCTAGGATATAGCGATGGCAGATGTCTACGTATCGAAGCAACAGAGTTCTAATGCTTCTTAAATCGCCAAATCGCGTCACATTTCTATGTTTCGTGATAATATATAATATTCATCGTGGAGTGTTATGCATACCTCCTATTCTCTTCAAAAGAATGTAAGTGCAACACTTCCTGGCTAAGAAATAGCGTTTGCAGATGTCTACGTAACGTAGCAGTAGAATTCTAATGCTTCTTAAAACGCGATATCACATCTCATGTCTATATTTCATGATAAGATATAATATTCATTGCGAAGTGACATGTATTGCTCACATACACTTCAAATGAACGTAAATGCGACTCTTCCTTGCTAGGATATAGCGATTGCAGATATCTACGTATGGAAGCAACAGAGTTCTAATTCTTCTTAAAACGAGATATTGCATCTCACTCCTATGTTTAATGATAATATATGATATACATTGCGGAGTGTCATGCATACCTCGTTTTCACTTCAAAAGAATGTAAATGCGACACTTCCTTGCTAGGAAATAGCGTTTCCAGATGCCCACGTATAGAAACAATAGCGTTTTAATGCTTCTTAAAACGAGACTTCGCATCTCAGTTCTATGTTTCATGATGAGATATAATATTCATTGCGAAGTGTCATGTAAACCTCGTATTCTCTTCAAAAGGATGTAAATGCGACACTTCCTTGCTAGGAAATAGAGTTTGCAGATGTCTACGTATCGTAGCAATAGGGTTCTAACGCTTCTTAAAACGCGATATCGCATCTTATTTCTATGTGTCATGATGAGATATAATATTCATTGCGAAGTGTCATGTATAACTCGTATTCACTTCAAAAGAATGTAAATGCGACACTTCCTTGCTAGGAAATAGCGTTTCCAGATGCCTACGTATAGAAACAATAGGGTTCTAATGCTTCTTAAAACGAGACTTCGCATCTCAGTTCTATGTTTCATGATGAGATATAATATTCATTGCGAAGTGACATGTATACCTCGTATTCACTTCAAATGAATGTAAATGCGACACTTGCTCGCTAGGAAATAGCGTTTTCAGATGTCTACGTACCGTAGCATTAGAGTTCTAATGCTTCTCAAAACGCGATATCGCATCTCATTTCTATGTTTCATGATAGGATTTAATATTCATTACGAAGTGTCTTGTATACCTCGCATACACTTCAAACGAATTTAAATGCGACACTTCATTGCTAGGAAATAGCGTTGGCAGATGTCTACGTATCGAAGCAATAGAGTTCTAATGCTTCTTAAATCGCCATATCGCATCTCACTTCTATGTATCATGATAAGATGTAATATTCATTGTGCAGTGTTATGTATACCTCGCATACACTTCAAATGATTGTAAATGCGACACTTCCTTGCTAGGATATAGCGATGGCAGATGTCTACGTATCGAAGCAACAGAGTTCTAATGCTTCTTAAATCGCCAAATCGCGTCACATTTCTATGTTTCGTGATAATATATAATATTCATCGTGGAGTGTTATGCATACCTCCTATTCTCTTCAAAAGAATGTAAGTGCAACACTTCCTGGCTAAGAAATAGCGTTTGCAGATGTCTACGTAACGTAGCAGTAGAATTCTAATGCTTCTTAAAACGCGATATCACATCTCATGTCTATATTTCATGATAAGATATAATATTCATTGCGAAGTGACATGTATTGCTCACATACACTTCAAATGAACGTAAATGCGACTCTTCCTTGCTAGGATATAGCGATTGCAGATATCTACGTATGGAAGCAACAGAGTTCTAATTCTTCTTAAAACGAGATATTGCATCTCACTCCTATGTTTAATGATAATATATGATATACATTGCGGAGTGTCATGCATACCTCGTTTTCACTTCAAAAGAATGTAAATGCGACACTTCCTTGCTAGGAAGTAGCGTTTGCAGATGTCTACGTATCGAAGCAATAGAGTTCTAATGCTCCTTAAGAAGCGATATCGCTCCTCATTTCCAAGTTTCATGGTAAGATATAATATTCATTGTGAAGTGTTATGTATACCTCGTATTCACCTCAATGGAATATAAATGCTACACTTCCTTGCTAGGAAAAAGCGTTTGCAGATGCCTATGTATCATAGCAATAGAGTTACAATGCTTTTTAAAACGCGATATGGCTCCACATTTCTATGTTTGATGGTAAGACGAAATATTCATTGTGCAGTGTTACGTATACCTCGTATTCAATTCAAAAGAATGTAAATGCGACACATCCTTGCTAGGAAAAAGCGTTTGCTGATGCCTATGTATCATAGCAATAAAGTTATAATGCTTTTTAAAACGCGATATGGCTCCTCATTTCTATGTTTCATGATAAGATGTAATATTCATTGTGGAGTGTTATGTATACCTCGTATTCACCTCAAGAGAATGTAAATGCCACACTTCCTTGCTAGGAAGTAGCGTTTGCAGATGTGTACGTATCGCAGCAATGGATTTCTAATGCTTCTTAAAACGCAATACTGCACCTCACTTCTATGTTTCATGATATTATAATATTCATTGCGAAGTGTCATGTATAACTCGTATTCACTTCAAAAGAATGTAAATGCGACACTTCCTTGCTAGGAAATAGCGTTTCCAGATGCCGACGTATAGAAACAATAGCGTTTTAATGCTTCTTAAAACGAGACTTCGCATCTCAGTTCTATGTTTCATGATGAGATATAATATTCATTGCGAAGTGTCATGTATACCTAGTATTCACTTCAAATGAATGTAAATGCGACACTTGCTTGCTAGGAAATAGCGTTTTCAGATGTCTACGTATCGAAGCAATAGAGTTTTAATGCTCCCTAAATCGCGATATCGCATCTCATTTCTTTGTTTCATGATAAGATATAATATTCATTGCGAAGTATCATGTATACCTCGTATTCACTTCAATAGAATGTAAGTGCGAAACTTCCTTGCAAGGAAATAGCGTTTGCAGATGTCTACTTATCGTAGTAATAGAGTACTAATGCTCCTTAAAACGGAATACCGCACCTCACTTCTATGTTTCATGATGTCATAATATTCATTGCGAAGTGTCATGTAAACCTCGTATTCTCTTCAAAAGGATGTAAATGCGACCCTTCCTTGCTAGGAAATAGAGTTTGCAGATGTCAACGTATCGTAGCAATTGAGTTCTAACGCTTCTTAAAATGCGATATAGCATCTCATTTCTATGTGTCATGATGAGATATAATATTCATTGCGAAGTGTCATGTAAACCTCGTATTCTCTTCAAAAGGATGTAAATGCGACACTTCCTTGCTAGGAAATAGAGTTTGCAGATGTCTACGTATCGTAGCAATAGGGTTCTAACGCTTCTTAAAACGCGATATCGCATCTTATTTCTATGTGTCATGATGAGATATAATATTCATTGCGAAGTGTCATGTATAACTCGTATTCACTTCAAAAGAATGTAAATGCGACACTTCCTTGCTAGGAAATAGCGTTTCCATATGCCTACGTATAGAAACAATAGGGTTCTAATGCTTCTTAAAACGAGACTTCGCATCTCAGTTCTATGTTTCATGATGAGATATAATATTCATTGCGAAGTGTCATGTATACCTCGTATTCACTTCAAATGAATGTAAATGCGACACTTGCTTGCTAGGAAATAGCGTTTTCAGATGTCTACGTATCGAAGCAATAGAGATTTAATGCTCCTTAAATCGCGATATCGCATTTCATTTCTTTGTTTCATGATAAGATATAATATTCATTGCGAAGTGTCATGTATACCTCGTATTCACTTCAAAAGAATGTAAGTGCGACACTTCCTTGCTAGGAAATAGCGTTTCCAGATGTCTACGTATAGAAACAATAGGGTACCAATGCTTCTTAGAACGAGACTTCGATTCTCATTTCTATGTTTCATGATAAGATATAATATTCATTGCGATGTGTCATGTATACCTCGCATACACTTCAAATGAATGTAAATGCGACACTTCCTTGCTAGGAAATAGCGTTGGCAGATGGCTACGTATCGAAGCAATAGAGATCTACTGCTTCTTAAATCGCCATATCGCATCTCATTTCTATGTTTCATGATAAGATATAATATTCATTGTGGAGTGTTATCATAACCTCGTATTCACTTCAATAGAATGTAAATGCGACACTCCCTTGCTAGGAAATAGCATTTGCAGATGTCTACGTATCGTAGCATTAGTGTTCTAATGCTTCTCAAAACGCGATATCGCATCTCCTTTCTATGTTTCATGATAAAATATAATAATCATTGCGAAGTGTCATGTATACCCCGCATACACTTCAAATGAATGTAAATGCACAACTCCCTTGCTAGGAAATAGCGTTTGCAGATGTCTACGTACCGTAGCATTAGAGTTCTAATGCTTCTAAAACGCGATATCGCATCTCATTTCTATATTTCATGATAAGATATAATATTCATTGCGAAGTGTCTTGTATACGTCGCATACACTTCAAATGAATGTAAATGTGACATTTCCCTGCTAGGAAATAGCGTTGGCAGATGTCTACGTATCGAAGCAGTAGAGATCTACTGCTACTTAAATAGCGATATCGCATCTCATTTCTATGTTTCATGATAAGATATAATATTCATTGCGGAGTGTCATGTATACCTCGTATGCACTTCAACAGAATGTAAATGCGACACTTCCTTGCTTGGAAGTAGCGTTTGCACATGTCTACGTATCGAAGAAGAAGAGTTCTATTGTCCCTTAAGTCGCGATACCGCATCTCATTTCTATGTTTCATGATAAGATATAATTTTCATTGTGCAGTGTTATGTTTATCTCGTCTACACTTCAAACGAATGTAAATGCGGCACTTCCCTGATAGGAAATAGCGTTTGCAGATGTCTACGAATCGTAGCAACGGAATTCTAATGCTTCTTAAAACGCGAAATCGATACTCATTTCTATGTTTCATGATAACATATAATATTCATTGTGGAATGTTTTGTCTACCTCGTATTCACTTCAAAGGAATGTAAATGCGACACCTCCTTGGTAGAAAATAGAGTCTGCAGATGTCTATGTATCGTAGCAAAGGTGTTCTAATGCTTCTTAAAACGCGAAATCGATCCTCATTTCTTGGTTTCATGATGAGATATAATATTCATTGTGGAGTGTTAAGTATACCTCGTATTCAGTTCAGAAGAATGTAAATGCGACACTTCCTTGCTAGGAAATAGCGTTTGCAGGTGTCTACGTATCGAAGCAATAGAGCTCTAATTCTTCTTAAAACTGGATATTGCATCTCATTTCTATGTTTCATGATAAGATATGACACTAATTGCGAAGAGTCATGTATACCTCGTATTCACATCAAAAGAAGGTAAACACGACAGTTCCTTGCTAGGATATAGCGTTTGCAGTTTTCTACGTATCGAAGCAATAGAGTTCTGATGCTTCTTAAAACGCGATAACGCATCTCATTTCTATTTTTCATGATAAAATATAATATTCATTGCGTAGTGTTATGTATACATCGTCTACACTTAAAAGGAATGTAAATGTGACACTTCCTTGCTAGGAAATAGCGTTTGCAGATGTCTACGTATCAAAGCAATAGAGATATACTGCTTCTTAAATCGCCATATCGAATCTCATGTCTATGTTTCATGATGAGATATAATATTCATTGTGGAGTGTTATCATAACCTCGTATTCACTTCAATAGAATGTAAATGCGACACTCCCTTGCTAGCAAATAGCATTTGCAGATGTCAACGTATCGTAGCATTAGTGTTCTAATGCTTCTAAAATCGCGATATCGCATCTCATTTCTATGTTTCATGATAAAATATAATAATCATTGCGAAGTGTCATGTATACCCCGCATACACTTCAAATGAATGTAAATGCACAACTCCCTTGCTAGGAAATAGCGTTTGCAGATGTCTACGTACCGTAGCATTAGAGTTCTAATGCTTCTAAAACGCGATATCGCATCTCATTTCTATATTTCATGATAAGATATAATATTCATTGCGAAGTGTCATGTATACCTCGTATTCACTTCAAAAGAATGTAAGTGCGACACTTCCTTGCTAGGAAATAGCGTTTCCAGATGTCTACGTATAGAAACAATAGGGTACTAATGCTTCTTAGAACGAGACTTCGATTCTCATTTCTATGTTTCATGATAAGATATAATATTCATTGCGATGTGTCATGTATACCTCGTATTCACTTCAAAAGAATGTAAATGCGACACGTCCTTGCAAGGAAATAGCGTTTTCAGATGTCTACTTATCGTAGCAATAGAGTTCTAGTGCTTCTTAAAACCCAATACCGCACCACACTTCTATGCTTCATGATGATATAATATTCATTGCGAAGTGTCATGTAAACATCGTATTCTCTTCAAAAGAATGTAAATGCGACACGTCCTTGCAAGGAAATAGCGTTTGCAGATGTCTACTTATCGTAGCAATAGAGTTCTAATACTTCTTAAAGCGCAATACCGCACCTCACTTCTATGTTTCATGATGATATAATATTCATTGCGATGTGTCATGTATACCTCGTATTCGCTTCAAAAGTATGTAAATGCGACACTTCCTTGCAAGGAAATAGCGTTTGCAGATGTCTACTTATCGTAGCAATAGAGTACTAATGCTTCTTAAAACGCAATACCGCACATCACTTCTATGTTTCATGATGTTATAATATTCATTGCGAAGTGTCATGTAAACCTCGTATTCTCTTCAAAAGGATGTAAATGCGACACTTCCTTGCTAAGAAATAGAGTTTGCTGATGTCAACGTATCGTAGCAATTGAGTATTAACGCTTCCTAAAATGCGATATAGCATCTCATTTCTATGTGTCATGATGAGATATAATATTCATTGCGAAGTGACATGTATACCTCGTATTCACTTCAAATGAATGTAAATGCGACACTTGCTCGCTAGGAAATAGCGTTTTCAGATGTCTACGTACCGTAGCATTAGAGTTCTAATGCTTCTCAAAACGCGATATCGCATCTCATTTCTATGTTTCATGATAGGATTTAATATTCATTACGAAGTGTCTTGTATACCTCGCATACACTTCAAACGAATTTAAATGCGACACTTCATTGCTAGGAAATAGCGTTGGCAGATGTCTACGTATCGAAGCAATAGAGTTCTAATGCTTCTTAAATCGCCATATCGCATCTCACTTCTATGTATCATGATAAGATGTAATATTCATTGTGCAGTGTTATGTATACCTCGCATACACTTCAAATGATTGTAAATGCGACACTTCCTTGCTAGGATATAGCGATGGCAGATGTCTACGTATCGAAGCAACAGAGTTCTAATGCTTCTTAAATCGCCAAATCGCGTCACATTTCTATGTTTCGTGATAATATATAATATTCATCGTGGAGTGTTATGCATACCTCCTATTCTCTTCAAAAGAATGTAAGTGCAACACTTCCTGGCTAAGAAATAGCGTTTGCAGATGTCTACGTAACGTAGCAGTAGAATTCTAATGCTTCTTAAAACGCGATATCACATCTCATGTCTATATTTCATGATAAGATATAATATTCATTGCGAAGTGACATGTATTGCTCACATACACTTCAAATGAACGTAAATGCGACTCTTCCTTGCTGGGATATAGCGATTGCAGATATCTACGTATGGAAGCAACAGAGTTCTAATTCTTCTTAAAACGAGATATTGCATCTCACTCCTATGTTTAATGATAATATATGATATACATTGCGGAGTGTCATGCATACCTCGTTTTCACTTCAAAAGAATGTAAATGCGACACTTCCTTGCTAGGAAGTAGCGTTTGCAGATGTCTACGTATCGAAGCAATAGAGTTCTAATGCTCCTTAAGAAGCGATATCGCTCCTCATTTCCAAGTTTCATGGTAAGATATAATATTCATTGTGAAGTGTTATGTATACCTCGTATTCACCTCAATGGAATATAAATGCTACACTTCCTTGCTAGGAAAAAGCGTTTGCAGATGCCTATGTATCATAGCAATAGAGTTACAATGCTTTTTAAAACGCGATATGGCTCCACATTTCTATGTTTGATGGTAAGACGAAATATTCATTGTGCAGTGTTACGTATACCTCGTATTCAATTCAAAAGAATGTAAATGCGACACATCCTTGCTAGGAAAAAGCGTTTGCTGATGCCTATGTATCATAGCAATAAAGTTATAATGCTTTTTAAAACGCGATATGGCTCCTCATTTCTATGTTTCATGATAAGATGTAATATTCATTGTGGAGTGTTATGTATACCTCGTATTCACCTCAAGAGAATGTAAATGCCACACTTCCTTGCTAGGAAGTAGCGTTTGCAGATGTGTACGTATCGCAGCAATGGATTTCTAATGCTTCTTAAAACGCAATACTGCACCTCACTTCTATGTTTCATGATATTATAATATTCATTGCGAAGTGTCATGTATAACTCGTATTCACTTCAAAAGAATGTAAATGCGACACTTCCTTGCTAGGAAATAGCGTTTCCAGATGCCCACGTATAGAAACAATAGCGTTTTAATGCTTCTTAAAACGAGACTTCGCTTCTCAGTTCTATGTTTCATGATGAGATATAATATTCATTGCGAAGTGTCATGTATACCTAGTATTCACTTCAAATGAATGTAAATGCGACACTTGCTTGCTAGGAAATAGCGTTTTCAGATGTCTACGTATCGAAGCAATAGAGTTTTAATGCTCCCTAAATCGCGATATCGCATCTCATTTCTTTGTTTCATGATAAGATATAATATTCATTGCGAAGTATCATGTATACCTCGTATTCACTTCAATAGAATGTAAGTGCGAAACTTCCTTGCAAGGAAATAGCGTTTGCAGATGTCTACTTATCGTAGTAATAGAGTACTAATGCTCCTTAAAACGGAATACCGCACCTCACTTCTATGTTTCATGATGTCATAATATTCATTGCGAAGTGTCATGTAAACCTCGTATTCTCTTCAAAAGGATGTAAATGCGACCCTTCCTTGCTAGGAAATAGAGTTTGCAGATGTCAACGTATCGTAGCAATTGAGTTCTAACGCTTCTTAAAATGCGATATAGCATCTCATTTCTATGTGTCATGATGAGATATAATATTCATTGCGAAGTGTCATGTAAACCTCGTATTCTCTTCAAAAGGATGTAAATGCGACACTTCCTTGCTAGGAAATAGAGTTTGCAGATGTCTACGTATCGTAGCAATAGGGTTCTAACGCTTCTTAAAACGCGATATCGCATCTTATTTCTATGTGTCATGATGAGATATAATATTCATTGCGAAGTGTCATGTATAACTCGTATTCACTTCAAAAGAATGTAAATGCGACACTTCCTTGCTAGGAAATAGCGTTTCCATATGCCTACGTATAGAAACAATAGGGTTCTAATGCTTCTTAAAACGAGACTTCGCATCTCAGTTCTATGTTTCATGATGAGATATAATATTCATTGCGAAGTGTCATGTATACCTCGTATTCACTTCAAATGAATGTAAATGCGACACTTGCTTGCTAGGAAATAGCGTTTTCAGATGTCTACGTATCGAAGCAATAGAGATTTAATGCTCCTTAAATCGCGATATCGCATTTCATTTCTTTGTTTCATGATAAGATATAATATTCATTGCGAAGTGTCATGTATACCTCGTATTCACTTCAAAAGAATGTAAGTGCGACACTTCCTTGCTAGGAAATAGCGTTTCCAGATGTCTACGTATAGAAACAATAGGGTACCAATGCTTCTTAGAACGAGACTTCGATTCTCATTTCTATGTTTCATGATAAGATATAATATTCATTGCGATGTGTCATGTATACCTCGCATACACTTCAAATGAATGTAAATGCGACACTTCCTTGCTAGGAAATAGCGTTGGCAGATGGCTACGTATCGAAGCAATAGAGATCTACTGCTTCTTAAATCGCCATATCGCATCTCATTTCTATGTTTCATGATAAGATATAATATTCATTGTGGAGTGTTATCATAACCTCGTATTCACTTCAATAGAATGTAAATGCGACACTCCCTTGCTAGGAAATAGCATTTGCAGATGTCTACGTATCGTAGCATTAGTGTTCTAATGCTTCTCAAAACGCGATATCGCATCTCCTTTCTATGTTTCATGATAAAATATAATAATCATTGCGAAGTGTCATGTATACCCCGCATACACTTCAAATGAATGTAAATGCACAACTCCCTTGCTAGGAAATAGCGTTTGCAGATGTCTACGTATCGAAGCAATAGCGTTCTAGTGCTTCTTAAAACGCGATATCGCATCACATTTCTATGTTTCATGATAAGATATAATATTCATTGCGAAGTGTCATGTATACCTCGTATTCCGTTAAAGGAATGTAAATGCGACACTTCCTTCCTAGGAAATAGTGTTTGCAGGTGTCTACGTATCGAAGCAATAGAGTTCTAATGCTTCTTAAAACGCAATACCGCACCTCACTTCTATGTTTCATGATGATATAATATTCAATTCGAAGTGTCATGTAAACTTCGTATTCTCTTCAAAAGAATGTAAATGCGATACTTCCTTGGAAGGAAATAGCGTTCGCAGAAGTCTACGAATCGTAGCAATAGATTTCTAATGCTTCTAAAATCGCGATATCGCATCTCATTTCTATGTTTCATGATAAAATATAATAATCATTGCGAAGTGTCATGTATACCCCGCATACACTTCAAATGAATGTAAATGCACAACTCCCTTGCTAGGAAATAGCGTTTGCAGATGTCTACGTACCGTAGCATTAGAGTTCTAATGCTTCTAAAACGCGATATCGCATCTCATTTCTATATTTCATGATAAGATATAATATTCATTGCGAAGTGTCATGTATACCTCGTATTCACTTCAAAAGAATGTAAGTGCGACACTTCCTTGCTAGGAAATAGCGTTTCCAGATGTCTACGTATAGAAACAATAGGGTACTAATGCTTCTTAGAACGAGACTTCGATTCTCATTTCTATGTTTCATGATAAGATATAATATTCATTGCGATGTGTCATGTATACCTCGTATTCACTTCAAAAGAATGTAAATGCGACACGTCCTTGCAAGGAAATAGCGTTTTCAGATGTCTACTTATCGTAGCAATAGAGTTCTAGTGCTTCTTAAAACCCAATACCGCACCACACTTCTATGCTTCATGATGATATAATATTCATTGCGAAGTGTCATGTAAACATCGTATTCTCTTCAAAAGAATGTAAATGCGACACGTCCTTGCAAGGAAATAGCGTTTGCAGATGTCTACTTATCGTAGCAATAGAGTTCTAATACTTCTTAAAGCGCAATACCGCACCTCACTTCTATGTTTCATGATGATATAATATTCATTGCGATGTGTCATGTATACCTCGTATTCGCTTCAAAAGTATGTAAATGCGACACTTCCTTGCAAGGAAATAGCGTTTGCAGATGTCTACTTATCGTAGCAATAGAGTACTAATGCTTCTTAAAACGCAATACCGCACATCACTTCTATGTTTCATGATGTTATAATATTCATTGCGAAGTGTCATGTAAACCTCGTATTCTCTTCAAAAGGATGTAAATGCGACACTTCCTTGCTAAGAAATAGAGTTTGCTGATGTCAACGTATCGTAGCAATTGAGTATTAACGCTTCCTAAAATGCGATATAGCATCTCATTTCTATGTGTCATGATGAGATATAATATTCATTGCGAAGTGACATGTATACCTCGTATTCACTTCAAATGAATGTAAATGCGACACTTGCTCGCTAGGAAATAGCGTTTTCAGATGTCTACGTACCGTAGCATTAGAGATCTAATGCTTCTCAAAACGCGATATCGCATCTCATTTCTATGTTTCATGATAGGATTTAATATTCATTACGAAGTGTCTTGTATACCTCGCATACACTTCAAACGAATTTAAATGCGACACTTCATTGCTAGGAAATAGCGTTGGCAGATGTCTACGTATCGAAGCAATAGAGTTCTAATGCTTCTTAAATCGCCATATCGCATCTCACTTCTATGTATCATGATAAGATGTAATATTCATTGTGCAGTGTTATGTATACCTCGCATACACTTCAAATGATTGTAAATGCGACACTTCCTTGCTAGGATATAGCGATGGCAGATGTCTACGTATCGAAGCAACAGAGTTCTAATGCTTCTTAAATCGCCAAATCGCGTCACATTTCTATGTTTCGTGATAATATATAATATTCATCGTGGAGTGTTATGCATACCTCCTATTCTCTTCAAAAGAATGTAAGTGCAACACTTCCTGGCTAAGAAATAGCGTTTGCAGATGTCTACGTAACGTAGCAGTAGAATTCTAATGCTTCTTAAAACGCGATATCACATCTCATGTCTATATTTCATGATAAGATATAATATTCATTGCGAAGTGACATGTATTGCTCACATACACTTCAAATGAACGTAAATGCGACTCTTCCTTGCTGGGATATAGCGATTGCAGATATCTACGTATGGAAGCAACAGAGTTCTAATTCTTCTTAAAACGAGATATTGCATCTCACTCCTATGTTTAATGATAATATATGATATACATTGCGGAGTGTCATGCATACCTCGTTTTCACTTCAAAAGAATGTAAATGCGACACTTCCTTGCTAGGAAGTAGCGTTTGCAGATGTCTACGTATCGAAGCAATAGAGTTCTAATGCTCCTTAAGAAGCGATATCGCTCCTCATTTCCAAGTTTCATGGTAAGATATAATATTCATTGTGAAGTGTTATGTATACCTCGTATTCACCTCAATGGAATATAAATGCTACACTTCCTTGCTAGGAAAAAGCGTTTGCAGATGCCTATGTATCATAGCAATAGAGTTACAATGCTTTTTAAAACGCGATATGGCTCCACATTTCTATGTTTGATGGTAAGACGAAATATTCATTGTGCAGTGTTACGTATACCTCGTATTCAATTCAAAAGAATGTAAATGCGACACATCCTTGCTAGGAAAAAGCGTTTGCTGATGCCTATGTATCATAGCAATAAAGTTATAATGCTTTTTAAAACGCGATATGGCTCCTCATTTCTATGTTTCATGATAAGATGTAATATTCATTGTGGAGTGTTATGTATACCTCGTATTCACCTCAAGAGAATGTAAATGCCACACTTCCTTGCTAGGAAGTAGCGTTTGCAGATGTGTACGTATCGCAGCAATGGATTTCTAATGCTTCTTAAAACGCAATACTGCACCTCACTTCTATGTTTCATGATATTATAATATTCATTGCGAAGTGTCATGTATAACTCGTATTCACTTCAAAAGAATGTAAATGCGACACTTCCTTGCTAGGAAATAGCGTTTCCAGATGCCCACGTATAGAAACAATAGCGTTTTAATGCTTCTTAAAACGAGACTTCGCTTCTCAGTTCTATGTTTCATGATGAGATATAATATTCATTGCGAAGTGTCATGTATACCTAGTATTCACTTCAAATGAATGTAAATGCGACACTTGCTTGCTAGGAAATAGCGTTTTCAGATGTCTACGTATCGAAGCAATAGAGTTTTAATGCTCCCTAAATCGCGATATCGCATCTCATTTCTTTGTTTCATGATAAGATATAATATTCATTGCGAAGTATCATGTATACCTCGTATTCACTTCAATAGAATGTAAGTGCGAAACTTCCTTGCAAGGAAATAGCGTTTGCAGATGTCTACTTATCGTAGTAATAGAGTACTAATGCTCCTTAAAACGGAATACCGCACCTCACTTCTATGTTTCATGATGTCATAATATTCATTGCGAAGTGTCATGTAAACCTCGTATTCTCTTCAAAAGGATGTAAATGCGACCCTTCCTTGCTAGGAAATAGAGTTTGCAGATGTCAACGTATCGTAGCAATTGAGTTCTAACGCTTCTTAAAATGCGATATAGCATCTCATTTCTATGTGTCATGATGAGATATAATATTCATTGCGAAGTGTCATGTAAACCTCGTATTCTCTTCAAAAGGATGTAAATGCGACACTTCCTTGCTAGGAAATAGAGTTTGCAGATGTCTACGTATCGTAGCAATAGGGTTCTAACGCTTCTTAAAACGCGATATCGCATCTTATTTCTATGTGTCATGATGAGATATAATATTCATTGCGAAGTGTCATGTATAACTCGTATTCACTTCAAAAGAATGTAAATGCGACACTTCCTTGCTAGGAAATAGCGTTTCCATATGCCTACGTATAGAAACAATAGGGTTCTAATGCTTCTTAAAACGAGACTTCGCATCTCAGTTCTATGTTTCATGATGAGATATAATATTCATTGCGAAGTGTCATGTATACCTCGTATTCACTTCAAATGAATGTAAATGCGACACTTGCTTGCTAGGAAATAGCGTTTTCAGATGTCTACGTATCGAAGCAATAGAGATTTAATGCTCCTTAAATCGCGATATCGCATTTCATTTCTTTGTTTCATGATAAGATATAATATTCATTGCGAAGTGTCATGTATACCTCGTATTCACTTCAAAAGAATGTAAGTGCGACACTTCCTTGCTAGGAAATAGCGTTTCCAGATGTCTACGTATAGAAACAATAGGGTACCAATGCTTCTTAGAACGAGACTTCGATTCTCATTTCTATGTTTCATGATAAGATATAATATTCATTGCGATGTGTCATGTATACCTCGCATACACTTCAAATGAATGTAAATGCGACACTTCCTTGCTAGGAAATAGCGTTGGCAGATGGCTACGTATCGAAGCAATAGAGATCTACTGCTTCTTAAATCGCCATATCGCATCTCATTTCTATGTTTCATGATAAGATATAATATTCATTGTGGAGTGTTATCATAACCTCGTATTCACTTCAATAGAATGTAAATGCGACACTCCCTTGCTAGGAAATAGCATTTGCAGATGTCTACGTATCGTAGCATTAGTGTTCTAATGCTTCTCAAAACGCGATATCGCATCTCCTTTCTATGTTTCATGATAAAATATAATAATCATTGCGAAGTGTCATGTATACCCCGCATACACTTCAAATGAATGTAAATGCACAACTCCCTTGCTAGGAAATAGCGTTTGCAGATGTCTACGTATCGAAGCAATAGCGTTCTAGTGCTTCTTAAAACGCGATATCGCATCACATTTCTATGTTTCATGATAAGATATAATATTCATTGCGAAGTGTCATGTATACCTCGTATTCCGTTAAAGGAATGTAAATGCGACACTTCCTTCCTAGGAAATAGTGTTTGCAGGTGTCTACGTATCGAAGCAATAGAGTTCTAATGCTTCTTAAAACGCAATACCGCACCTCACTTCTATGTTTCATGATGATATAATATTCAATTCGAAGTGTCATGTAAACTTCGTATTCTCTTCAAAAGAATGTAAATGCGATACTTCCTTGGAAGGAAATAGCGTTCGCAGAAGTCTACGAATCGTAGCAATAGATTTCTAATGCTTTTTAAATCGCGACATTGCATCCCATTTCTATGTTTCATGATAAGATATAATATGCATTGTGGAGTGATAGATATACCTCGTACTCAGTCCAAAAGAATGTAAATGCGACACTTCCTTCCTAGGAAATGGCGTTTTGCAGTTGTCTACGTATCGATGCAATAGTGTTCTAAAGCTTCTTAAAACTGGATATCGCATCTCATTTTATGTCTCATGATAAAATATAATATTCATTCCGAAGTGTTATGTATTTCTCGTCTACACTTCAAATTAATGTAAATGCGACACTTCCTTGCTAGGAAATAGCGTTTGTAGATGTCAACGCATCGTAGCAATAGAGTTTTAATGCTCCTTAAATCGCGATATCGCATCTCATTTCTATGTTTCGTGATAAGGCATATTATTCATTGCGAAGTGCCATGTATACCTCGTATTCACTTCAAAAGAATGTAAATGCGGCACTTCCTAGCTAGGAAATAGCGTTTCCAGATGTCTACGTATAGAAACTATAGGGTACTAACGCTTATTAAAACGAGACTTCGCATCTCATTTTTATGTTTCATGATGAGATATAATATTCATGCGAAGTGTCATGTATACCTCGTATTCACTTCAAAAGAATGTAAATGCGACACTTCCTTGTAAGGAAATAGCGTTTGCAGATGTCTACTTATCGTAGCAATAGAGTTCTAATGCTCCTTAAAACGCAATACCGCACCTCACTTCTACGTTTCATGATGATATAATATTCATTGCGAAGTGTCATGTAAACCTCGTACTCTCTTCAAAAGAATGAAAATGCGACACATCCTTGATAGGAAATAGCGTTTGCAGATGTCCACTTATCGCAGCAATAGTGTTCTAATGCTTCTTAAAACGCACTACCGCACCTCACTTCTATGTTTCATGATGATATAATATTCATTGCGAAGTGTCATGTAAACCTCGTATTCTCTTCAAAAGAATGTAAATGCGACACCTCCTTCCAAGGAAATAGCGTTCGCAGATGTCTACTTATCGTAGCAATAGAGTTCTAATGCTTCTTAAAACGCAATACCGCACCTCACTTCTATATTTCATGATGATATAATATTCATTGCGAAGTGTCATGTATACATCGTATTCACTTCAAAAGAATGTAAATAAGGACACTTCCATGCTAGGAATTAGTGTTTGCAGATGACTATTTATCGTAGCAATAGAGTTCTAATGCTTCTTAAAACGCAATACCGCACCTCACTTCTATGTTTCATGATGATATAATATTCATTGCGAAGTGTCATGTAAACCTCGTATTCTCTTCAAAAGAATGAAAATGCGACACTTCCTTGCTAGGAAATAGAGTTTGCAGATGTCAACGCATCGTAGCAATAGAGTTTTAATGCTCCTTAAATCGCGATATCGCATCTCATTTCTAAGTTTCGTGATAAGGTATAATATTCATTGCGAAGTGCCATGTATACCTCGTATTCCGTTAAAGGAATGTAAATGCGACACTTCCTTCCTAGGAAATAGTGTTTGCAGGTGTCTACGTATCGAAGCAATAGAGTTTTAATGCTCCTTAAATCGCGATATCGCATCTCATTTCTTTGTTTCATGATAAGATATAATATTCATTGCGAAGTGTCATGTATACCTCGTATTCACTTCAAAAGAATGTAAATCCGACACTTCCTTCCTAGGTAATAGCGTTTGCAGATGTCTACGTATCGTAGCAATAGAGTTCTAATGCTTCTTAAAACGCAATACCGCACCTCACGTCTATGTTTCATGATAAGATATAATATTCATTGCGAAGCGTCACTTATACCTCGCTTTCACATCAAATGAATGTATATGCGACACTTCCTTGCTAGGAAATGCGTTTCCTGATGTTTACGTACCGAAGCATTAGAGTTCTAATGCTTCTTAAAACATGATATCGCACCTCATTTCTATGTTTCAGGATTAGATATAATATTCATTACGAAGTGTTATGTATACCTCGTCAACACTTCAAAAGAATGTAAATGGCACACTTCCTTGCCAGGAAATAGTGTCTGCAGATGTCTACGTATCGTAGCATTAGAGTTCTGATGCTTCTTTAAACGTGATATCGCATCTCATTTCTATGTATCATGATAAGGTATAATATTCATTGCGAAGTGTAATGAATACCTCGTCTACACTTCAACAGAATGAAAATGCCACACTTCCTCGCTATGAAATAGCGTTTCCACGTGTCTAGGGATCGAAACAATAGAGTTCTAATGCTTCTTGTAACGCGATATCGCATCTCATTAATATGTTTCATGGTAACATATGACATTCATTGCAAAGTGTTATGTATACCTCGACTACTCTTCAAAAGAATGTAAATACCAAACCGTTTTTCTAGGAAATAGCGTTCCCAGTTGCCTACGCATCGAAGCAATCGAGTTCTAATGCTTCTTAAAACGCGATATTGCACCTCATTTCTGTGTTTCGTGATAAGATATAATATTCATTGTGTAGTGTTATGTATACCTCGTATTCACTTCAATAGAATGTAAATGCTGCACTTCCTTGCTAGGAAATAGCGTTTGCTGATGTCGCCGTATCGAAGCAATTGTGTTCTAATGCTTCATAAATCGCAATATCGCATCTCATTTCTATGTTTCCTGGAAAGATATAATATTCATTGCGAAGTGTCATGTATACCTCGTATTCACTTCAAAAGAATGTAAGTGCAACGCTTCCTTGCCTTTAAATAGCGTTTGCAGATGTCCACGTACCGTAGCAATAGGTTTCTAATGCTTTTTAAATCGCGATACCGCATCTCATTTCTATGTTTCATGATAAGATATAACATTCATTGTGGAGTGTTATGTATACCTCGTATTCACTTCAAAAGAATGTAAATGCGACACATCCTTCCTAGGAAATAGCGTTTGCAGATGTCTCCGTATCGAAGCAATAGCGTTCCAATGCTT
Organism: Xylocopa sonorina; assembly: GCF_050948175.1. Lineage (NCBI taxonomy): Eukaryota > Metazoa > Arthropoda > Insecta > Hymenoptera > Apidae > Xylocopa > Xylocopa sonorina. The sequence continues at coordinate 1,472,308 of NW_027490102.1, read as the reverse complement.
CTCATATCGTGATATCGCATCGCATTCCTATATTTCATGACAAGATATAATATTCATTGTGGAGTGTTATGTATACCTCGTATTCACTGTAAAAGAAAGTAAATGCGACACATCCTTGCTAGGAAATAGCGTCTGCTGATATCTACGTATCGTAGCAATTGAGTTCTAATGCTTCTTAAATCGCCATATCGCATATCATTTCTATGTTTCATAATTCGATATAGTATTCTCTGTGGATTGTTATGTGTACCTCGTATTCACATCAAAAGAATGTAAATACGACACTTCCTTCCTGGGAAATAGCGTTTGCAGATGTCTACGTATCGTAGCAATAGATTTCTAATACTTTTTAAATCGCGATATCGCATCTCATTTCTATGTTTCATGATGAGATATAACATTCATTGTGGAGTATTATGTATACCCCGTATTCACTTCAAAGGAATGTAGGTGCTACTCTTCCTTGCTATTAGATAGCTTTATCAGATGTCGACGTGTCGTAGCAACAGAATTATAATGCTTTTTAGATCGCGATATAGCGCCTCATTTCTATGTTTCTAGATAAGGTATAATATTCATTGTGGAGTGTTATGTGTACCTCGCATTCACTTCAAAACAATGTAAATGCGACACTTCCTTGCTAGGAAATAGCGTTTGCAGATGTCTACGTATCGAAGCAATAGGGTCCTAATGCTTCTTATAACGAGATACGTCTCTCAATCCTATGTTTTATGATAAGATATAATATTCATTGCGATGTCTCTTGTATACCTCGCATACACTTCTAACGAATGTAAATGCGACACTTCCTAGCTAGGAAAAAGAGTTTGCAGATGTCTACGTATCGAAGCACTAGGGTTCTAATGCTCCTTAAACTGCGATGTTGTTCCTCATTTCTATGTTTCATGTTAAGATATAATATTCATTGTGCATTGTTATGTATACCTCATATTCACTTCAAAAGAATGTAAATGCGACACTTCCTTGCTAGGATATAGCGTTTCCAGATATCTACGTATCGTAGCAATAGAGTTCTAGTGTTTCTTAAAACGCGATATCGCATCTCACTTCTATGTTTCATGACACGATAAAATATTCGTTGCGAAGTGTCATGTATACCTCGTCTTCTCTTCAAAAGAATGTAAATGCGACAGTTCCTTGCTAGGAAATAGCGTCTGCAGATGTCTGCGTATCGAAGCAATATAGTTCTAATGCTTCTTATAACGAGATATCGCATCTTATTTCTATGTGTCATGATGAGATATAATATTCATTGCGAAGTGTCATGTATAACTCGTATTCACTACAAAAGAATGTAAATGCGACACTTCCTTGCTAGGAAATAGCGTTTCCAGATGCCCACGTTTAGAAACAATAGCGTTCTAATGCTTCTTAAAACGAGACTTCGCATCTCAGTTCTATGTTTCATGATGAGATATAATATTCATTGCGAAGTGTCATGTATACCTCGTATTCACTTCAAATGAATGTAAATGCGACACTTGCTTGCTAGGAAATAGCGTTTTCAGATGTCTACGTATCGAAGCAATAGAGTTTTAATGCTCCTTAAATCGCGATATCGCATCTCATTTCTTTGTTTCATGATAAGATATAATATTCATTGCGAAGTATCATGTATACCTCGTATTCACTTCAGAAGAATGTAAGTGTGACACTTCCTTGCAAGGAAATAGCGTTTGCAGATGTCTACTTATCGTAGCAATAGAGTACTAATGCTCCTTAAAACGGAATACCGCACCTTACTTCTATGTTTCATGATGTCATAATATTCATTGCGAAGTGTCATGTAAACCTCGTATTCTCTTCAAATGGATATAAATGCGACCCTTCCTTGCTAGGAAATAGAGTTTGCAGATGTCAACGTATCGTAGCAATTGAGTTCTAACGCTTCTTAAAATGCCATATAGCATCTCATTTCTATGTGTCATGATGAGATATAATATTCATTGCGAAGTGTCATGTAAACCTCGTATTCTCTTCATAAGGATGTAAATGCGACACTTCCTTGCTAGGAAATAGAGTTTGCAGACGTCTACGTATCGTAGCAATAGGGTTCTAACGCTTCTTAAAACGCGATATCGCATCTTATTTCTATGTGTCATGATGAGATATAATATTCATTGCGAAGTGTCATGTATAACTCGTATTCACTACAAAAGAATGTAAATGCGACACTTCCTTGCTAGGAAATAGCGTTTCCAGATGCCTACGTATAGAAACAATAGGGTTCTAATGCTTCTTAAAACGAGACTTCGCATCTCAGTTCTATGTTTCATGATGAGATATAATATTCATTGCGAAGTGTCATGTATACCTCGTATTCACTTGAAATGAACGTAAATGCGACACTTGCTTGCTAGGAAATAGCGTTTTCAGATGTCTACGTATCGAAGCAATAGAGTTCTAATGCTTCTTAAATCGCCATATCGCATCTCACTTCTATGTATCATGATAAGATGTAATATTCATTGTGCAGTGTTATGTATACCTCGCATACACTTCAAATGATTGTAAATGCGACACTTCCTTGCTAGGATATAGCGATGGCAGATGTCTACGTATCGAAGCAACAGAGTTCTAATGCTTCTTAAATCGCCAAATCGCGTCACATTTCTATGTTTCGTGATAATATATAATATTCATCGTGGAGTGTTATGCATACCTCCCATTCACTTCAAAAGAATGTAAGTGCAACACTTCCTGGCTAGGAAATAGCGTTTGCAGATGTCTACGTAACGTAGCAGTAGAATTCTAATGCTTCTTAAAACGCGATATCGCATCTCATGTCTATATTTCATGATAAGATATAATATTCATTGCGAAGTGACATGTATTGCTCACATACACTTCAAATGAACGTAAATGCGACTCTTCCTTGCTAGGATATAGCGATTGCAGATGTCTACGTATGGAAGCAACAGAGTTCTAATTCTTCTTAAAACGAGATATTGCATCTCACTCCTATGTTTAATGATAATATATGATATACATTGCGGAGTGTCATGCATACCTCGTTTTCACTTCAATAGAATGTAAGTGCGACACTTCCTTGCAAGGAAATAGCGTTTGCAGATGTCTGCTTATCGTAGTAATAGAGTACTAATGCTCCTTAAAACGGAATACCGCACCTCACTTCTATGTTTCATGATGTCATAATATTCATTGCGAAGTGTCATGTAAATCTCGTATTCTCTTCAAAAGGATGTAAATGCGACCCTTCCTTGCTAGGAAATAGAGTTTGCAGATGTCAACGTATCGTAGCAATTGAGTTCTAACGCTTCTTAAAATGCGATATAGCATCTCATTTCTATGTGTCATGATGAGATATAATATTCATTGCGATGTGTCATGTATACCTCGTATTCTCTTCAAAAGAATGTAAATGCGACACGTCCTTGCAAGGAAATAGCGTTTGCAGATGTCTACTTATCGTAGGAATAGGGTTCTAATACTTCTTAAAGCGCAATACCGCACCTCACTTCTATGTTTCATGATGATATAATATTCATTGCGAACTGTCATGTAATCCTCGTATTCTCTTCGAAAGAGTGAAAATGCGACACTCCCTTGCTAGGAAATAGCGTTTGCAGATGTCTACTTATCGTAGCAATAGAGTTCTAATGCTTCTTAAAACGCAATACCGCTCCTCACTTCTATGTTTCATGATGATATAATATTCATTGCGAAGTGTCATGTAAACCTCGTATTCTCTTCAAAAGAATGAAAATGCGACACTTCCTTGCAAGGAAATAGCGTTTGCAGATGTCTACTTATCGTAGCAATAGAGTTCTAATGCTTCTTAAAACGCAATACCGCACCTCACCTCTATGTTTCATGATGATATAATATTCATTGCGAAGTGTCACGTATACCTCGTATTCACTTCAAAAGAATGTAAATCCGACACTTCCTTCCTAGGAAATAGCGTTTGCAGATGTCTACTTATCGTAGCAGTATATTTCTAATGCTTCTTAAAACGCAATACCGCACCTCACTTCTATATTTCATAATGATATAATATTCATTGCGATGTGTCATGTATACCTCGTATTCACTTCAAATGAATGCAAACGCGACACTTCCTTGCTAGGAAATAGCGTTTGCAGATGTCTACGTATCGAAGCAATAGAGTTCTAGTGATTCTTAAAACGCTATATCGCATCTCATTTCTATGTTTCATGATAAGATATAATATTCATTGCGAAGTATCATGTATACCTTGTATTCACTTCAAAAGAATGTAAATGCGACACTTCCTTGCTAGGAAATAGCGTTTCCAGATGTCTCGTTATCGAAACTGTAGAGTTCTAATGCTTCATAAAAGAAGATGTCGCATCTCATTTCTATGATTCATGATAAGATATAGTATTCATTGCGAAGTGTCATGTATTTCTCTCATACACTTCAAATGAATGTAAATGCGACACTTCCTTGGTAGGTAATAGCGTTGGCGGATGTCTACTTATCGAAGCAATTGAGTTCCAATGCTTCTTAAAACGAGATTTCGCATCTCATTTTTATGTTTCATGATAAGATATAGTATTCATTGCGAAGTGTCATGAATATCTCGCATTCACTTCAAAAGAATGTAAATGCGACACTTCCTTTCTAGGTAATTGCGTTTCCAGATGTCTACGTATCGAAGCAATATAATACATATACAATGTATTATTAGCAAGCAATATATACATTTATAATGCTTCTTAAATCGTCATATCGCATCTCATTTCTATGTTTCATTATAAGATATGATATTCACTGTGGAGTGTTGTGTATACCTCGTATTCACTTCAAATGAATGTGAATGCGACACTTCCTTGCTAGGAAATAGCGTCTGCAGATATCTACGTATCGTAGCAATAGATTTCTAACGCTTCTTAAAACGCGATATCGCATTGCACTTCTTTGTTTCATGATAAGATATAATATTCACTGCGAAGTGTCATGTATACCTCGTATTCTCTTCAAAAGAATGTAAATGCGACACTTCCTTGCTAGGAAGTAGCGTTTGCAGATGTCTACGTATCGAAGCAATAGAGTTCTAATGCTCCTTAAGACGCGATATCGCTCCTCATTTCCAAGTTTCATGGTAAGATATAATATTCATTGTGAAGTGTTATGTATACCTCGTATTCACCTCAATGGAATATAAATGCTACACTTCCTTGCTAGGAAAAAGCGTTTGCAGATGCCTATGTATCATAGCAATAGAGTTACAATGCTTTTTAAAACGCGATATGGCTCCTCATTTCTATGTTTGATGGTAAGACGAAATATTCATTGTGCAGTGTTACGTATACCTCGTATTCAATTCAAAAGAATGTAAATGCGACACATCCTTGCTAGGAAAAAGCGTTTGCTGATGCCTATGTATCATAGCAATAAAGTTATAATGCTTTTTAAAACGCGATATGGCTCCTCATTTCTATGTTTCATGATAAGATGTAATATTCATTGTGGAGTGTTATGTATACCTCGTATTCACCTCAAGAGAATGTAAATGCCACACTTCCTTGCTAGGAAGTAGCGTTTGCAGATGTGTACGTATCGCAGCAATGGATTTCTAATACTTCTTAAAACGCAATACTGCACCTCACTTCTATGTTTCATGATATTATAATATTCATTGCGAAGTGTCATGTATAACTCGTATTCACTTCAAAAGAATGTAAATGCGACACTTCCTTGCTAGGAAATAGCGTTTCCAGATGCCCACGTATAGAAACAATAGCGTTTTAATGCTTCTTAAAACGAGACTTCGCATCTCAGTTCTATGTTTCATGATGAGATATAATATTCATTGCGAAGTGTCATGTATACCTAGTATTCACTTCAAATGAATGTAAATGCGACACTTGCTTGCTAGGAAATAGCGTTTTCAGATGTCTACGTATCGAAGCAATAGAGTTTTAATGCTTCTTAAAACGCAATACCGCACCTCACCTCTATGTTTCATGATAAGATATAATATTCATTGCGATGTGTCTTGTATACGTCGCATACACTTCAAATGAATGTAAATGCGACACTTCCCTGCTAGGAAATAGCGTTGGCAGATGTCTACGTATCGAAGCAATAGAATTCTAATGCTTCCTAAATCGCGATATCGAATCTCATTTCTATGTTTCATGATAAGATATAATATTCATTGCGGAGTGTCATGTATACCTCGTATGCACTTCAACAGAATGTAAATGCGACACTTCCTTGCTTGGAAGTAGCGTTTGCACATGTCTACGTATCGAAGAAGAAGAGTTCTATTGTCCCTTAAGTCGCGATACCGCATCTCATTTCTATGTTTCATGATAAGATATAATTTTCATTGTGCAGTGTTATGTTTATCTCGTCTACACTTCAAACGAATGTAAATGCGGCACTTCCCTGATAGGAAATAGCGTTTGCAGATGTCTACGAATCGTAGCAACGGAATTCTAATGCTTCTTAAAACGCGAAATCGATACTCATTTCTATGTTTCATGATAACATATAATATTCATTGTGGAATGTTTTGTCTACCTCGTATTCACTTCAAAGGAATGTAAATGCGACACCTCCTTGGTAGAAAATAGAGTCTGCAGATGTCTATGTATCGTAGCAAAGGTGTTCTAATGCTTCTTAAAACGCGAAATCGATCCTCATTTCTTGGTTTCATGATGAGATATAATATTCATTGTGGAGTGTTAAGTATACCTCGTATTCAGTTCAGAAGAATGTAAATGCGACACTTCCTTGCTAGGAAATAGCGTTTGCAGGTGTCTACGTATCGAAGCAATAGAGCTCTAATTCTTCTTAAAACTGGATATTGCATCTCATTTCTATGTTTCATGATAAGATATGACACTAATTGCGAAGAGTCATATATACCTCGTATTCACATCAAAAGAAGGTAAACACGACAGTTCCTTGCTAGGATATAGCGTTTGCAGTTTTCTACGTATCGAAGCAATAGAGTTCTGATGCTTCTTAAAACGCGATAACGCATCTCATTTCTATTTTTCATGATAAAATATAATATTCATTGCGTAGTGTTATGTATACATCGTCTACACTTAAAAGGAATGTAAATGTGACACTTCCTTGCTAGGAAATAGCGTTTGCAGATGTCTACGTATCAAAGCAATAGAGATATACTGCTTCTTAAATCGCCATATCGAATCTCATTTCTATGTTTCATGATGAGATATAATATTCATTGTGGAGTGTTATCATAACCTCGTATTCACTTCAATAGAATGTAAATGCGACACTCCCTTGCTAGCAAATAGCATTTGCAGATGTCAACGTATCGTAGCATTAGTGTTCTAATGCTTCTAAAATCGCGATATCGCATCTCATTTCTATGTTTCATGATAAAATATAATAATCATTGCGAAGTGTCATGTATACCCCGCATACACTTCAAATGAATGTAAATGCACAACTCCCTTGCTAGGAAATAGCGTTTGCAGATGTCTACGTACCGTAGCATTAGAGTTCTAATGCTTCTAAAACGCGATATCGCATCTCATTTCTATATTTCATGATAAGATATAATATTCATTGCGAAGTGTCTTGTATACGTCGCGTACACTTCAAATGAATGTAAATGTGACATTTCCCTGCTAGGAAATAGCGTTGGCAGATGTTTACGTATCGAAGCAATAGCGTTCTAATGCTTCTTAAAACGCGATATCGCATCACATTTCTATGTTTCATGATAAGATATAATATTCATTGCGAAGTGTCATGTATACCTCGTATTCACTTCAAAAGAATGTAAATGAGACACCTCCTTGCTAGGAAATAGCGCTTGCAGATGTCTACGTATCGTAGCAATGGGGTTCTATTGCTTCTCAAATCGCGATATCGCATCACATTTCTATGTTTCACGATAAGATATAATATTCATTGTGGTGTGTTATGTATACCACGTATTCACTTCAAAAGAATGTAAATGCGACACTTCCATGATAGGAAATAGCGTTTGCATATGTCTCCGTATAGAAGCAGTAGAGCTCTAATGCTCCTTAAATCGCGATATCGCATTTCATTTCTATATTTCGTTATAAGGTATAATATTCATTGGGGAGTGTTATGTATAACTCGTATTCACTTCAAAGGAATGTAAATGCGACACTTCCTTGCAATTAAATAGCGTCTGCACATGTCAACGTATCGTAGCAATAGAGATCTAATGCTTCTCAAAACGCGATATCGCATCTCATTTCCATGTTTCATGATAAGATATAATATTCATTGCGAAGTTACATGTATACCTCGTATTCACTTCAAAAGAATGTAAATGCGACACTTCCCTGCTATTAAATAGCGTTTGCAGGTGTCTACGTATCGTAGCAATAGAGTTCTAATGCTTCTTAAATCGCGATATCGCATCTTACTTCCACGTTTCATGGTAAGATATAATATTCATTGTGCAGTGTTATGTATATCTCGTCTACACTTCAAATGAATGTAAATGCGACACTTCCTTCCTGGGGAATAGCGTCTGCATATATCTACGTACCGTAGCAATAGAGTTCTAATGTTTCGTAAAACGAGATATCGCACCTCATTTCTGTTCCAGGATAAGATGTAATATACATTGACGAGTGTCATGTATATTTCGTATGCACCTCAAAAGGTTGTAAGTGCGACACTTCCTTGCTAGGAAGTAGCGTCTGCAGATGTCTACGTATCGCAGCAACAGAGTTCTAATGCTTCTTATAACGCGATATCGCATCTGATTTCTATGTTTCACGATAAGAGATAATATTCATTGCGAAGTGTCATGTACACCTCGCATTCACTTTAAAAGTATGTAAATGAGACACTTCCATGCTAGGAAATAGCGTTTGCAGATGTCTACGTATCGTAGCAATAGTGTTCTAATTTTTCGTAAAACGCAATATCGCATTTCATTTCTATGTTTCTTTGTAAGATAAAATAATCATTGCGAAGTGTCACTTATACCTCGCATACACTTCAAATGAATGTAAATGCGACACTTCATTGCTAGGAAATAGCTTTTGCTGATGTCTACTTATCGCAGAAACAGTGTTCTAATGCTTCTTAAATCGCGATTTCGCATCTCAGTTCTATATTTCATGATAAGATATAATATTCAATGCGGAGTGTCATGTATACCTCGTATTCACTTCAAAAGAATGTAAATGCGACACTTCCTTGCTAGGAAATAGCGCTTGCAGATGTCTACGTATCGTAGCAATAGGGTTCTACTGCTTCTTAAATCGCGATATCGCATCTTATTTCTATGTTTCATAATAAGATATAATATTCATTGTGGAGTGTTATGTACACCTCGTATTCACTTCAAAAGAATGTAAATGCGACACTTCCTTGCTAGGAAATTGCGTTTGCAGATGTCTACGTATCGTAGCAATAGTGTTCTAGTGTTTCTTAAAACGCGATATCGCATCTCATTTCTATGTTTCATGATAAGATATAATTTTCATTGCGAAGTGTCATGTATACCTCGCATACACTTCAAATGAATGCAAATGCGGCACTTCTTTGCTAGGAAATAGCGTTGGCAGATGTTTACGTATCGAAGCAATAGCGTTCTAGTGCTTCTTAAAACGCGATATCGCATCACATTTCTATGTTTCATGATAAGATATAATATTCATTGCGAAGTGTCATGTATACCTCGTATTCCGTTAAAGGAATGTAAATGCGACACTTCCTTCCTAGGAAATAGTGTTTGCAGGTGTCTACGTATCGAAGCAATAGAGTTCTAATGCTTCTTAAAACGCAATACCGCACCTCACTTCTATGTTTCATGATGATATAATATTCAATTCGAAGTGTCAAGTAAACTTCGTATTCTCTTCAAAAGAATGTAAATGCGATACTTCCTTGGAAGGAAATAGCGTTCGCAGAAGTCTACGAATCGTAGCAATAGATTTCTAATGCTTTTTAAATCGCGACATTGCATCCCATTTCTATGTTTCATGATAAGATATAATATGCATTGTGGAGTGATAGATATACCTCGTACTCAGTCCAAAAGAATGTAAATGCGACACTTCCTTCCTAGGAAATGGCGTTTTGCAGTTGTCTACGTATCGATGCAATAGTGTTCTAAAGCTTCTTAAAACTGGATATCGCATCTCATTTTTATGTTTCATGATGAGATATAATATTCATGCGAAGTGTCATGTATACCTCGTATTCACTTCAAAAGAATGTAAATGCGACACTTCCTTGTAAGGAAATAGCGTTTGCAGATGTCTACTTATCGTAGCAATAGAGTTCTAATGCTCCTTAAAACGCAATACCGCACCTCACTTCTACGTTTCATGATGATATAATATTCATTGCGAAGTGTCATGTAAACCTCGTACTCTCTTCAAAAGAATGAAAATGCGACACATCCTTGATAGGAAATAGCGTTTGCAGATGTCCACTTATCGCAGCAATAGTGTTCTAATGCTTCTTAAAACGCACTACCGCACCTCACTTCTATGTTTCATGATGATATAATATTCATTGCGAAGTGTCATGTAAACCTCGTATTCTCTTCAAAAGAATGTAAATGCGACACTTCCTTCCAAGGAAATAGCGTTCGCAGATGTCTACTTATCGTAGCAATAGAGTTCTAATGCTTCTTAAAACGCAATACCGCACCTCACTTCTATATTTCATGATGATATAATATTCATTGCGAAGTGTCATGTATACATCGTATTCACTTCAAAAGAATGTAAATAAGGACACTTCCATGCTAGGAATTAGTGTTTGCAGATGACTATTTATCGTAGCAATAGAGTTCTAATGCTTCTTAAAACGCAATACCGCACCTCACTTCTATGTTTCATGATGATATAATATTCATTGCGAAGTGTCATGTAAACCTCGTATTCTCTTCAAAAGAATGAAAATGCGACACTTCCTTGCTAGGAAATAGAGTTTGCAGATGTCAACGCATCGTAGCAATAGAGTTTTAATGCTCCTTAAATCGCGATATCGCATCTCATTTCTAAGTTTCGTGATAAGGTATAATATTCATTGCGAAGTGCCATGTATACCTCGTATTCCGTTAAAGGAATGTAAATGCGACACTTCCTTCCTAGGAAATAGTGTTTGCAGGTGTCTACGTATCGAAGCAATAGAGTTTTAATGCTCCTTAAATCGCGATATCGCATCTCATTTCTTTGTTTCATGATAAGATATAATATTCATTGCGAAGTGTCATGTATACCTCGTATTCACTTCAAAAGAATGTAAATCCGACACTTCCTTCCTAGGTAATAGCGTTTGCAGATGTCTACGTATCGTAGCAATAGAGTTCTAATGCTTCTTAAAACGCAATACCGCACCTCACGTCTATGTTTCATGATAAGATATAATATTCATTGCGAAGCGTCACTTATACCTCGCTTTCACATCAAATGAATGTATATGCGACACTTCCTTGCTAGGAAATGCGTTTCCTGATGTTTACGTACCGAAGCATTAGAGTTCTAATGCTTCTTAAAACATGATATCGCACCTCATTTCTATGTTTCAGGATTAGATATAATATTCATTACGAAGTGTTATGTATACCTCGTCAACACTTCAAAAGAATGTAAATGGCACACTTCCTTGCCAGGAAATAGTGTCTGCAGATGTCTACGTATCGTAGCATTAGAGTTCTGATGCTTCGTTAAACGTGATATCGCATCTCATTTCTATGTATCATGATAAGGTATAATATTCATTGCGAAGTGTAATGAATACCTCGTCTACACTTCAACAGAATGAAAATGCCACACTTCCTCGCTATGAAATAGCGTTTCCACGTGTCTAGGGATCGAAACAATAGAGTTCTAATGCTTCTTGTAACGCGATATCGCATCTCATTAATATGTTTCATGGTAACATATGACATTCATTGCAAAGTGTTATGTATACCTCGACTACTCTTCAAAAGAATGTAAATACCAAACCGTTTTTCTAGGAAATAGCGTTCCCAGTTGCCTACGCATCGAAGCAATCGAGTTCTAATGCTTCTTAAAACGCGATATCGCATTTCATTTTAATGTTTCATGATATGATGTAATATTCATTGCGAATTGTTATGCATACCTCATCTACACTTCAATAGAATGTAAATGTCACATGTCCTTTCTAGGAAATAGCGTTTCCAGATGTCTACGTATCGAAGCACTGTAGTTCTAATGCGTCTTAAAACGCGATATCTTATCGCACTTGTATGTTTCATGTTGAGATATAATGTTCATCGCGAAGCGTTATGTATGCTTCGACTACACTTCAAATGAATGTAAATGTCACACGCCCTTGCTAGGAAATAGCGTTTCCAGATGTCTACGTATCGAAGCAATAGAGTTCTAATGCATCTTAATACGCGATATCGCATCTCATTTCAATGTTTCATGATATGATATAATATTCATTGCGAAGTGATATGTATACCTCATCTACTATTCAAAAGAATATAAATGCAACACTTCCTTGCTAGGTAATAGTATTTCCAGATGCCTTCGTATCGAAGCAATAGTGTTTCAATGCATCTTGAAACGCGGTATTGCAACTCATTCCTATGCTTCATGATAAGATATAATAGTCATCGCGATGTGTTGTGCATACCTCATCAACACTTCAAAAGAATGATAATGCCACACTTCCTTGCTAGGAAATAGTGTTTCCAGATGTCTAGGTATAGAAGCAATTGAGTTCTAATGCTTCATAAAACGCGATATAGCAACTCATTTCTATGTTTTATTATCAGATGTAATACTCATTGTGCAGTGCTATGTATACTTCGTATTCACTTCAAAAGAATGTAAATGCGGCACTTTCTTGCTAGAAAGTAGCGTTTGCAGATGTCAACATATCGATAAAATAGAGTTCTAGTGCTTCTCAAAACGCGATATCGCATCACATATCTATGTTTCATGATAAGATATAATATTAATTGCGAAGTGTCATGTACACCTCGCATACACTTCAAATCATTGTAAATGCGACACTTCCTTGCTAGGAAGTAGCGTTTGCAGATGTCTACGTGTCGATGCAATAGAGTTCTCATCCTCCTTAAATCGCGATATCGCATCTCATTTCTATGTTTCATGATAAGAAATAATATTCATTGAGGAGGGTTATGTATATCTAGTCTACACTGAAAAGGAATGTAAACGCGACACTTCCTTGCTAGGTAATACCTTTTACAGATGTCTACGTATCGAAGCATTAGAGTTCTAATGCTTCTTAAAATGAGACATCGCATCCCATTTCTATGTTTCATGGTGAGATATAATATTCATTGCGAAGTGTCATGCATACCTCGTATTCACCTCAAAAGAATCTAAATGCGACACTTCCTTGCTAGGAAATAGCGTTGGCAGATGTCTACGTATCGAAACAATGGAGTTCTAATGCTTCTTAAAACGCGATATCGCTTCCCATTACTATGTTTCATGATAAGATATAATACACATTGCGCAGTGTTATGTATCCCTCGTATTCACATCAAATGTAGGTAAATGCGACACTTCCTTGTTAGGAAATAGCGTTTACAGATGTCTACGTATCGAAGCAATAGAGTTCTAATGCTTCTTAAATCGTCATATCGCATCTCATTTCTATGTTTCATAATAAGATATAATATTCATTGTGCAGTGTTATGTATACCCCGTATTCACTTCAAAAGAATTTAATACGACACTTCCTTGCAAGGAAATAGCGTTTGCAGATGTCTACGTATCGTAGCAATAGAGTTCTAATGCTTCTCAAAACGCGATATCGCAACCCAATTCTATTAATCATGATAAGACGTAATATTCATTGCGAAGTGTCTAGTATACCTCGCATACACTTCAAATGAATGTAAATGCGACACTTCCTTGCTAGGAAATAGCGTTTGCAGAAGTCTACGTATTGTAGCAGTAGAGTTCTAATGCTTCTCAAAAGGCGATATCGCATCTCATTTCTATGTTTCACGATAAGATATAATATTCATTGTGGAGTGTTTTGTATACCTCGTATTCACTTCAAAGAATGTAAATGCGACACTTCCTTGCTAGGAAATAGCGTCTGCAGATGTCTATGTATCGTAGCAATAGAGTTCTAATGCTTCTTAAAACGCGAATCCATCCTCATTTCTATGTTTCACGATAAAATCTAATATTCATTGTGGAGTATTATGTATACCTCGTCTACACTTCCTAAGAATGTAAATGCGACACTTCCTTGCTAGGAAATAGCGTTTGCAGATGTCTACGTATCGTAGCAAGAGAGTTCTAATGCTGCTTAAAACGCGATATCGCATCACATTTCTATGTTTCATGATAAGATATAATATTCATTGCGAAGTGTCATGTATACCTCGTATTCACTTCAAAAGAATGTAAATGCGACACTTCCATGCTAGGAAATAGCGTTTGCAGATGTCTACGTGTCGTAGCAATAGAGTTGTAATGCTTCTTAGAACGCGATATCGCATCTCATTTCTATGTTCCATGATAAGATATAATATTCATTGCGATGTGTCACTTATACAGCTCATGCTCTTCGAATGAGTGTAAATGCGACACTTCCTTGCTATAGCAAATAGCGTTTGCAGATGTCTCCGTGTCGAAGCAATAGAGATCTAATGCTTCTTAAATCGCGATATCGCAACTCATTTCTATGTTTCATGATAAGATATAATATTCATTGCAAAGTGTCATGTGTACCTCGTATTCACTTCAAACGAATGTAAATGCGACACTTCCTTGCTAGGAAATAGCGTTTGCAGGTATCTACGTATCGAAGCAATAGATTTCCAACGCTTCTTAAAACGAGATATCGCATCTCATCTCTATGTTTCATGATAAGATATTATATGCATTGCGAAGTGTCATGTATACCTTGTATTCACTTCAAAAGAGTGAAAATGCGACACTTCCTTGCTAGGAAGTAGCGGTTGCAGATGTCTACGAATCGAAGCAATAGAGTTCTAAGGCTTCTTAAATTGCGATATCGCATCTCATTTCTATGTTTCATGATAAGATATAATATTCATTGCGAGGTGTCATGTATACCTCGTATTCGCTTCAGAAGAATGTAAATGCGACACTTCCGTTCTAGGAAATAGCGTTTCCAGATGTCTACGTATCGAAGCAATAGTGTTCTAATGCTTCTTAAATCGCGATATTGCATCTCATTTCTATGTTTCAAGATAAGATATAATATTCATTGCGAAGTGTCACGTATGCCTCGCATACACTTGAAATGTATGTAAATGCGACACTTCCTTGCTAGGAAACAGTGTTTGCAGATGTTTACGTATCGTAGCAATTGAGTTCTAATGCTTCTATGACGTCAGGCGCACCGCCTTCCACCCTCTGGCGCCAACCACCATCCGCAGCATCCATAACCGGGGCACCGCTCTTCCGCCAGCACCGGTATCCGTATCCTCCGTACACGGGCCGCACGACGATTCGGCGCCCCAAGACGAGGAGACAACGCCACGAGGACGAGGAGTTCCTCTTCACGTACGAATCCCAATTACCTGCGATCACACAACCATACGCTTATTTCTCATACAACGCGATTCTAGATTAAGCACTGTACACGAATCATGTACATACACAATCCAACACACACCTAGATATAAGCGTATATTTGTACAGTCATAATTTCTAAGACATATAGAATATAAGCTGCGATGCGCGCCCGCGCGCACTCGACGCTCGCGGCTCACGCTGAACGCGAGCCGCACCCCACTCCGACCGGCCGCCCCACCGCGAGGGCCGAGCGGCCGCCCCACTACGACAGTACGACCCACTCGAAGGACCCAGCGACTCGCGCGCCGCGCGACCCGAGGAAGTCGCGGACGCGCCACCGAGAGATCAATTCCATCGAGTCCCATCTCGGTCACAGTTCTAATCTCAAATCCGAATCGAGCAATACGCTCCTCTGCTACGAGCTGTCAGCTCTCATGCAGCCAACTGTATCGCATCTCCATTAGCGGAGTCCTTATTGTAACTTAGTTCTATTTCTATTTCAAATTAATTCTTTAGTTGATAACTTAAACATAGTATATTGTAGGAGGATAGTGATATTATAGGATATACTCTTGTTTTACCAAATCTAAGTCTCCTTATTCGATTACAAGTTCCTTAAATTCGATTCCACGTGTACGCTTGCGATTCCTATTTAATTCACACGATTCATCTGCGACAGTTCTGTACGCTGGACGGTCTTTGAGCGCTCCAACGCTCGACTGCTCTTTCTGCATTTCTATCGTATCCAGGATATCTTGAACAAGGATCGATCTCGGTAAGCCAGAGCGCACCATCGCTTGGCCGAACCGTATTCTGTCATAGTGCAAGCGCCCTTCATAAATCTCGAGCCACCGAAAAGGCGTACACGACGCGCGGGGAGGAAAGAATATCTGCGCCGCCTCATTCGTGAATACGCGAGTTGTACATCCGGACATCCATACGTCTGCAACGCCGTTTCCGTTCCTGCGAAGCAGGTATTCGCAGCGGTACGTCCAAATCGAATCCACGATCACACGGTTCCAGCTCCAGTTTCATCCAGCCGTAGCTCGCCTGCCTGGAGACTCATTCCCGTCGACGCTCCGCTGATCCAGCAGTACGCCGCGGCTATTCCGGTCACGGATCCACGGCGCCATAGACACCTGGAACGAGAAGCGAAACACCATAAAGAAGACGACGAAAGGTAAATTTTAAGGCGTAATTTTGGTTAAATCGAGTTCCGACCGCCAACGAACCCGGCCCCGTCGCAATTCGCGTAGGTTTACGGGAAATGATACGAATCGTGCCATCGGATCGAGCACAATCACACCACGGGACGTGACACATGTATACCTCGTATTCACCACAAAAGAATGTAAATGCGACACTTCCTTGCTAGGAAATAGCGTTTCCAGATATCTACGTATCGAAGCAATAGAGTTCTAATGCTTCTTAAAACGAGATATCGCATCCCATTTCAATGTTTCGTGATAAGATATAATGTTCATTGCGAAGTGTCATGTATAACTCGTATTAACATCAAAAGAATGTAAATGCGCCACTTCCTTGCCGGGAAATTTTGTTTGCAGATGTCTACGTATCGAAGCAATAGAGTTCTAATCCTACTTAAAACGCGAAATCGCAGCTCATTTCTATGTTTCATGATAAGATATAATATTCATTGCGATGTGTCATGTATACCTCGTATTCGCTTCAAAAGAATGTAAATGCGACACTTCCTTGCAAGGAAATAGCGATTGCAGGTGTCTGCGTATCGTAGCAATAGTGTTCTAATGCTTTTTAAATCGCGATATGGCATCTCATATCTATTTTTCATGATAAGATATAATATTCATTGTTTAGTGTTATGTATACCTCGTATTCACTTAAAAAGAATGTAAATGCGACACTTCCATGCTAGGAAATAGCGTTTGCAGATGTCTACGTATCGTAGCAATGGAGTTCTAATGCTTCTCAAAACGAGATATCGCATCTCATTTCTATGTTTCATGATAAGATATAATATTCATTGCGAACTGTTATGTATACCTCCTATTCACTTCAAAAAATGTAAATGCGACACTACCCTTCCAGGAAATAGCGTTTGCAAATGTCTACGCATCGAAGCAATAGTGTTCTAATGCTTCTTAAATCGCGATATCGCACCTCACTTCTACGTTTCATGATAAGATATAATATTCATTGTGCAGTGTTATGTATATCTTGTCTACACTTCAAGAGAATGTAAACGCGACACTTCCTTGCTATTAAATAGTGTTTGCAGATGTTTATGTATTGTAGCAATAGATTTCTAATGCTTCTTATGACGCGATATCGAATCGCACTTCCATGTTTCATTATAAGACATAATATTCATTGCGAAGTGTCATATATAGATCGCATACACTTCAAAAGAATGAAAATGCGATACTACCTTGCTAGGAAATAGCATTTGCAGATGTCCACGCATCGTAGCAATAGAGATCTAAAGTTTGTTAAAACGCGATATCGCATCACATTTCGATGTTTCATGATAAGATATAATATTCATTGCGAAGTGTCATGTATACCTCGTATTCACTTCAAATGAATGTAAATGCGACACTTCCTTGCTAGGAAATAGCGTTTGCAGATGTCTACGTATCGGAACAATAGAGTTCCAATGCATCTTAAATCGCGATATGGCATCTCATTTCTACGTTTCATGATAAGATACAATATTCATTGTGGAGTGTTATGTATACCTCGTCTACACTTCCTAAGAATGTAAATGCGACACTTCCTTGCTTGGAAATGGCGTTTGCAGATGGCCACGTATCGTAGCAATAGGGTTCTAATACTTCTTAAAACGCGATACCGCATTTCATTTCTATATTTCATGATAAGATATAATATTCATTGGGGAGTGTTATGTATACCTCGTATTCACTTCAAAAGTATGAAAATGCGGCACTTCCTTGCTAGGAAATAGCGTTTGCAGATGTCTACGTATCGTAGCAATAGAGTTCTAATGCTTCTCAAAACTCGATATCGCATCTCATTTCTACGTTTCATGATAAGATATAATATTCATTCCGAAGTGTCAGGTATTCCCCGTATTCACTTCAAAAGAATGTAAAAGCGACAATTCCTTGCTAGGAAATAGCGTTTGCAGATGTCTCCGTATCGAAGCAATAGAGTTCTAATGCTTCTTCTATCGCGATATCGCATCACATTACTATGTTTCATGAAAAGATATAATATTCATTGTAGACTGTTATGTATACCGCGTATTCACTTCAAAAGAATGTAAATGCGACACTTCCTTGCTAGGAAATAGCGTTTGCAGATGTCTACGTATCGTAGCAATAGATTTCTAATGCTTTTTAAATCGCGGTATCGCATCTCATTTCTACGTTTCAAGATAAGATATAATATTCATTGTGGAATGTTATGTATTCCTCGTATTCACTTCAAAAGAATGCAAATACGACACTTCCTTGCTAGGAGAAAGCGTTTCCAGATGTCTACGTATCGAAGCAATAGTGTTCTATTGCTTCTTAGAACGCGAAAATGCATCTCATTTCCATGTTTCATGATAAGATATAGTATTCATTACGAAGTGTTATGTATTCCTCGTACTCACTACAATTGAATTTAAATACGACACTTCCTTGCTAGGAAATAGCGTCTGCGGATGTCTACGTATCGTAGCAATAGTGTTCTAATGCTTCTCAAAACGCGATATCGCATCTTATTTCTTTGTTTCATGATAAGGTACAATATTCATTGCGAAGTGTCATTTATACCTCGTATACACTTCAAATGAAGGTAAATGCGACACTTCCTTGACAGGAAATAGAGTTTGCAGATGTATACGTATAGAAACAATAGGGTACTAATGCTTCTTAAATCGCCATATCGCGTCCCATTTCTATGTTTCATGATAAGATATAGTATTCATTGTGCATTGTTATGTATACCTCGTATTCACTTCAAAAGATTAAAAATGCGATACATCCTTGCTAGGAAATAGCGTTTCCAGATGTCTACGTATAGAAACAATAGGGTACTAATGCTTCTTAGTACGAGACTTCGCTTCTCATTTCTGTGTTTCATGATAAGATATATAATTCATTGCGAAGTGTCATGTATACCTCGTATTCACTTCAAAAGAATGTAAATAGGACACTTCCATGCTAGGAAATAGCGTTTGCAGATGTCTACGTATCGTAGCAATAGAGTTCTAATGCTTCTTAAATCGCGATATCGCATCTCATATCTGTGTGTCATGATGAGATATAATATTCATTGCGAAGTGTCATGTATAACTAGTATTCACTTCAAAAGAATGTAAATGCGACACTTCCTTGCTAGGAAATAGCGTTTCCAGATGTCTACGTATAGAAACAATAGGGTTCTAGTGCTTCTTAAAACGAGACTTCGCATCTCAGTTCCATGTTTCATGATGATATAATATTCATTGCGAAGTATCATGTAAACGTCGTATTCTCTTCAAAAGAATGTAAATGCGACACTTCCTTGCTAGGAAATAGAGTTTGCACATGTCAACGTATCGTGGCAATAGAGTTCTAACGCTTCTTAAAATGCGATATCGCATCTCATTTCTGTGTGTCATGATCAGATATAATATTCATTGCGAAGTGTCATGTATACCTCGTATTCACTTCAAAGGAATGTTAATGCAACACTTCCTTGCTAGGAAGTATTGTTTGCAAATGTCTACTTATCGTAGCAATAGGGCTCTGATGCTTCTTAAATCGCGATAACGCATCTCATTTCAATGTTTCATGATAACATATAATATTCATTGTGCAGTGTTATGTATACCCCGTATTCACATCAAAAGAATATAAATACGACACTTCCTTGCTAGGAAATAGCGTTTGCAGATGTCTACGTATCGTAGCAATAGATTTCTAATGCTTTTTAAATCGCGGTATCGCATCTCATTTCTACGTTTCAAGATAAGATATAATATTCATTGTGGAATGTTATGTATTCCTCGTATTCACTTCAAAAGAATGCAAATACGACACTTCCTTGCTAGGAGAAAGCGTTTCCAGATGTCTACGTATCGAAGCAATAGTGTTCTATTGCTTCTTAGAACGCGAAAATGCATCTCATTTCCATGTTTCATGATAAGATATAGTATTCATTACGAAGTGTTATGTATTCCTCGTACTCACTACAATTGAATTTAAATACGACACTTCCTTGCTAGGAAATAGCGTCTGCGGATGTCTACGTATCGTAGCAATAGTGTTCTAATGCTTCTCAAAACGCGATATCGCATCTTATTTCTTTGTTTCATGATAAGGTACAATATTCATTGCGAAGTGTCATTTATACCTCGTATACACTTCAAATGAAGGTAAATGCGACACTTCCTTGACAGGAAATAGAGTTTGCAGATGTATACGTATAGAAACAATAGGGTACTAATGCTTCTTAAATCGCCATATCGCGTCCCATTTCTATGTTTCATGATAAGATATAGTATTCATTGTGCATTGTTATGTATACCTCGTATTCACTTCAAAAGATTAAAAATGCGATACATCCTTGCTAGGAAATAGCGTTTCCAGATGTCTACGTATAGAAACAATAGGGTACTAATGCTTCTTAGTACGAGACTTCGCTTCTCATTTCTGTGTTTCATGATAAGATATATAATTCATTGCGAAGTGTCATGTATACCTCGTATTCACTTCAAAAGAATGTAAATAGGACACTTCCATGCTAGGAAATAGCGTTTGCAGATGTCTACGTATCGTAGCAATAGAGTTCTAATGCTTCTTAAATCGCGATATCGCATCTCATATCTGTGTGTCATGATGAGATATAATATTCATTGCGAAGTGTCATGTATAACTAGTATTCACTTCAAAAGAATGTAAATGCGACACTTCCTTGCTAGGAAATAGCGTTTCCAGATGTCTACGTATAGAAACAATAGGGTTCTAGTGCTTCTTAAAACGAGACTTCGCATCTCAGTTCCATGTTTCATGATGATATAATATTCATTGCGAAGTATCATGTAAACGTCGTATTCTCTTCAAAAGAATGTAAATGCGACACTTCCTTGCTAGGAAATAGAGTTTGCACATGTCAACGTATCGTGGCAATAGAGTTCTAACGCTTCTTAAAATGCGATATCGCATCTCATTTCTGTGTGTCATGATCAGATATAATATTCATTGCGAAGTGTCATGTATACCTCGTATTCACTTCAAAGGAATGTTAATGCAACACTTCCTTGCTAGGAAGTATTGTTTGCAAATGTCTACTTATCGTAGCAATAGGGCTCTGATGCTTCTTAAATCGCGATAACGCATCTCATTTCAATGTTTCATGATAACATATAATATTCATTGTGCAGTGTTATGTATACCCCGTATTCACATCATAAGAATATAAATACGACACTTCCTTGCTAGGAAATAGCGATTGCAGATGTCTACGTATCGAAGCAATAGAGTTCTAATGCTTCTTAAATCGTCATGTAACATCTCATTTCTATGTTTCATGATAAGATATAATATTCACTGTGCAGTGTTATGTATACCCCGTGACCACTTCAAAAGAATGTAAATACGACACTTCCTTGCTAGGAAATAGCGTTTGCAGATGTCTACGAATCGTAGCAATAGAGTTATAATGCATTTTAAATCGCGACATCGCATCTCATTTCTATGTTTCATGATAGGATATAATATTCATTGTTCAGTGTTATGTATACCCCGTATTCACTTCAACAGAATGTAAATACGACACCTCCTTTCTAGGAAGTAGCGATTGCAGATGTCTACGTATTGTAGCAATAGAGTTCTTATGCTTCTTAGAACGCGATATCGCATTCCATTTCTATGTATCATTATAAGATATAATATTCATTGTGGAGTGTTATGTATACCTCGTATTCACTTCAAAAGATTGTAAATGCGTCACTTCCTTGCTAGGAAATAGAGTCTGCAGATATCTACGTAGCAATAGAGTTCTAATGCTTCTTAAAACGAGATATCGCATCTCATTCCTATGTTTTATGATAAGATATAATATTCATTGTTCAGTGTTATGTATACCCCGTATTCACTTCAACAGAATGTAAATACGACACTTCCTTGCTGGGAAATCGCGTTTGCAGATGTCTACGTATCGAAGCAACAGTGTTCCAATGCTTCTTAAAACGAGATATCGCATCTCATTTCCATGTTTTATGATAAGAAACAATATTCATTGCGGAATGTCATGTATACTTCGGATTCACGTCGAACGAATGTAAATGCGACACTTCCTTGCTAGGAAATAGCGTTTACAGATGTCTACGTATCGAAGCAATAGATTTCTAATGCTTCTTAAATCGTCATATCGCATCTCATTTCTATGTTTCATAATAAGATATAATATTCATTGTGCAGTGTTATGTATACCCCGTATTCACTTCAAAAGAATTTAATACGACACTTCCTTGCAAGGAAATAGCGTTTGCAGATGTCTACGAATCGTAGCAATAGAGTTCCAATGCTTCTCAAAACGCGATATCGCAACTCAATTCTATGAATCATGATAAGACGTAATATTCATTGCGAAGTGTCATGTATACCTCGTATTCACTTCAAAAGAATGTAAATGCGACACTTCCATGCTAGGATATAGCGTTTGCAGATGTCTACGTGTCGTAGCAATAGAGTTGTAATGCTTCTTAGAACGTGATATCGCATCTCATTTCTATGTTCCATGATAAGATATAATATTCATTGCGATGTGTCACTTATACAGCTCATGCTCTTCGAATGAGTGTAAATGCGACACTTCCTTGCTATAGCAAATAGCGTTTGCAGATGTCTCCGTGTCGAAGCAATAGAGATCTAATGCTTCTTAAATCGCGATATCGCAACTCATTTCTATGTTTCATGATAAGATATAATATTCATTGCAAAGTGTCATGTGTACCCCGTATTCACTTCAAACGAATGTAAATGCGACACTTCCTTGCTAGGAAATAGCGTTTGCAGATATCTACGTATCGGAGCAATAGATTTCCAACGCTTCTTAAAACGAGATATCGCATCTCATTTCTATGTTCCATGATAAGATATAATATTCATTGCGATGTGTCACTTATACAGCTCATGCTCTTCGAATGAGTGTAAATGCGACACTTCCTTGCTATAGCAAATAGCGTTTGCAGATGTCTCCGTGTCGAAGCAATAGAGATCTAATGCTTCTTAAATCGCGATATCGCAACTGATTTCTATGTTTCATGATAAGATATAATATTCATTGCAAAGTGTCATGTGTACCCCGTATTCACTTCAAACGAATGTAAATGCGACACTTCCTTGCTAGGAAATAGCGTTTGCAGATATCTACGTATCGGAGCAATAGATTTCCAACGCTTCTTAAAACGAGATATCGCATCTCATTTCTATGTTTCATGATAAGATATAATATTCATTGCGAAGTGTCATGTATACCTCGTATTCACTTCAAAAGAATGTAAATTGCGACACTTCATTGCTAGAAAGTAGCGATTGCAGATGTCTACGTATCGGAGCAATAGAGATCTAATGCTTCTTAAATCGCGATGTCGCATCTCAATTCTATGTTTCACAATAAGATATAATATTCATTGTGCCGTGTTATGTACACCTCGTATTCATTTCAAATGAATGTAAATGCGACATTTCCATGCTAGGAAATAGCGTTTGCATATGTCTACTTATCGTGGCAATAGAGTTCTAATGCTTCTTAAGACGCAATACCGCACCTCACTTCTATGTTTCATGATGATATAATATTCATTGCGATGTGTCATGTATACCTCGTATTCGCTTCAAAAGAATGTAAATGCGACACTTCCTTGCAAGGAAATAGCGATTGCAGATGTCTACGTATCGTAGCAATAGAGTTCCAATGCTTCTTAAATCGCGATATCGCATCTCATTTCTATGTTTCATGATAAAATATAATATTCATTGCGAAGTGTTATGTATACCTCGTCTGAACTTCAATAGAATGTAAATGACACACTTCCTTGCTAGGACATAATGTTTCCAGATATCTACGTATCGAAGCAATAGAATTGCAATGTTTCTTAAAACGCGATATCTCTTCACATTTCTATGTTTCGTGACAGGATATAGTATTCGTTGCGAAGTGTATTGAATACCTGGTCTACAATTTAAAAAAATGTGAATGCCACACTTCATTTCTAGGAAATGCGTTTCCAGATCTCTACGTTTCGAAGCAATAGACATCTAACGTTCTTAAAACGCTACATCGCCTCTCATTTCTATGTTTCATGATAAGATGTAATATTTAATGGAACGCGTTATGTATATCTCGTCAACGTTTCAAAAAAGTGTAAATCCCACACTTCCTTGCGACGGAATAGCGTTCCGATATGTCTACGTATCGGAGCAATACAGTTCTATTCCTTCATAAAACACGATATGACATCTCATTTCTATGTCTCATGATAAGATGTAATATTCAATGCAACGTGTTATGTATATCTCGCCTACACTTCGAAAGAATGTGAATCTCACACTTCGTGTCTAGGGAATAGCGTTTCTAGATGTCTACATATCGCAGTAATATGTATATTTACGAAATTACTTAAAACGTCTTATTCTCAAAAATAGCCTTTTCGTCACAAACGTGTAATAAATGAAGTCTTCGAAGATCCCACGTTTTATTGGTTCCGTCGATCGAACCATGTTCCCCCGGTTGAAAGACGGTGTCGATCAATCTAGATCGAATTGATCTGAATATCGCCGCGACGTCGATGGTTCACACTGTCGCCTCGGATGTGGGCAACTTCGCTAGCTGCTTGACGTTGCGTTTGTAGACCTCGTGACTGGTCCGTACGGTGACCGCGCGGATGATCTTATCTGGACCTGGGTGCACCTCTTCGTTTCGACCGCGGTGCCACTGCAAAGGCGGAAGGTAGTCATCCCTTAAGACTACGAGGGTTCCTTTCTTGATCTCGTGGTAGCCCTTTGTCCATTTTTTTCGCTCGTTCAGATGGTGGATAATCCTGCTGAACGTTCTGGATGTGTGGCCAGTGTGACAATCGGTTACGAGGAGTATCGCTGAAATCAGTCTCGGGCAAACTCGTTAACGACGTGCCGATCAGTGGGCCGGAGTTAGAGCTGATGGACCATTAGGATCGGATGATAATGTAGTAAGCGGGCAGGAGTTTAGGATCGCTTCGATTTCGATCGCGAACGTGTTGAACTGTACGAACGTAAAGAGTTTTTCCTCTACGACTCGTTTGACGTGGTGTTTGAAGGATTTGACAGCTGCCTCCCCAAGGCCGCCGAAATTGGGAGAAAGAGCTGGCCACGATATTTCCTTGCCCGTGAGGAAGTGTGTTACCTTATCGTCTGTTTGCAGTTTTAGGTACAGTGCGCTTAATTCGTTATTCACTCCAACGAAATTTTGTCCCGTTGTCGGAATGAATGTTCCGACAGATGCTCCTACGACCGATGAACCGTTTCAATGCCGCGATGATCGCTACGGTAGTCATGTCACCGACGACCTCAAGATGGACCGCTCTCGTTGCAAAGCACTCAAACACTGCTACATAGATTTTTACTCGCGCACAATTTCGGAAACGTTTTTCCTCGATATAAAAAGGACCGCAATAATCTGTTCTGCAGTTATAAAAGGGTTGGCATTCGGATTCGCGTGCCGCAGGTAGAGTGCTCATTACGTAATTCACGGCCGGTGGTTTTACGCGGAAGCACCTGATGGACTTTTTACCATCAATGGGCCAACACCTCTGCTTTAGTGTCGCCAGCGTGGTATTGATACCCGAATGGTGTCCCTCTAAATGCGTGTGACGAATGATCAGATCGGTGATGTGATGTTATTTTGGAAGCAGATTCGGATGTTTCTGTCCGAAGGGAATGTTTGCGTTTTGTAGTCGACCGCCTATCCGTAGAATTCCCGTTTCGTGTAAGAATGGCTACAGCGAGAGCCGGTTACTCTTTGGATGCAGTTCTGTACCGTTCTTCAAATTTCGGATCTCTTTTTCGAACGCGGAGGCCTGCACGAGCTTCAAGATCCGATCATTAGCGTCGTGGACCTCTCGTACGGTTAGAGGTCCTGCGTTACAATGATTCTTGCGAAATCGGAGGCAATACGCGACGATCCTCCTCAATTTCGCGATGTCTGAATAGCGGCCGAGTATTTCGTTGCTACGGATGGTCGTTGCCAAGCATGTATGGGCACGAATATCGGGTATTTCCGAAACGAGGTTGAACGTAGATTTCGGTCAATCCCTGTTATCGTCGGCAAACCACGATGGTCCATGACGCCAGATGGAGGGCTTCAAGAATTCCGCCAGTGTTTGTCCTCTCTATATGAGGTCCGCTGGATTGTCGTTTGACCTGACGTGCCGCTATCGGTCTTCGCTTGGATTTCGGCCACTCTACTTGCCACGAATGTTCTTAGCGTGGCTGGTTCGCGTTGCAGCCAATTTAAAACTATCGTGGAATCCGTCCAGAAGTTAATCGAGTCGAATCGGCGTGCATTACTATCTCGGACGTTAGAAAATATTGACGTCAGTAGCACCGCAAAGTTCGAGACGTGCGAGGCTGACAACTTTTACTAGTGCGAACCAAAATTTCGCGCATAATAGTCCCGTTTTAATTCGTCCGCGATTGTGGACTGACCGTACATACACGCACGCTCCGTATGCTCGTTCGCTCGCGTCGCAGAAACCGTGTAATTCCACTCCTCGCACCTTCTATTGGCATACGTGTCACTCGAAGAATGTTTCGTTATGTAACTGGAATTCCTTCACGTACGTGGACCATTCTGTATGGAGGATTGTTGGTAGCGATTCGTCCCAGACCAATTGTAGTTTCCATAGGTGTTGCATAAATATTTTTCCCGTTATTATTACTGGCTCCAGTAAACCTAACGGGTCGAATATTTTTGCTATGGTGGATAAGATCGTGCGTTTGGTGATCCTCGTATCGATGTTTGGATCCACGGAATAGATGATTCGGTTGTTCTGCGCGTGCCACGAGACGCCGAGAGTTTTCATGGTGGCGTCTCCAAAATACTTTGGGTGAATTTCGCTTTCCGGAAGTCCTGCTAAAAGTTTCGTTTCGTTCGAGACCCATTGTTGAATGTGGATGCTGCCGCGGTTAAGTAGCTTGATTACCTGGTCCCGTAGTTGTCTAGCGTCTTCGTAATTATCTGTGCTGTCGACGTATAGATCTCGCTGGAGCACGGTCGATGCGAAAGGAGCATTCACTTTTTCGTCGTCCGCTAGCTGATGAATGCACCTGATGGCGAAGAAAGGCGCTGAAGGTAGTCCGAACGTGACCGTGTTCAGCTCGTACGTTTTCACCTTTCCGTTGTTACTTTGCCATAATATCGGCTGGTATCGGCGGTCTTCCGATCTTACGAGGAACTACCGATACATCTTCCCGATGTCTTCGGTTAAGACATAGGTGTGTTGACGGAACCTTATGAGAAGAGCGAATATGTCGTCCTGTATCATTGGTCCTGCTAAAAGCGTGCCGTTCAATGACAGTCCACTGCTCAATCTTGCAGATCCATCGAAGACGACACGAACCTTCGTTGTTGAGCTGGATAGTTTGATGACGGCATGGTGGGTGTGGTAGAAGCCATCCGAATCGCGTGGTTCTACCTGGCTCATGTGTCCCATCCGAGATACTCCTCGATGACGGCAGAGTATTCTCGTTTCAGCTCTGGATCTTTCATGAATTTTCGTTCGAGCGAAAGAAGACGGCTGAAGGCGTGCGACCGAGTTTCGGCCCACTGCATCTTCTTTTCATTGAACGGCAGTGCGACAATGTAACGACCGGTTCGTGTCCATTTAACATGGTCGTGAAAATGCTGCTCGCATTCCTGATCCGCGGAAAATAGGTGTCGTACGTGTGAATCCTCTTCTAGCTCCCAGAATTTTTGAAGTTCGAAATTCAGGGTTGTAACGAATGTTTGATGTTTTCTCCACGACGCCGATGTGGAGACGCTCCCCCCGATGATCCATCCAAATTGCGTCTTTTGGAGAAATAACTTAGGATCGTTGCGAGGAGAAAGTTTGTACTGGCCGATGCTAAGGGACGATAAAGCGGGACCGGTGCCGATTAACATATCCACATTTGCCGGTCGATGAAATTGTGAATCTGCTAGTTTTACGTTTGCCGGAATCGGAGTCTTCGCCTGATCGATTTGCTCTTCCGGTATCGGTCCAGCGATTCGCAGTATCGTAAAGAATGTGAGCTTCCGCGCGAAGTCCTATAACCGCGATTTGATCGTCGTTGAGGCAATTTATTCGCGAACTCGTGTAATTGGTTCAACGCTTCGATAGCTGTCTTGTTATTTTTCGTGGGAAGTCCAAGCTTCATTGCCAGGTCGTCTGTAATGAAGTTTGCACTCGAACAGGTGACGCTCAACGTTCTACACTCGATTGGCTTCTGGTCGCGATCGCTATCGCGGACGATCGCGGTGGCCATCAGCTCCGTTGTATGACTGTTGATGACTAAGACCGTGAAACTTGGTACGAGCTTTTCGAATTTCCGTTGCAGTCATGCATTTTCCGGTTGGTGGTCCTCGTGCAGATTCGCATGGTGTTGTTGGTTGCAGACACGTCATCCTCTGGCCCTGCAACGTATACAGTTCAATAGAATGTAAATGCCACACTTCCTTACTACGGAACAGCGTTTCTAGATGTTTACATATCGGAGCAATCGAGTTCTAATGCCTCATAGAAAGCTATATCGCTTGTTAATACTATATCTCATGGTAAGATGTAATCTTCAATGCAACGCGTCATGTACATCTCGTCAACACTCCAAAAGAATCTAAGGCCTGTGGGCCATTTCAATTTCTCATAATAAGACGTATCATTCAATGCAACGCGTTATGTATATCTCGTCAACACTTCTAAAGAAAGTAAATACCACACTTCCCTGCTGCGGAATAGCGTTTCTAGAAGTCTACGTATCGAAGAAGTAGGGTTCTAATCCTTCATAAAACGAGATATCGCATCTCACTTCTATGTCTCGTTATAACATGTAATAATCAGTGCAACGCGTTATGTATATCACGTCTAAACCTCAATATAATACAAACGCAATTCTTCCTTGCAACGGAACAGCGTTTCTAGATGCCCACGTATCGAGACAATAGGGTTGTAACATTTTATAAAACGCGATATCGCATCTAATTTCTATGTCTGGTGATAAGATGCAACATTCAATGCAAAGCGTTATGTGTATCTCGTCTACACCTCAAAAGAATGTAAATGCCACACTTCCTTGCGACGGAATAGAGTTTCTAGATGTCTGCGTATCGAAGGAATGGATTTCTAGTGCTTCATAAAACGCGATGTCGCATTGCCTTTCTATGTTTCATGATAAGATGTAATATTCAATGCAAGGCGTTATGTATATCTCGTCCACACTTCAAAACAATGAATATGCCACACTTCCTAGCTACGGAATAGCGTTTCTAGATGACTACGCATCGAAGCAATAGAGTTCTAATGCATCATAAAACGGGATATCGCGTCTCATTTCTATGACTCATGATAAGATGTAATATCAAAGCATCGCGTTATGTGTATCTCGTCCACACTTCAGAAGAAAGTAAATGTCATATTACCATTCTACAGAATAGCGCTTTTAGATGTCAGCGCATCGAAGCAGTAAAGTTCCAATTCTTCGTAAAACGCGAAATCGCGTCCCATTTCTATGGTTCATGATAACATGTAAATCAATGCAACGCGTTATGTATGTCTCGTCAATACTTCAAGAGAATGTAAATGCCACTCTTCCATGTTAGGGAATAGCGTTTCCATATGTCTACGTTTCGAAGCAATAGAGATCTAATGCCTCATAAAACGTGATATCGCACCACACATCAATGTCTCATGATAAGATGTCATATCAATGCAGCGTGTTATGTATACCTCGTCAAGGCATCAAGAGAATATAAATCCCACACATTCTTATGACAGAATAGCGTTTCTAGATGTCTTCGTATCGAAGCAATAGAGTTCTAGCACTTTATAGAACGCGATATGGCATCTCATTCCTATGTTTCACGATAAGATGTAATATCAATGCAGTGTGTTATGTATATCTTGCCAAAACGTCAAGAGATTGTAAATCCCACTCATTCTTGCAAAGAATGGCGTTTCTAGATGTTTAAGAATCGAAGCAATAGAGTTCTATTGCTTCATAGAACGCGATATCGCATCTCATTTCTATGCCTCACGATAAGATGTAATACACAATGCAAAGCGTTATGTATATCTCGTCAGCAAGCCAAAAGAATGTACATCCCACACTTCCTTGCGACGTAATAGCGTTTCTAGATGTATGCGTATCGATGCAATAGAGTTCTATCCCTTTATAAAACGCGATGTTGCATCTCATTTCAATGTCTCATGATAAGATGTAATACTCAATGCAGCGCGTTATGTATATCTCATCGATACTTCAAAAGAATATAATGCAACTCTTCCTTGCTACGGAATAGCGTTTCTATATGTCTACGTATCGAAGCTATAGAGTTCTAATGCTTCAGAAAACGCGTTATCGCATCTCATTCGTATGTCTCATGATAATGTGTAATATTCAATGCAACGCGTTGTGTATATCTCGTCTACAGTTCAAAAGATTGTAAATCCCACACTTCTATGCTACATAACAACGTTTCTAGATGTCTACGTATCGAAGCTGCAGAGTTCTAATGCTTCGTAAAGCGCGATATCGCATTTCATTTTTGTGTCTCATGATAAGATGTAATATCAATGCAGCTCGTTATGTGTATCTCGTAAACACGTCAAAGGAATGTAAAGCCCACTCTTCCTTGCAATGAAATAGCGCTTCTAGGTGTCTACGTAGAGAAGCAATAGATTCCTAATTCTTCAAAAAACGCGATATCTCTTCTCATTTCTGTGTCTCATGATAAGTTATAACATTCAATAAAATGCGTTATGTATATTCCGCTTATACTTCAAAAGAATGTAAATGCCACACCTCCTTGCGTCGGAATAGCGTTTCTAGATATCTACGTATCGAAGCAATAGAGCTCTAATTCTTCATAAAACGCGATATCGCATCTCATTTCTATGTGTCTCGATAAGATGTAATATTCAATGCAACGCGTTATGTATATCTCGTCTACATATCAAAAGAATACAAATCCCACACTTCCTTGAAATTACACAAGGCGAAGTTAGGGACGTAACAGCATGAATTTGTATTTTGTAAGTAATATTGTTCTTATAAATTATATTTTTAATTTATGACGGTTTGAAAGAAATATATACGACTCTCTCAATAACTGTACATATACGACAACGACTATCAAAATATATATCAATACTCATATGTTGTACATCTACTGACATCTAACGGTTCTAATTTGTATGAAAGCAGAGGTTCTCCGTTACCAAATATGGCGTAACGTCATTGCAGAGAAGATTCATGAATTGAGCGATGACACGCGTGTCATGATGGTTCTGGTGCTGCGTGATTCACGCAGCGTGTTATGCTTGTTTAGAAAATGCTGGTAACACGTTCTGACATTTTAGCTAGCGAATCCAGCCATAGATGGCTACGGATCAGCTGACACTCCTCAGAAGTGGCAATATAGTGCCGGTGTGGTGTCGCCGCCATCTTACCTTTGTTATCTGGGATGCTTTTTAGAGCATTATTCGGAATTGAATTTCAACATATAGCTACTTAATCGCGAATTTGTATGTACATAATTATACGTGACTGCATAAATACAATATTATATACTTTTATAACCAATGCGATATAAGAATATAAAACGAAGGATTATCCACTCTTATAAGGAGTAAAAGCAATGTTTGGTATGCAAGGTTCGTTGTAAAATATAATCAAGCAGTTAATATATCAAATCACAGCACATAATAAATCACTGAAAGTATAATGATATGAATAGTAAGAAAAACATATTTATTTGTTAGCTGTTTATAAATTCAAATTTAAAAGTCCAATTCACATTTAATATATTATTGTTTAACAAGGTGGTTTAATGTTGTTTCAAATAGGCTTGGAGAACTAGCTGGTACTTCTGCCAATGTAATTTCATTTCTGCTGGATACAGTAAAAACATATTTGCAATCTAAGCAAGGTTTCGTTAGATCTGGTGGATTTTCGAAATTTTAGAAATAAATGATGGCAATAGTAGTTGGTTCAGCGCCAGGTGATAAACATATACAACAAGCAAATCAACGTAAACGGATTTAAAATGTTCAAGATTATATAAATTAGACTGTTACACTTTTATAATCCATGTAGCGTTCCTGTTCTTTGTAACTTACAAAGAGTCTTAAGAATGTAACGCAATGTAAAGAAGTTTGGAAACAAAGAAAGCAGGCCTTAATCTCAGATAAAGGAACATTGGATCTGTTGTGTATCGTGGTTACCGGCGTGCTGTGTTAAGGGATATGTCATTCGGTTTTAAATTTCTAAACGAGAACAATTCAAATAAATCTGGAGTCGACACATTGGAAGAAGAATTCTTCCAGTGAAAAATGCTGTATGCTGTGCGACAGCAGCTTCACATCCCCTTGATATTCTACAAAAAATTTTATGCCATTTTACTCGATTTACTAGAATCGAAACTATGAAACCTACTATGTGGTATTTCTGCAACTGCTACCACACACACCTGCGCGCGCGCACACACACAAACGCACACGCACATACGAAATCCACCAAGCTTAAAGATACTGTGTATGTATTGGAGGATGCGTACAAAAAGAAAGGACTATTACATGGATAAACTGTAGAATTCCATTTGTAATTGATATTTTGGTTATAATCATTTATATGCTTTTATCAGAAATTTGAATAAGTCAAAATTGCAGCACGCAGGTGTGTAAATATCACTTTGCAATCCCATTTCATTCTGGTAGTTATACTTATATATAAGCATCCAACCAGGCATAAAGCTTAATAATCTTTCAACTACAAAATAATGATGAAACATTAAACTTTTTGCTGATTTTGGTCTATTTTATCATTTTCGGAACTTGTGAAGCAGCCAGAACTATAATAACAAAGTACTTTATATCTTTGCTCATTGTTTCCAAAGAAAATATTAAATGTGAGTAACATAATATAATAAATAACATAATAATAATATAATAAATAAATATATTCAAACGTAATTTATTTAATTTTTATCATTTAGCGTTACAAAATATATTACAATAATATATAAAAATATATTTTACTTTAGTTTTTTCAATATTTTTAATATTTTATATTATCATATTAAAATTTTACAAAAAGTAACAAAATTTTTAGAAGTAGGAATAATTTTTCCTTAATTAGTTAATATGTTGGTTCTTTTTAAGAAGACGGTATTTAATTTTTCAAAGTAAGTTTCGACTTTAAATTGACCATTAGTTTCTCTAGTTTCATTGCTTTTCGTAGAACACCGCAAATTTTCAACTTTCCCATTACAGCTTTGTCCATGCAAGTTTTAATTCTCCGAAAGATATATATTATTATGTTATTAGTAAAATTATTTTGCATTTCTAATTAATTGAAACGTAAAAAATGTATTTTTTTTATGAGAAAGCATTGCGAGAAAATTTTGGGAATCTATTACTAATGTTATACCTAGTGGTTGACTAGGTTGTCCTCTCGCTGCCGCACCTCTTTACTATTTTTAAAATCCAAAAACCGTGTACCAACTTTGTCACCTTTAAAATTTACGAAATTTACATATTGTGAATTTTGCAAAAGTGATGTTAATTAACTCTTGAATTATGGTTGCTTGGGCGATTAATCAGACTGGTCTATGAGAAGCTGTAATGTACGAGGACTAATAAATTTTCTTTTACCATAATGAACAATACAGTATTTGAGCTTACACTTTTGTTAACAAACTATCTGTTCAAATTAGCTTGGATGACAATTAACATTTGCATGATCTTTTCCTCTGATTTATCTGTATAATTTGTTCGTTCTTTTCAATTGTCATATATAATTATTCAAATCTATACGTTCCAAATTCTTCTCTAGGAAGGAATCAGGCAACAAGTTATCTCATCAATAATATTTATATTCTGTAAAATAAATTGATATGTTTACTAAAATATAAATTATACATTCATGTATTAATTGAAACCTTTAGTTAATTATTCACACCTGGATTATACGCATAATGGGTAAAATCAGACTTTCCTTCAGTTTTTTTAATATTGCCTCATCGATTAAAGACTGATTAGTAACAGATTTACTGTCTTTGCAAAATAAAAGCGTACATTGCATCACACATTATTTCCAGCTTCCCACTATAATTTTGTTATTCTGAACCAACGAACATCTCTATTGCAGCCATATGTATACCTGAAGCAACGCGTGCGTAAGGCAATCTCAAATTGAGAGAATTATTTTTCTTAACAATGAAATTAGAAATATATATAAGTTACTGCAGTCTTTGACAAGAGTGCATTCACAGCAATACCATGATTCATCGGTCCTTCCAAGAGCACACATTAACATTCCAAACTTGGATATTATATAATCGACACGAGTTTGAAACCATATTCGTTTAATTTTTACACTTAGTGATGGGCTGATATTTACTATATGAGGATCTGTGCCTTTCATTGAATATGGTAAGCATACCTTAATATTATTCACAAGATCATAATTTTTCATACCAATGGATTCTATGCCTGGTTAAAGAAATAGCGCTAACAGCATTAACCCTTTCAGCACTGAGTTGTGTGGCAAATGGTTTTGTGAGAACCTATATGTGGCGTTCGTTGTTGTCAGACCGGTGGAGTCATCTCTGTGAAAACTGCTCAAGCTGTTCGCAATTCTGTTTCAGCACAGATTGAAGAGATGGCGAAACGAGTCAATACATGCCTACGGTTGAATGTTCCCATTAAGAATAACTTATAAGTTACCGATGGATGGTGCTGCTGGTGGTCGGTTACTCACAATCGACCGACGGGTAGTGCTGCTTGTGCTTAATGATCCATAAATTGTCGACGACTGGTGTTACCAACAGCCGATAGCGCATGCTTACACATATAGCTGGTGCAACCAATAGTAGGTAACTCAAGACTTATCAAAGATTGGTGTTCCCTGCGGTCGGAAACTTACGATATATCGATAGTAGGTAATGACTGCGGTCGATAACTTATGATATAATAAGGGCTGGTATTGCCAATAGTCGGGAATTCAAGAACTATCGAACAATGGCATTGCCAGCTATTGGTAATCCATCTCTTACTTGGCTTAACTTAATCTAACTTCCTCTAAACTTAATTTAAACCAAGCTAACCTCAGTTACACCTAATGTGACTTACCCTGCCTGCACTAAAATACTCACATAACTCAACACATAACTCAACCTAACACAATCTAACATTACCTTCCTTAAACATAAACAAATCGAACCTACACTTTCTTAAATCTAACCCAACATAATCGAGCAACCTACAAACAGTCCCAAACATATTTCAACCTAACCTAACCTAGCGTAACCTAACTAATTCTAACACAATCACAGTTCCATCTCGGGACGGAAGCAGCCTCCGCAACATTCCCAGGGAAGAGGCTATGCAGTAAGACTTCCGCAGTTACGGAATGGCAGATCCGCTCCGATTGAACGTTTATTCACGTAATATAATATAATAATCTGCGGGTTCAATCGGAGTGGGTCCGCATTGAATACAGGAACGTCTTCGGCTAAATGAAAACAAACAGTCCGAAAAGAATAAAACTTTTCTAACAAATCGTACGGAAATCAGATATTTCGACGCATATCCAATATACACCTAACCAAAACGTAATTCGAAAAATACAAAGAATAAGCGGAAATATTCTCCAATATGTGACATATACAAATCAGACAAGTAATCGTACAACGCCGGGTCCGGGATGGTGCAGAGAGGAAATGTGGAGGAGAGAGAACATAAAATAACAACAACGTAACTAAAGAGAAAGAAAAAGAAGATCTGTGGAAACATTGCATTTACTAAGAGGAAAGCCTACAAATATCAAACAACAGATTGTATACCATACCGTCCGGGCAAGGTACAACGAAATAGACGATATCGTGGGAGAAAATAAAAATATCGAGAAACTTAAAAAGAAAATAATACTTTAGACTGAACGAATCAATATCATTGATTCCGGCAAGCTTAATGGAAAACGCGACTTCGAATCGGTTAGAGTATAAGATAGATGCTGGTCGCGGTTCAAGTGGCTCTGCATTCCTTACCCGCATCAGTGCAGGCAGTAGGATGGAGGGGGGGGGGGGCTGCAGCCCCCCCCCTAACCCCCACCACCGGCATGAGCGAGGCTGCTGTGCATATGCTACTGAAAGGTGCTGCTGGTTCGCGATTCGGAATCAGCCCCATCGGGTCCTGGCAGAAAATTAATTGTTGGGCAGGCAGTTCGGAGTTCCCTGTTGATGACACCAAAGGATAGGAAAATATAAAGGAGAAAAAGAAAGCCTCGGAAGACACAGGCACGAAAGGAAAATCATCAGGAACCGAAGTAAGGGAACCAAAAAAAAAGGGCAGGATAATGGAAATGCTACCGATAAGAATTACATCCTTACTTTGAAATAGAAGAATAGGAAACCGCACATCAGACGTAATGATAGATATTATGAGCGAGGATACGACGAAGGTAATGACATATTAGAAAACGTTAATGGGAAGCATCAGGTATATAAAAAAAAAACTGAGATCGAACACTTGATCGAACTAGTGGCGAACGGTACAGGGAAAATTGAAGCAATTAAAGGAGCGGTAAGCATTCAAGGACAAACAACGGGATGAGGAAAAGCAGGAGAAACGACAGAAATACGAAAAGATGATGCAAGAAAATCGAGAGCGGAATATATAATCCTATAATTTAACAAAAAAACAGGTATAGAGAACATAATAAAGGAGATAAAAGGAACTCTAGAAGAAGAATTCGAAGAAAAACGTACGAGTGGGAGTATAATGCTTCAACTAAGGGACATATACCCGTTAGGTGACCAGAGAAGAAATTAATGATTACATAAGACGAACATTGAAAATAATCGAAGGAAAGGATAGCGGTATAAACGTCAAGTTGTTAAAACAAACGTAGAGAGTCAATCGAGTCGCGTTAGCTGAATTTGGACAGGAATATAGTAAAGAGCTGGAAAAGGTCAAACGACGCAGAATACCATTAACACCTTGTCTCTGCAAAGTGCTACCGAGAATAGAGAGATACTTCAAATGCCATAAACTGGGACATATCGGCAGAAATTCCGAAGAAGTCAAAGATAATAAGGGGATCTGCAGAAGATGCGCATCTCAGATTTATACGATGATCGGTTGCATCGTGAATAAACCGAAATGTATCATCTGCAGCGAGGCAGGAAGAAGGAATCCGTACATCAGACACGTTACCGGAGTTTTAACTGTCCGGCCTACAGAAAGGCGTTGATAGAGAAGAACGAGAAACGAATATGGAATTGAAAGTCCTACAAATCTATCTGAACAGATGCCGAATCTCGCGAAATATCATGCAGCAAATGCGAATGATTCAAGAGACAGACGTGGTAATAATATCGGAAGCACACAGGATGGAAGAATACTGACTGCGAGACGAGAACGGTGACGCTGCGATATGGATAACCGGTGTTAATCGAAAATGTTTCACATATGGCACCACATATTCCTCGACCGGAATCGTTCATGCAATGGTCGAAGGAACAAAAGCTATAAGCTGCTACTTCTCGCTTAACAGGAACGGAAAGAAATCGAAGAATATATAAACAAAGCTGAGGATAACGTAGAAAAGGGAGAGAAAGCAAGCAGAATAATAATCAAGGGTGACCTGAACGAAAAATCGGTAATCTGGGGTAGTAAGACGAGCAATCATAGAGAGGAAAAGATCATCAAAATGTCTCTAAGAAACGATCTAATCGCGACCAATCCGAAAGAAGGCTATACATACTTTAAGAACCGAAACAAATAAAAAATAGACATAATGTTGATAGGAGGTTGCATATACGCTAAGTTGAGTATAGCAGAAGTGTTTGAGATATTTTCAGCGTTGGACCATCAATACGTACTACATAACTTCTAAAGTACGAATTACAAGAATAACGAAGAGGGATTTGCAAGCCTCGATGGAAAGAAAGCGAACTCGAACGATGCAAATAAATGATCGACTTATATAATATATAGATATTTATTTTTATCTAGAAGAGATGATCTAGTTCTACGTAATTAAAATATATGATAAGTGTAACTATATAAACCATTTTCAAATATTCAATTAAAACATCATGAAATGATATGAAATTAGATAGGGTTTCAGATGTAATGGAGTATCATAAGGAGATATTGTATTTAGAAATAACTAAAATATAAAATATGTATTAATATTTATACTAATTTGAAATATTTACTTGAAAAATCATCAAAGCATATGGTCCAGCGAGTGGGGGATTAACGGATCGTTGCGAGGAGCATGCGGCTTAATGTGTGTAACTTGGATTTATGAATTCTCATATACAGCAATACATTAGTCCGGATATAGTACATATATGTATGTAAGAGGCTTAAAAGTAGAATACAGGTTCTGGTAAAGTCGGATCCCTGAATTGGAGGAGTCCCCATTGAGGTGATGGGCTGTTCGTTAACAAAACTGTAAGCTCAAATATTATCTATTGTTCATTATGTTAAAAGAAATTTATTGGTTTTCGCACATTACAGCACGTCATAGATCAGTCTAATTTATTGCCCAAACAACCATAATTCAGAAGTTAATTAACATTACATTTGCAAAAATTTACAATATGTAAATTTCGTAAATTTTAAAGGTGACGAAGCCGGTGCACGGTTCTTGGATCTTAAAAATGATAAAAAGGTGCGGCAGGAAGAGGAGAACCTAGTCAACCACTAGGTACAACATTAACAATGGATTTTCCAAATTTTTCCGCAATGCTTTCTCATGAAAGAAATATATTTTTTACGTTCAAATTAATTAGAAATGCAAAATAAGTTTACTAGGAATATAATATTATATATCTTTCGGAGAATTAATACTTGCATCGACAAAGTTGTGATGGAAAAGTTGAAAATTAGCGGCGATCTACGAAAAGCAATGAAATAAGAGATATTAATGGCCAATTTAAAGTCGAAACTTACTTTGAAAAATTGAATACCGTCTTCTTATAAGAAACCGACACATTAACTAATTAAGGAAAAATCATTCCTACTTATAAAAATTTTGTTATTTTTTGTAAAGGTTTAATATGATAATATAAAATATTTTAAATATTAAAAAAACTAAAGTAAAATATATTTTTATATATTTTTCTAATATATTTCGTAACGTTAAATGATAAAAACTAAACAAATTACGTTTGAAAATATTTAATTACGTAGATTGATCTTTACTCATACATTTGTAATAAAATGAACATAGTTATTCATATTTTTTTTTTTCAAACAATGAGTAAAGATATAAAGTACTTTGTTGTTATAGTTCTAGATACTTTACAAGTTCCGAAAATGATAAAATAGACCAATACCTGGAAAAAGTCTAATGTTTTATAATTATTTTCTAGTTGATAGATTATCAAGCTTTATGCCTGAATGGATGCTTATATATAAGTATAACTGCCAAAATAAAATGAGATCGCAAAGTGATATATACACACCTGCGTGCTGCAATTTTGGTGTATTTAAATTTTCGATAAAAGCATATAAATGTTTCTAATCTAATTATCAAATACAAATGGAATTCTACAATTTATCCATGTAATAGTCCTTTCTTATTGTACGCATCCTCCAATACATACACAGTATCTTTAATCTTGATGGATTTCGTATGGTCGCGTGTGTGTGTGTGCGCGCGCGCGCGCACGTGTGTATATGGTAGCAGTTGCAGAAATATCACATAATATGTTTCATTGTTTCGATTCTTGTAAATCGAGTAAAATAGCATAAGATTTTCTGTAGAATATTAAGGAGATGTGAAGCTGCTCTTGCACTGCATACAGTATCTTTCACTGGAAGAATTTTTCTTCCAATGTGTCGACTCCAGATTTATTTGAATTGTTCTCGTTTAGAAATTTAAAACCGAATGACATATCCCTTAACACAGCACGCCGGTAACCACGATACACAACAGATCCAATGTTCCTTTATCTAAGATTAAGGCCTGCTTTCTTTGTTTCCAAACTTCTTTACATTGCGTTACATTCTTAAGACTCTTTGTAAGTTACAAAGAACAGGAACGCTACATGGATTATAAAAGTGTAACAGTCTAATTTATATAATCTTGAACATTTTAAATCCGTTTACGTTGATTTGCTTGTTGTATATGTTTATCACCTGGCGCTGAACCAACTACTACTGCCATCATTTATTTCTAAAATTTCGAAAATCCACCAGATCTAACGAAACCTTGCTTAGATTGCAAATATGTTTTTACTGTATCCAGCAGAAATGAAATTACATTGGCAGAAGTACCAGCTAGTTCTCCAAGCCTATTTGAAACAACATTAAACCACCTTGTTAAACAATAATATATTAAATGTGAATTGGACTTTTAAATTTGAATTTATAAACAGCTAACAAATAAATATGTTTTTCTTACTATTCATATCATTATACTTTCAGTGATTTATTATGTGCTGTGATTTGATATATTAACTGCTTGATTATATTTTACAACGAACCTTGCATACCAAACATTGCTTTTACTCCTTATAAGAGTGGATAATCCTTCGTTTTATATTCTTATATCGCATTGGTTATAAAAGTATATAATATTGTATTTATGCAGTCACGTATAATTATGTACATACAAATTCGCGATTAAGTAGCTATATGTTGAAATTTAATTCCGAATAATGCTCTAGAAAGCATCCCAGATAACAAACGGCAAGATGGTGGCGACACCATACCGGCACTATATCGCCACTTCCGTGGAGTGTCAGCTGATCCGTAGCCATCTGTGACCGGATTCGTTAGCTAAAATGCCAGAACGTGTTACCAGTACCTCCTAAACAAGCGTAAAACGCCGTATGAGTCGCGCAGCACCAGAACCATCATGACACGCGTGTCATCGCTCAATTCATGAATCTTCTCTGCAATGACGTTACGCCATATTTGGTAACGGAGAACCTGTGCTTTCATACAAGTTAAAACCGTTAAATGTCAGTAGATGTTCAACATATGAGTATTGATAGACATTTTGAGAGTTGTTTTCCTATATTAATAGTTATTGAGAGAGTCATATATATTTCTTTCAACCCGTCATAAACTGAAAATATTATTTATAAAATAAAATATTCATCCATTGTCATTGGCGTGCCAATCGCTGGTTGTTTAGGTTCGTAATTTGCATCTGACTCTTTTGAAAGGCACGCACTTTACTTAACGTTTCCAGTGACTCGTTGAGCGGAGAAAATAAATATTCTACTTTTGATATTGTCGGCTCTTGTAATTCTAAGGCAAATTCATTCATCTGCCGACATCGTGAACACTGTTTTTTGGCTAAATTACAGAAAAACATATATATTATAAGGAATATAAAAATCGTAATATTAAATTTAACTTTGTTCATCGTTGCCTTGTTGGACACATCCATAACAATATACAGTGTGGGGCAGTAATAATTAGCACCTCAGATATCCTCGAAACTATAAGTTTCATAGAAATTTTTGCTGATATAAAATAGCACAGGACAAAGGTCCCATCGTTGATGAAAATAGTTTTGTTGTAAGTGGAGGTATGTTGGACATTTGAAGGTTACCTTCATTTTATAAAATGAATTGGTGTGTTCTTTTTTCCGTAATACGATAGAGCATTTTGAAACGAGTTCAACAACCTGTAACATGAAGTCATTGAAGGTTACAAAAAGTAAACAAAGGTGATAATACTTACAGTTTTTATAGTAAATGCAACATACGTATTGTAAACAGTGGTGGAAGGCGTAACGTTTACCGTTTACTTCACTGTGAATAAACACATTCCGAAGGGCATTTTAATAGTTTGCAGAATAAGTTAAACATGATAAGATTAGTATTGAAAAATCGGTTCGATTACGTTTGGTTAGGCTGTTCTTTGTGTCGTCCATTTTATAAGTACTGAGCTGCGGATTCCTGAGGACAGCTCACAAAATTGTTGGACTATGGAAGATTATCACTGTGAAATTGAATCAAAAGGTAATTAAATTCCATTAGATTGTAAACAAATCTCAATATTTCATTTTAAATAGTAAGATATAATACTCTTTTCAAAATTACAAGAATGGATACATACCTCTCTGTTATTATTATTTCATAAAGAATTCTAATTGCAATTATATAGTTCACTACGATAAAAAATT
Organism: Xylocopa sonorina; assembly: GCF_050948175.1. NCBI lineage: Eukaryota > Metazoa > Arthropoda > Insecta > Hymenoptera > Apidae > Xylocopa > Xylocopa sonorina. The sequence continues at coordinate 1,429,428 of NW_027490102.1, read as the reverse complement.
ATTTATAAGAATTAGATTCATTATGGTACAAAGTCTTCCACGACTTCACGCTTCTTCCAGAATCATTCAAGGAGTTCTGAACCTTAGTTACGCTTGGTTACTGACCAGTCAGAGTGGCCCTCCGCTTAGCGGCATTGAGCCACAGTTAGACTAAGGAGAAGATATCCATCGTTTTCCATATCTCTGGATCGGCAAACCAAAGCGGCGGTTTTGGAATCCGATTTGAATGCGCTGTTCCACTACGAATAAACGAACTCGACGCGTGGGAAGGAAGAACTTCCTGCGTTCTCTAGTGCGCGAATACGTGGGTACAAGCAGCTACTCCATCGTCCACCACTGCACTGTCTCATCTCCTGCTGTCTGCCGACCGGAGAGCCATTCCGCATCGGCGCCTCCGTCGCCGATCCGCACCAGAGGTCAGCCTGCCTGGGTACTCGTTCCATTGTCAATTCCGCCTCACAGCCCGTACAGAGGGACCATACCAGAGGACGAGCCTTGCCGACAACAATACCTGGAACGAAGTTAGGAATTAGCGGTTTCTAAGACTTCGAAAGGTAAGTTCCCTTTTTTATATACTCGCGTCCGTGACTTTCACGCAGTGTTCCGCGATCCAAAAAGAACCCCGTCTTCGACCCAAATGTGCGAGCCGAACCGTTCGAGACGGGGTGCTGCTCCGGCATACGGTTAATTTTCCGCGACCCGAGACGTGATACATCATTAAAAGGTAAAATATTTTCAAAACTTTAATTATAGTCTTTAATACAAGCAGTTGGACAGTATTTCAATTTTTGAGAAAATTGATGAGAGTCTATCATTTTCAAATGATCAGAATCTTTGCCGTTTGAGCAATAAGTGACTAACAAATAACTGCATAAATTTCAGGCTTATGAACATATTGATTAAGTCTCATGCAGACACGTTTATAACCGAGTTACTAAATAATAATCAACACTAAATAATCATCTTAGAACTCAAACGATTACACCTCGCATACATATAAAAATATTGCAAACGTGAAAAGTAAGTGGTTTATCAAGAACTCTTCTAAAAGAACGGACGAAGCCAATAGAAATCTTTGTTGAAGTAAGCAAGTTCTAAAGTTTTAAGCAACGCGATGACACTTATCTGTCTACGTTACATAGCAAGTAAGTTCTGAAGTTCTACGAAAGCCGATGGAGCTCCTCACTATCAACGTTTCAAAGGAAGGATATCTATGTAAAGTGATTGTCCCTATCAGTTTATACGTTCCAGAGTACGTAAGATGCAAAGTTCTATGCAACATGATTTCGCTTCTTATTTCTACGTTTCATAGTAAGCACTTCCTATATCTTCATACAACGCGATGCAGCTTCACAGTTCCGCGTTTCAAAGTGATTCCCAAAGTTCCACGAAAAGGGATGTCGCATCTGAGTGTCTACATGTCAGTGTGAATAGCTTTGAAGATTCCTTGCAACAAGATGGAGTAAGCAATAAAAGAATATTCTGTGTTACAAGATGGTGCTTCTCAGTTTCACGCTTCAAAGCAAGTATGTAATGTTCTATGCATCGCATTATGCTTACCTGCTTCTACATTTCAGAATAATGTGAATGCTACAATTCCCTCCAATGGAATGGCCCTTCATAGTGTCTACGTTTCAGAGCAATAGAGTTCCTATGCTCCATGCATTGCCATGGCGCATCTCATTTCAACGTTACAAAGTAAGTAAGCAGTAACATTCTATCCATCATATTATGCTTATTTGCTTCTACAATCCAAAGGAATGTGAATTATACAGTTCCGTGAAACGAGAGAGAAAACGTTATTGCTCTGAAAGGTAGATACTACGAAGTGCCATTCTTTTGCATGGAACTGAAGAATTCACATTCTTTTGAAGTATAGAAGCAGAAAATAATATTTCTGCGAGTAGAAGATTACAACTTACTTTCTTCGAACCGTTGCAACGGGATGCGCTTCCGCATTGCAAGGAGCATTAGATATTTATTGCTTTTACACGCAGACACTATGATGCGCTATCCCGTTGCAAGTAACTATGTTCTTCATATACTTTTGATGTATAGAGGGAGATGAAATCAATGCGTTGTATAGAACGTTAGAACTTACTAACTTTATAACATTATAATGAGATGTGTCACCGCACTGAATGGAGTGTTAGAACTCTATTGCTTTGACACGTAGGCATAATGATGCGTAATCCAGTTGGAAGGAACTGTGAAGCTCAGATTCGTTTAATGTGTAGAAGCAGATAAGAATGAATCAGTGCATAGAAGATTACAGCTACTGGAGTTTTTACAATGTCTATTCTGCTTAGATTTAGCTATAATATATGGAGAGTGTAAGTATATATACTAACTAGAAATGTTTATTTAAAACATCATGAAATGATACGAAATTATATGGAATTTAATTGTAGTGGAGCAATTGGAGGGCGGATTACCTATTTACTATTGACTAAAGTATATGATGAGTGTGAATATATATGCTAATTTGAAATTTTTACTTTGAATATCATGAAGTGTAATTTCAACAGAAACATTTAATTGTAGAACTGAGAAACACTATCGCGTTGCATGGACGTTTGGAACTCAATTACTTTGAGAAGTGGACACTATGAAGCTCTATACAGTAACATGGAACTATAGAAATAACATACATAGTAGTGTAGAAACTAATAAGCACGATTGTGTTGTGTAGAACCTTACAACTTACTTACTTTGATACGTAGAACTAAGAATTTCCATCGCGTTGCATAGAACATTGGATGTTAATTACATTGACAAGCTATATTACTACTTACTTACGTTGAAACGAGAAGCCATCACGCTACAAGGAACTGTAGAATTCACATCACTTTGAAGTCCAGAAGCAGATAAGCATAACGCAATGTATAGAACGTTACAGCTTACATGCATTAAAACGTAAAAAGGAGATGCGCCAACGCATTGCAAATGCAAGTAGCCACAGAACTTTATTGCCTTGACAACTAGACACTGTGCAGCGCAATCCCCTAGCAAGGAATTGTGGAATTCATATTCTGCTGAAGTGCAGAAGTGGATAAGCATTATGCTATGCATGGAACATTACAACTTACTTACTTTGTATCGTTGAAAGGAAATGTTGCATGGAGCATTACATGTCAATTACTTTGATAAGTTGAGACTTAGAGAAAATCTTCACATGTCTAGATGCGGTGCCCTCCGTGGCATACTGAACACTCTTGGGTTCTTATGGTTGTCCTGCTTGTTCCGCTTTCGGTGTAATCGTCATCAGAATGTCATCTGATTTCTCGTAGTACGTTGATTCGTGGAACGTGAATGGTCCGATGGTCTCCCGTCGACCCGAATTGCGGTTGAGCTTGCTCTTGCGTTCATCTCTGGTACACAGTTGGCCAGTTTCTCCAAAAACTCTAGAAGATCCGTGTAAGGCGGCACCTTGTTGTCTTTACTATGAGTTCCCATTGGAATAACGTATTAGCATTTATCTTTGCTCGAATGATGGAAAGCAGAAGTGTTCAATTGCGAGATATTTTCCTTGGAATTTTTCAATGCGCGAAGTAGTTGGTTGACGGTGTCGACGATATTGCCTAGTGTTTCTGCAATGTTCCTTGGCGGTTTAAGAATATTCCAGATTGCATCACAATATTTAGAGGCAGCCTGACTTCTACAGTCGTATTTCCCTTTCAATAACTCAATCGCGTCGAGTTATGATATCGAATCGGCGCGAGTTATGATAGAGAAGTAGTCGTTGTGAATTTTGTAAAGACGTGACGTTTCGGTTTCGTCTTATTCTTCGAGGTCAAATTGGATGCCATCGAATCGTTTCCACGTTTCAGTTAACGCGTAAAGATGGGTTTGTAGTAAACGTATATCCGGTTGTTCTGATGTTTTGCATGTGTTAAGAAGTCGCGTGAAGATAGTGAATAGACCGAATGTGGTACCACGTTTACGCCGCAGTGAACTGAGAATAATTTCATGAGGAATGGACTGAGCTTATTCGAGCGATCGGGTTGTCATCGTGGAACATGGATAAGAAAGAAATGGACGAATAAACGAGTCTACCTTTTCAATGTGAAGATATCAGGTATGTTAAGGTCTGCCATGATGTCTGGATCCCCTGGTATGTCCGACTTGTTGCTGCTGAGAATCTGAATTTGTCCTGGAGCGTTGGCTTGATCACTGGCATGATTCTTGGGCAACTGAATGTTGATTGATTGACACACATTGATTGACAGGTAGGCGTAACGCTACGTATAGAGGAGTACAACTTAATTACATCGAAGCGTTGAAATGAGATACGCCATCGCATTGCATGTAGCATTAGAAATCTACTGCATTGACGCACAGACACTATGAAGTATCATCTCCTTGCAAGAAACTGTGGAATTTACATTCTTTTGAAGCGTAGAAGCAGACAAACATAATCCTGAGCATAGAAAGTTACATCTTACATCGAAATGATGAAATGTGATGCGCCATCGCATTGCATGCAGCAGTAGAACTCTGCTGCTATAATACGTGAACACTATAATGCCGCAACCCGATGCATGGAACTATAGCATTCACATTCGTTAGAAGTGTATGAGCAGATGAGCATAATGATATGCTTAGAAGATTACAGGTTACATACTTTGAAACGTTGAAATGAGATGTATTATCGCGTTGCGTGGAGCATTAAAACTTCATGGTTTTCACACGCAGATACTGTGAAGAACCATCCCATTTCAAGGAACTGCAGAGTTTACATTCCTTTAATGTGTAGTAGCAGGCAAGCATAATGTTATTGAAGGATAATGAAATAATCTTAATTTAAAAGTTAATCAATAACTCAGGTTTAATGTCAATGTTATGTACGTGGAATATTCTAGAATGCGAGTGAGAGCGAATGTGCAAAGCAAATGAGTTTTTCGTGTGAATGTTTTAAAATAATGAAGCAGTTGTTCATTAGCAGCCTTTGGAGTAATATCTCAGTTGAAAAGTACTATTTAATGATATAAAAAATTTTATAATTGTCTTTTATTAATAAGTTTCCTACAATTTTGGGGTTTCGGGCGTAGTAATTATCAAGAAGATATTCAAGAATTAAATCGGATACGTTCTAAAGATTGATGTATTATCGAATATTTGAAGACAGAACGTTCAAGATAATTCCTTGACGGTCTAGAACGTTCGAGAAGATACTCAAGCGACGCGAATGTAGTTTTGAGAGATAGTGCGAGAACGAAAATTAATTTTTCGTGTGGAGATAATTCGAGTTTAAACGCAATTGTCGAGTGATAATTTTCACAATGATCGATTTGAGTAAAATTACAGTTACAGCGCTAAGAGAGATATTAATAGAGCATAAACTACTTACTGCTGGTTCGAAAGCTGAATTAATTTCCCGTGTTGATGGAAGTTGACTCAGACGGAACGTGAATTTCATGAAGATAATGAAGAGTCGTGTGCTGGTGTATCACCAAACGTGCAGTCATCAATGAATCTACAGCAATCTGAAATTGATCTTTTCTTAAAAGAAAAAGTATTAGCAGAACGTGAGTTAGCCGTGTTGCGCCTTGAGTTAGATCCGGTGCGACAGAAATTACAGGTTGAGTAAATTTCGGAAAATGAGCAACGAAGATCGACGCGTAATTTTGAAGGCGAACTATTTGATGTTATTAGTAGCGGTGACAATTTCTTAATAGTCTAAAGCAAATCTGGTGATTATAAAATTTGGGAGAAGCAGATCAAATTATTCAAGATGACATATAAATTGGAAGATGACGTTGCACGAATACTTATCGGTATGCTACTGAAGGGAAAAGCACTTGAATGATTTCTTTCTAAACCAGAATATATAACTATGGCATTCAACCAACTGCTGGAAGAATTATGAGTTGTGTTTTATCATCCACAAAGCGAAATTGAAATGAAGAAGAAATTTGAAGAGCGGTTATGGAACAGGAACGAGACATTTCATGAATATTTGCACGAGAAGAACATTCTTGGAAATCGAGTACCAATCAACGACGATGAAATACTTGAATATCTGATTGACAGCATTCCCGATGAAATGCTCCGGAACCACAAGCTTATTCTACAGTTTACAACAACCAATCAACTTTCGAAAGCGTTTGAAAAGGTAATTCTTCGAGATCGAGGTATGTCGAGTGTGCAGAGATCAACAAAGTTTGAGATGTGTAAAGACAGTTTCGTTAGAAATGAACGAAAAGAGATGGTCAATGTAGGTGAGATAAAAGAATTTATCGGTAATATTGTACGATGTTATAATTGTGGTGAGCATGATCATATTAGCGTGAATTATCCAACGAAAGATCGCGGTGTAAAATGCTTTATATGTCAAGAACGTGGACATATTGCGTCGATACGTTCCAAGAAATTTAAAGCGAGTGAAGAGAGCTGCGCGACATTAGGAGTATCGTACCGAAAGTATCTCAAAAATGTTTTACTTAACGGATGCTAGATCAAAGCATTAATGGATTCAGGAAGTGATTTTAGTTTAATTCGCACAGACGAGTACATTAAGCTTGGTTCTCCGCAATTACGACGCAATGAATTACATTTCGAAGGTTCAAGGAATAATACAACATTAGGTGAGTTTCAAGCAGAAATTACCGTAGATGGGCACTCACATCTGATTTGTATACAAGTAATCTCTGATACCATTGTTCGACACAAGCTGTTAATAGGAACGAATTTCTTAAATGCAACCGATGTCAGCATTAGAGATAGTAATCATTCGTCCATTATCGAAAGTAACGCGCGAAATTGTTGAAAGAGAAAATATTGTACCGGAAATATTTTAAATAGATGTAACGAGTGTTAGAAGTAAATCAAGTTGATGTGTCTCGTGTATTAGATCCTAATTAGCGAGTGACGATAGAAAATCTTGTTAGTAATTACAAGCCGAGTAAAACCTTTGAACGTGAAATTGCAATGAAATTAATATTGAAAGGCGAAGAGTCTGTATATCAATTGGCGAGACAATTGTCAGCGTTGCTAAAAGTGATTGTTAATGCGCAGATAGAACAGTGGATTGTGGCTGGAGTCGCTCAGTTGTCTACTTCTGATTATGCGAGTCCGGTTTTTCTCGTCCGGAAGAAGAATGATTCGTTTGGATTATGTGTGGATAATCGACAAATTAATAAGAAAATTATTAAATATAAATATCCGTTACAATTGATCAAAGATCAATTAGATTTGTTACAAGGCGCGCGCAATTTTATTACTCTTGACTTGAGAAACGGTTTCTTTCACGTGTGACAGGATAAGTCAGGTCAAAAGTATACAGCATTTATTGTATCAGATGGTCATTATGAATTCTTACGAGTCCCTTTTGGTCTATGTAATTCACCAGCAGTTTTTCAAAGTTTTATAAATACCATATTTAGAGATCTTATTCGAGAGAGAATAGTTTTAGCATACATAGATGATTCGATTATTTCATCAAATGATATTAAAAGTAGGATCAAAAATCATGAAAAAGTTTGAATTATAGCGAGCGGAGCTGGCTTAATATTCAGTTGGGAAAAGTGTTGTTTTGTGCAAACTTCAGTCAAATTTCTTGGGCATGTATGGTTATATATATAACAATGGTTATGTTCGCCCCTCACTAAAACTGATGCAATCCGATGATTTCCAATGTTAAACACATACAAAGTTTTCTTAGACTAATCGAGAATTTTCGTAAATTTATACATGAATACCCTGTAATTTCGCGACATTTGTCTAACCTTCTGCGAGCGAATGCTAAATTTTGTTTTAGAGTGACTGAAATGGAAGCATTCATACGACTTAAACTTTTTCTGAGTGAGAACCGAATAGTGAATTTGTATCAAGTAGAAGTACAGACGGAGTTGCATACAGATGCTTCTGCGTTAGGGTACGGAGCAATTTTATTTCAAACAAATAACAAAGATCAACCTTTTCACCATGAATATTATTTTTTAGTGGTAATACAGCTTCTCTTGAATCTAAATGCAGTAGCTATGAGTTTGAGGTTTTAGCAATAGTAAAAGCTTTGAAGAAATTAGGAGTTTATTTATTAGGAATTTCGTTTGTTATTGTTACTTATTGCCGAGATTTTACTCTTACAACGAATAAGAAAGATCTTTGTTTGTGAGTTGCGTGATGGATATTATCGCTAGAAGAATTTGATTACCGAATATAGCATCGTCCAGAGAAGAACATGATACATGTTGCTGCGCTTAGTAGAAATGCACCTCCTGCGATTTTCTTAATCGATGAATCTGATACAAGCCTTACAGCACGTTTGCGGAAAGCACAGAAAGATGATCAGACTGTTATGAAACTTCGAGATTTGGTACTTCAAAACAAGAAGGATGATTATGTTCTACGGGGAAATTTTCTGTACAGAGCAAGAAATAAGGCGAGCTTATGAGTGTGGATACTTTTCTGTGGTCAAGACAGAGGCTATCGTACGTAAAGATTATTGGATTCCAAATCTTCGGCAGCAAGTTGGAAAGGTGATAAGGAATTGTGTTGCATGCATCTTAGCCGAAAAGATGCAGGGGACGCAGGAGTGCCATTTAAATCCGATTGAAAATGGGAGTATTCCTTTTGATACATTTCATATCGATCATCTTAGACCGTTGCCATCAACAAATAAACGTATCAGTACATATTTGTAGTGGTAAATGCTTTTACAAAATTTACATGGCTTTATGCTACAAAATCTACTACTACAGATGAAGTTTTGACACGCCTGAAGAAGCAAGCGACTATTTTCTGTAATCTGCATCGAATAATTTCTGATAGGGGAACGGCTTTCACAGCAAATGATTTCAAGCAATATTGTCAGGGAGAAAATATAGAACATGTTTCAACTACAACAGAAATTCCTAAAGATAATGGTCAAATTGAACGACTTAATAGAACATTCATACTATTGTCAGCAAAATTAGCTACACCTATGTCCTGTGAATGGTATAAGTATATGGAAGTAGTTCAACATTGTTTGAAATCAGCAATACATCGAAGCATTGGCACGTCACCGTTACATCTTCTCTTTGGGACACATCCACGACTTAACACGTTCCGTCCCGCGTAACCCGTACTTGGGTTACGGGCATGTTTCCGTGGGGCCCGCGTAACCCGTACTTGGGTTACGCTTTTCTTGTTCAAGTTAAATATGATTTTCTGTTGCATTTTGAAAACAAATTTATTGGAACAAGTTCTGGAGTATAAATATAGAATATACAACATGAAAATTTAAAAAATACACAAATAACACTCTATTTTTTATTAATTTATATAGGATAAGATATTACATTATACTATGTCGTATGATATTCGTTGAAACAGTCCAGGCACATCTGTGGCGATTTTGGGCAATTCAAACAATAAGTTGTCGTTTTTTTAAGGTTTTTTTTTGCTTGTTGGCGTCCTACGTTTTTCCTCTTCTTTTGGTAACACAGTACGCACATCCTTCTTACGGGCTTGCCCTGCTGATTCTTGCGAATCTCCAAGTGGTGAGACAGATTCCTTCTTTCGTGTCTATTAGTGTTGGGCACAGTATTTTTTGAGGACAACCATTCTGTCACTAAAGATTCACAGAATTTTCTTATCTCTATTTTTTTTTTTTTTTTGTAGCTCTCTGATATACTATATGTGCGTTTACGATCGTTGTCCCTAAAAGTAAATATATTCCTAATTTGCGATACCATTTGATGCCTTTTCGTATATTTGTTGCATATGACGCCATCTGGTCGCTTCTGTCGATGCCACTTTTACCAATATTGTATTCTATTATCGCCAAAGGCTTCATTTTCGAAGCACGACCGCGATGTGTAGAATCAGAGCTTCGAGCCATGATGGGAGGATGTTTTGTAGATAAGATTCTGACATCGCGAACATCTCTCCATTTTAGTACTACAATACCATTATGATCTTCTCGTGCCACCATTTCACCTCTTTTCAACGGATACGACATTACAAAACTTGGCATATTTTTTTTATTACACCTTACCGTTCCAACCACATGCGTCTTAGAATTTAAAAATTTAAGTGCTAGCTCATAACTAGTATAAAAATTATCAACAAATAAAGTACGTCCTTCGTTCAATAATTTGTCTGCAAGTTCAATGCAGACACTTTCTGCTATGCCAATTTTTCTTTTTCCGCTGGTATCCCGTCCAGAATATATTTTTGAAGACCATGTGTATCCTTCGGTCGAGCACAGTTTGAACATTTTTACACCGTACTTATGTGACTTTGTTGGAATATACTGCCGAAATACTAGTCGTCCCCTCCACGGAACCATTGTCTCATCGACAACAATTTCTTTGCCTGGAGAAAAAACCTTCTGATAATTAACCATCAATATGTCTACAAGTGGTAAAACTTTTCCAAGTCTGTTATTTTGTACTATCGTTTCATTGTTAGCAAAATGCAAGTTTGATAGCAGTAATTCAAAACGATTGCGGGACATTATGCTGCGCGGCAATGAAAAATTGTATATAGGATCCGTTGACCAACATTTCTTTAGCGGTGTTTGTACTAGACCCATCCAAATCATCAATCCAATAAATTTTTTAATTTCTTCGGAAGTGCTGAGATTCCATTTATTTTGTCCAGCGTGACCAGTCATTTCATGTTCAAGTAATTTCTGCTCTGCATATCTATTAGTTTCTGTGACTAAAAGACTTATTACTGTTTCATTCAAGAATAGTGAAAGAACTTCACCTGGGCTAATGTCAGACGGCAAATCCAACAAAAGCCCGCTTTTTCCAGTGAACGGAAATGATTGTTGCCTACTACCGAACTCGTTCCATTGGATATTGTCCAATGAATCAGTACCTGTGTCCAATTCCTCTTCTTCGTCTAAAACTAGTTCTGCTAATAATTCTTCAATATCTTCACTTGCATATGATTCATCAGTATCCGAGCCTGAACTTGACGAAATTCTATTTATGACTTTTCTTCTAAAATTCACAACGTTTTCATCACTACTCTCACTATCAATTGTACTTTCACGCCGTCCAGTAAACATTTCTGGGATAAAAAATCACTGATGTTCGTTTCAGAAAAAGTATGCTTCTCAACTGAATGATCTAGGATAACTGTAGTGTGATCCATTGCAGATCTCTAGTCGAAACGCTTCCCCTGGGAAGCGAAAAGTGTGGTGTAGGGTTCGTTATTAGAATGATCTGACCAAGTTAGCCAATCATGTATTTGTTTATCTAGGTGCCGCCTCTTCTTGCGCCCTTAGCGCGTTTGCTTGGAAGGGCGGCAGCAGGTATAATGGGGGTGTTTTGTTATTTTAACATTTGGCAATGTAGCGGGGTTTCCGCTGGGTCTGGTTCCTCTCACGTCAAGGGTGTAGCCTCTTGACCGTGGCCTAGACCCTTTTTGGAAACCCTCGATTTATGGAGTCCGCGTGTGTTACTGAGGTCGTTGACTAAGATTTACAACTAACATGCGGTGAAAGTTCGCTAAGGACGTCTTCTCAAAAGTAACTTATTTGTGCGCATACCATACCTCGATGCTAGCCGCTACATAAGCGTTTCAAAATCCAAAATAAACTTACACATAAGATTATTTCGGAACAAACAAATTTATAAATTTCATAGGTCGATAGTAATGTAAATAAAAATAATCGACAATGCACGGACCTACTAGAGTTACATTGTTTATATTCCCGCATATCTCTCCGCTATTGTTCTAGCGGTGAGATCGGAGTTCTAGCGCGCCGACAGTAAAACTTGGGCCGGCAGGAAACTCAACGAAATCACGCTTGGTACGGAACGTGTTAAAGGTTATCTTGACATCTGAGACATACTTGAAAAGGAATGGCTAGCACCTTTTCATGATAAACGAGATGAAGTACGACTTCCAGCAAGCAAAAATATATCCCGGATCCGACAAGAGAATAAGAAAACTTTTAACAAGAGTAGACGAAATGTTAGAATTTATCGTGAAGGAGATCTAGTAGCAATTAAACGTATGCAACAGAGTCCTGGTCTAAATATAGCTCATAAATATTTTGGACCGTGTGAAGTTATACGAGTTTTGCGCAATCAACGATTTGTAGTTCGAATGGTAGGGGAAGGAGAAGGACCCTTACAAACATCTATGTCAGCAGATTCTATGAAATTGTGGATCGACGAAATCAATGTTGATTTATTTGAAATCGAAGACGAAATGAATGAAGACATTCAGAGCAAATATTCATGCAGGACGACCGAGTGAAGGATAACGAAATTATCTTAATGTAAAAGCTAATCAATCATTCAAGTTTCAAATGTTATGTGCGTGGAATATTCTAGAATGCGACAGCAGTTGTTTATTAGCAGTCCTTGGAGTAATATGTTGAAAGGAACTATCTAATGACTTACAAAATCTGGTAATTCTCTTTCATTAATAAGTTTCCTACATTATGCATAGAAGATTACAGCTTACTTAATTCGATACGAACAAATGAAATGCGCCATCGCATTGCATGGAGAATTAGAACTCTATTGTTTTGACAGGCAGATACTGTGAAACGCCAACCTGTTGCATGAAAGCGTATAATTCACAATCTTATAATGTGTAGAAGCAGAGAAGCATAGTGCCATGCATACAAGATTACAGCTCACTTGTTTTGGAATGTTGGAATGAGATGTGCCATGGCATTGCATGGAGTATTAGAACTCCGTTGCATTGACACTTAGGCACTACGAAGCCCCATCCCGATACGTGGTACTGTAGAATTCACATTCCTCTGAAGTCTTGAATCAGATAAGAATAATGCTATGCATTAAAAATTACAACTTACTCCGATTGAAATATTGAAATGAAATCCGATATCGCGATGCATGAAGCATCACAAAATTAAATGCTTCAACACTTAGAAATCTGGAAACACTATTTCGTTGTAAGGAAGTGTGGGATTCAAATTCTTCAGAAGAGGAGAAGCAGATAAGCATGACGCAATGCATAGAGCATTACAACATACTTACTAACTTTCAACGGGTGAAATGAAATGCAATAAAAATCTTTATTTAAAACGTCATAAAATGGTACAAAATTAGATAGAATTTTGGGTGATGTAATGTATTTAGTGGGAATATTCTATTCCCAAATAGCTGAGATATATTATATGTGTAAATATATATACCAAATTGAAATGTTTGTGTAAAATATCATGAAACGATATATAATTAGGTAGGTAGGGTGTTAGATGTATTGTAGTATTTGGAGGGGATATTTTATTTACGTTTATAGAACGTTCTTGATGTGTTTAAATATATACACTAACCTGAAATGTTTACTTATACCTTTCGCTACGGCAGTCCTTTCCGCGCGAGTAGCGCCACTGAACGGGGCACCGCGCCGTGCAGTGTGCATATTGCGCATCTGTAGGTTTCGATGTTTGCACTTACGTCTTTCATTGGCACCTTGGAATTCTCTTGTGTATATACTTTTTTGAGAGTTATGTAACAACTGTTTCGTCATATTATATGAAAAATATAAAAATGAAATATAAAAAATTTTATAGAAATATACATATTAAAAATACATTTGAGTTAGTGAGATATCAAATTATACGTTAATTCTTAGTAATGCAACACAGTATGGTAAATTCTAAAGCAAGGTTCCACGCAGAGTCCAACATTACGATATTTACATTCATATCGAGACACGCGTCTCTTGTTTGTCGTAAAGACGATGCATCTTCTATTTCAGTTTTTTCTTCGTGGTTCATACAGTGAAGGAAAATGCCGTTCTGTTGGCCGTAATGGATTGTTGTTGTCTCTCTGATGATATTAAGAAATATTCATATGATAATTTTTCAGCATTTTTCGGATTAAATTTAAGTGAAATTTAGCCATAGATTTCGGTTTTCTTGTGTTATCCTTGTAAACACAATATGCATTCCATACTCATATGTTCAGCAAATGAAAAAATATTTACGTTACCATTTTAGAGATTTCCGTCGAATTTATAGTGATTATCACTATGTCGGCTTTGTCGACACAACCCATGCAAGTATTACAGTTAATGACGCATAGGCGTTTTTGAATAATTTCGTTTCCTCCATGCCTAACAACCGTTGCAGACTCTGAAGTATAGTGGACATAAAAAATATATAAATATATAAATATATAAATATAGTATCATAGTGGATAGCATATATATTTCTTTTTTATCCAGCCATTTCACAACTAATAAATTTTTAGTTGGCCAGGAAGATGCCCCTCCTTTTCTCAGTGTATCAGTAATCTATGGTATTCCTTGTCGCTTTTTTGCTACGGTTTCTCACGCATTTGTATGATTATTATATAGTAAATTAAACAAAGCTGGACTTGAATACCAATTATCTAGGTAAACTGTATGTCCCTTTCCTAGATAGGGCGCCATTAGGGCTTCTGCTATCGTTCTCGATTTTCTAATTTTCTTATTTTGGCTGTTGATTATAGTCGACGACCCAGCGTAAACAATAAGTTCTTGCACAAAACCAGTTCGACAATCACAAAGAATACATGATTTTATCCCAAATCTACTTCTTTTCGAAGGAATGTATTGTTCGAATGAAAGCCGCCCTTTATATAGATGTATACTCTCATCGATGCATAATTTTTGGTAATGATAGAATGAATGGCAGAAATTTTTTGGAGCATATCAACCACGTTCCTTATTATATATAATTTATCATTGGTATATGTGATATCTTGACTGAAATGTAGCAACGATAACGATTTAAAATAGCTGTCTCTATGCATAATCTTAGCAAAAATGTCACTACGCAGGAGTTTGTTTACCCTCCAGTATTCCTTTAAGGACAACTTCTTGTTGCGTGTCATTAGAAATGACACAGCAAAAAAGCAGTAAATTTCGGACAGCATTGTCGCTTCACCATCTTTCATATTATTATTATTTTTTTCCAATAGGCATTTGTTTCATTTAAAATAAATTGCACGAACTCGTCTGAAGCAAAGAGTTCAAAGTAATCAATTGCTTTTTCTGATCTGTTAATGTTTGGTATAATTCCTGTATTTTCTGGGGTAAATGGATGTAACTTAGGGATGAATGTGTTTGGCGTCCAGGAATCACAATGGTCCTTATTGTCTCGCTCATTGTTCTCTACTTCTGAGTCTGAGGTACTACATATATACTTTCTTTTTTTGTGCTCAGCGAAATGATCTTCGTTTTCACTCACGGTATCATTTTCGTAATCAGTTAATCCAATCAAGAATTGAATTCCTTTTGAACTCCGTCCAGAAATTGTAAGGAGGGTGCAATTAAAAATTAAAAAACAAATTTTACGCAAACATAAAACTAAAATTTTTAGATAATCATTTATAACCTTAGAATTTACCTCAACTGTAAAAGTCGACAATAATCTATTCAACTTATATGTTGTCCGACTTATATTGGTTCAAGTAAGATCTTATATTATAATCCCTGTTTTTTATTATAGTTTTGTGCCTTGCAAATACTTCGTATGTCGAATATGTGTTTGGCAGACTTTAGTACAGTACGAGCCACTAGATTCAAAAGATATTCCACCGATACGGTAGATTCTGTTTTAGCAACGGAGTCAGCGTAGGTGATCACGCGGCACCGACTATAGTTGGCACCCGTACGCACAGCAGGTCTGGCGAACATCGACTATAGCCGGCATCAGTACGCACAGCACTTCGCGCGGCCGCCGGCTATAGTTGGTGTCCGTAGTGAAAGGGTTAGAACATCACGAAATGATATAAAATTAGATGAGATTTTAAATGTAATATATGATATATAAAATATATGATAAGTGTAAGTATATGTACTGTGACGTGGTGGCGTCACAAGGCTCGCTCACCCCTCCCCTGCTTCGGTTAGACTAGCTCACAGATCACCACTCATGCGAGAAATGTGAAATACGCGATTATAGAACCTTCCCCCCCCCCTTCCCCTCCCCGTTCTTTTCTCTCTCTCCGTTCTACGAATAAGACTGGCGAGCTAAAGAAGAAGCAACCCAGAAGACGCCCCTTCGGCGGATACGAAGACCGCAGGACCGCGGACGGGCTATGCGCCGAGGTAGCGTGACGGGCTCGACGGTGGAGGAGTCGGGAAGCGAACCAGAAGAGACCCTGAAGCCCGAAGGATAAGATCCAGAGCCCTGCACCGATAAGACCGCTGTCATAGTCCATAGAGACGGACAGGAAGGACCTCGGGTGTGAGAAGGACCTCCACCCCTCCCCTGAGCCCATGGAGAGGGAAACTCAAGATGAGCAGCGGAGCTGCAGGTGAGCCGAGGAAGCGCGGCGCGCGACACGCGCCGCAATTCAAATGATCCAGAGGACCCCCGCTGGACACACCAGAGGGAGCGATCAGGGAAGATCACCGAAATCCACCGATCGATGCCCCGAACAATCCCCACGCGCATAGCCCTACCCCACCAAGGAACCCTAAGAAGGATCCAAGGGGATCCGAGGACCCCTAGCAAAACTATATAAGAGCTAGCCAGCAGGAAGACATCCTCTTCTTCGCCTCTACTTCTTAGCGATTCTTAGCGAGCAACCGAGCCAGCGATCATACGGAGCGATTCGGAGGAGAGAGAGAGAGAGAGAGAGAGAGAGATAGACGGACTGAACGAGATCCAGACTTGCTGGAAGCGAGAACGTGAGTCCTTATACGCTAACGCGTCCCATTTTGTTCCCTGCCGCATTTGCGATATTGCGTATTGTAATTTTGTATTGTATAACGGGTGGTGATCCCCGGTCATTCGCGGCGTGTCGTATACCCTTTTGTAATACCGCGTCGAGGCAATCTAGAAAGAAGCCGTGAGTTCAGTATCCCGCGACCCTAATTTGCGCACTCGGCTAGGAGTAGTCGAGCTATAGAGTATTTCGAGATTTCGAGGGTTATCTCGCACGGGATTTCCGCGGGTTGCGTGGTCTAATAGTTTTCGCTACTCCTCGAGTAGCTGGCGCCCAAAAAGTCCCCGCCTCGCAGTTACGAAATACTCACTGGATAGAAAATTCTCTGCTTTGTATTTGGCGTTAGCGAATTCATCGACGGTCATACCACGTGGATATTTTGTGCCCCGATATTCTGTACCCCGGATCAAACTTCCGTATACCCCTTTATTATTGTGTCGATCTCCCCCCTTTCTTGCGGATTGTAACGGGAAAACCCGTCACAGTACCAATTTGATGTAACTAATTAAAACAGTATGGAATGATACAAAACTAGGTAGGACTTTAGGTGTAATGGAGCATTTAGAGGGGATATTATATATACACTTAAATAAAATTTATGATAAATGTGAACATATATACTAATTTGAAATACTTATTTAACACATCATAAAATGATATAAAATTACATGGGAATATGGATGCATTAGAGTATTTAGAGGGGATATTCTCTTTGAATTTAACTAAAATACATGGTAAGTGTAAGCATATAGATTGGTTTGAAATATTTACTTCAAACATAGTAAAATTATATAGTATTAGGTAGGAATGCAGATCTAATGGGATATTTAATGGGGATATTTTATTTAGAATCGACTATCATATATGATAAGTGTAAATATATGTACTAATTTGAAATATATATTTAAAATGTAAAGAAATAATACAAAATTAGATAAGATTTTAGATACAATGGAGTATTTAGAGGATATTCTATTTAGGATTAACTAAAACATATGTTAAGTTGAAGCATATATAATAATTTGAAATAATTATTTAAAGCGTCATGAAATTATATATAATGAGGCACAATTTTAGTTGTAATTTAATGTTTCGAGGGGAAATCCTTTTTACAATTAAAATAAATGTCTGCAAATATTTGTACCAATTTGAAATATTTATTTAAAATATCATGAAATAGTACGAAATTAGATGGAATTTTAGATGTAATGGACTATTTAGAGAGGGTATTCTATTAGCAATCAATTAAAATATATGATAAGAATAAATATATATACTAATATGGAATATTTATTATTAGAAAATCATAAAATAATGTAAAATTAATTAGGATTTTGGATGTAATAGGGTATTTAGTAATGGTAATCTATTGACAATCAACTGAAATACACGATAAGAGTAAACATATATAATAACTTGAAACATGCACTTAGAATATCATGAAGTGCTATTTCTACAGACACGTTCAGATGAAGAACTTTGAATTGTAGAACTAAGAAGCGCCATCGCATTGCATTGAAAGTCAATTACTTTGACAAGCTGATACTTAGAAGTGCAGAATAGTTATACGGAACTGTAGATATTGCACATTTTGTAACGTAGTACCAGGTAAACGTAACTGCGTTGTGTAGATACCTACAACTCGCTTACTTTGAAACGTAGAACTAAAAAGCTGTATGGACCATTGGAAGTCAATTACTATGTCAATTTGACAGTTAGAAGAGCCAACAGTTACATGGATCTGTAGGAACTGCATACATTGTTATGAAGTACCTAGTAAGCAAAATTGATATGTATAGAAACTTAGAACTAACATACATTGAAACGCTGAACTGAGAAACGCCATCGCATTGCATGGAGCATTATAACTCTATTACTCTAACACGTAGGCACAATGAAGCGCCTACTCACTGCGTGGACCTGTAGACGCCACATCCTTTAGAATTGTAAACGGAGTTAAGCATATTGGAATGCTTAGAAGATTGTACCCTACTCACTTCGAAACGCTGAAGCTAAACGCGACCATTGCGATATATAAAGCATTAGACCCCTATTGCTTTGAAACGCAGACACTATGAAACGATAGCTCTTTACATTCAGCAGGAGGATTCACTATCATTTAAAGCGTACAAGCAGATATGTTTTATGCGATGCATAGGAAATTTGAACCTACTTCCATTGAAACGTTAAAATGACAATCGTCACAGAAATGAATAAAGCTCCATTGCTTTGAAACGCAAATACTATGAAGCGCCATCCAGTTGCATGCAACATTAGAATAGATTCCTTTTACGCTTTTCTTATCAATAGGGAAAATTTTTGGACTTGGCTCACCTGTAAAATCTGATGTGGTAGGAATTTTATCGACATCTGACCATTCTTCGCTGTAACTATACAATCCTGTGAACATTACACAATGACTGGAATCATCGGAATCACTTGAATGCTGTAGTGGAATGGCTGTTGATCTTATTCTTGGACCCACATCAATATAACAGTCCTCGACTTTTATATCAAAATCTTCTGAATGTACCGAATAATCCGATAGAGAGTCAGCAATATACTCATCAATAGTATCACTCATATTATGTGGGTAAAAAGTTACAAAATAATAAACCTTGTTATACTGGTAAACTAGAAGCGTAAGCCTACGAAACGGAAGATGAAATGCAATGTTCTAGAATAATTCTTGCTTTGATTGTTTCCAAATTATCGCATAAGTTTTATGTCTTGGGCATAAGAAATGAAGATCGGCATAACCATGGCAAGTACATACAAATCGATGTACAAGATACTCAAACCTGTAAAAAAATTGCACATCATAGTGGGATCAGCGCACAAGCGTCAGACTCAGAAACCCGCGTTTTCACGGGACCGGCGCTCAAGTGACATACTCAAAAACCTGCGTTATCGCGGGGACGGCTGTCAATGTGTTAACAGCTTCAGGTTTTCAAAAGAATGTGAATTGTACAGTTCCATGCAATGGAATGAAGCTTCATAGTGTCTGCGTGTCAAAGCGGAAGAGTACTAATGCGATGGCACATAGCATTTCATCGCTTCGAGGTAACTAAGCGGTATACTTCGATGCATGGCATTATGCTTATCTGCTTCTACATTTCAAGAGAAAGTAAATGCTAGAGCTCCTTGCACCTGGATTGCGCTTCATAGTTTCTGCGTGGCAAATCAATGGTGTTCTAAAAAACACCATGCATTCCAATGGCCCACCTCATTTCAACGATTCGAAGTTAGTGAGCTGTAATCTTCTATGAATAGCATTATGCTCATCTGCTTTTGCACTACAACAGAAAGTGAATCGTACAGTTCTAAGCAACAGGGACGAGTTTCATAATGTCTGCCAGTCAAAGCAACGGAGTTCTAATGCTCCATTCAATGGTGTCGCGCACCTCATTTCAACGTTTCAAAGTAAGTAAGTTGCAATCCTCCATACATAGCATTTTGTTTATCTATTTCTACATTTCTAAAAAATGTGAATTCTACAGTTCCAAGCAACTGGATGGCGTTCCACAGTGTCTCGGTGTCGATACAGTAGAGTCCTAATGCTCCATGCAATGCGATGGCGCATCTCATTTCAACGTTCTGAGTAAGTAATTTGTAATTCTCTATGTATAGCATTATGCTTATTTGCTTCTACAATTAAAAATTTTCTTTTCTTCTAGACACCAACTGGCCTGGCAGCCAATGACAGAAAACGAAGTGAACATTTTTATTGGTGTCCTGCTTATATTGGTTGTAGCGCCACTGCTAGAAATTAGATTATATTGAACTCAAAAAAAGGATATGTATACAAGCGTGGATATGAAAAGCGCGACCGGTTTACATCGATACATAGATATTTACACTTATCCTACATTTTCACGGCTTGGACTGAGGACCGTTTAAATAAACTTAGAAATATTGTTAACGAAATTGTCGACACTTTCAAAATTACTGTTAAGACTTGTAAAAATATTGTAATCGACGAAACCATGGTTTCGTGTCGAGGACGCCTCAGTTCTTGCCAATATATCCCAAGAAAGCGGCATAAATATGGTATAAGACTTTGTAAACTGTGCCTTCCGGAAGGATACAGTCACAACATTCTTATTTTCGTCGGAAAAAATGCAACCATAATAATTAAAGCACATGCGCATGCTGTTGTTATGACGTTGGAAGTTGAATTATTATTTGGAAGCCGCATATTATACGCAGATAGTTTTGACAATAGTGTCCCATTGGCCGAGGAACTTCTGCAAAAGGGAACATTTATTTGTGGTACAGTAAAAATTAATAAAAAATTTCCCCAGCTGCATGCCATACGAAAACAGCAACGGTGTGGCTTTATGTATTTTCAAAATCGGAGCGGCTTTAAATTTTTAAAGTGGACGGATAAGAGGCCGGTATGCATACTAGCCACTTCTGAAAACCACAAATGTGTTACTGTCCAGGGTAGTAACAATAAGTTAAAGCCGGACATTGTGTTCCTTTATAATAAAGCTAAGAAGGGGTTTGATCGTCTGACCAGATGTCTTCCTATCACAGTTGATTACGCAGAACAGTAAAGTGGTATAGAAAAATAGTTATCGAATTAGTATGCGGGGCTTCTCTCGTCAATGCCTGTTATATATATAGAAAATGGAGTACTAAAGGTATGAAAATATTAAACTTCCGCGAAAAAGTTATCGATTATCTCTTCAATACAGTGGATCATCACGGTGAACAAACGTCATCTGAAACTTAAGCAGTGCCTAAGAAACGTACACATTTTCTGCGGTGGTTCCAAGGACGCGCGAGAAAAACGAGATAGGGATGTAAAGAATATTATAAACGGATGTCTAGAATAAATGGTAGGCAGTATGCCGCAAATAAGGCGATAAAAGTAAAAACCTGTTGTAACCGATGTAAGGACCAACCGAAACTCTACCCAACATGTATTGAAAAATTACATAAAAAGATTAAATAATTATGTTAGGTTTATAATATTGATTTGTTATGTTTTAAGTATTGAAAGTTTGTTTACAATGCGGAGAATTATATCACAACAGCTTTGACAAGCAGACAATAAGAATCCCCAGCCCGGTGCAAGGATCAGTCGAATTTACATTCGTTTGAAGTGTAGAAATAGGTAAGGGTAATGCGATACATAGAACATTACAACATTCTTGCTTTCGAACGTTGAAATGAGATACTGCACCGCACCGCATACAGTATTGGAACTCCATTGTTTTTACACGAAGACACTATGAAACGCCGTCCCGATGCATATGTCTGTAGAATTCAGATTCTTCTGAAGTGTAGATGCAAATAAACATAATGCTATGCGTAGAAGATTACAGCTCACTTACTTTGTAACGTTGAAATGAAAAGTGCTATCGCATTGTGTGGAGTAGTAAACTCTAATGCTTCGACACGCAGACACTGCGATCTACCTTCTTGTTGCATGGAACTGTAGAATTCACATTCTTTTGAACTGTAGAAGCAGATAAGCATAATTCTATGCATGGAGGATTACAGCTTACATAATTTGAAATCATGAAATGACATGCAGGGACAGTTCAGAACTTCTATATATTGGAAAGGATGGGTCATCGAGTACTTGCAGGAAAGTGTAAACGGTACTGTCCCTCTAGTGGCGAGTGCCGCCACAAAATAATAAACAATGGTCGCTTTACATGCTCCATATTCTTTACCTTTTCGAATGATAACCGTGCTTGCTTACCTTTAATGCAAGCCTCACATAAATTATCATTCGGCACTATCATTTCAATATGATTTACATCATTGATCATTTTTTTTATTCTTCAATTCTACGAATTACCTTTGATTATTTTCTGACCAGTTTTCATCTGACTGTTTCCATCTGTTACAAATACGATGTCCATTCCTGCTTCTTGCATCCCTCTATCGGACAGCACCTTTCTGCCACCGAAATCTTCAAGGGTAGACTCAACTTCTCGAATGTCGAAAAGACATTATCACATTTGACAATGTGATCCGACGCTCCGGAATCCAACAGAAACTTTAATTTGTTTTTATCGTCTTCCCCATTTTCATTGTACCCCGTCTTAAAGGCAAACGAGGATGACCAAATCTTTGCAATATCCAATTCTTCTGTTACTTGAGCTGCTTGGGCGATCACCTTTCTCTTTTCCGCGGGCTGGACCGTTCTTTTATAATTAGCAACATTCTTTTATTTTATGCCCTTTCGCCCACTATCATGGCATTTTATATTTATCGTTTCTTTGGCCATTTAAATTATCTCTATCTGTATGTATCTTCTCAGTATGTAATACTTTCGCGCTTGTCGAGCAGCCTGTTCGTAATTTTACTTCATGGACCAATAAACCAGTTTCTACAAATGCTAATGTTAGATTGTCCTCGGGAAATGTTCTATTGCCGTAATTACTCGCCATAGCACGTTGGAAGGATTAGTAGTAAATGAAAAGCTTTATCCGTTTCTTCTAATTTTACATACGCTACTAAAAGTTCCGTGATTATGTCGTTGAGTGGTGTAAAATGTTTGATCAAGGGCTGCTCTCCCTGTAGTTTTAAACTTAATAGTTTTTTTCTAACAGCCAATTGCGTTGCTAAATTATCCCTTTCATATATGCCATCCAATTTCTGCAAAACTTCAGCAGCAGTTTTCGCATTATTTGCGAAGCTCAAAATGGAATCTGCTAAATATTCAGCATCCTCTCTGCTCTCCTCCAATTTTCAGTTATTTTTACTGGAATGGGTTCATCAATAATTATCCAATTCGCTTAACAGTGCACCAATTCTTAATTGCAACGTACTGTAGCGATCACCATCAAATTGTTTAATGTTCCTCTTGGTTTTTGTACTTTCCATATTTCTCTTTTTTTTCATAAGGAAAGGTTTATATTCGCTAACAATGTTCCTTTAATAGTTTAAACACTTATATATACTTCTGATATTACACTTATAATCACATAATCACGTACACAAAAGTTATCACTAAAAAGAATATCTACTAAAGTGTCAATAGTATTAAAATACGTAAACTGTGCCCATAACCTATTGAATTATAGGTAAATATAAATGAAAAGCTGTCCAAAGTTCTTTATAGTCTGTAACTTTATTCTTAAGGTTTGAAGGTACGTCTTTACGTTTTAAACGCTCTAATAATTGTGAGAACACCGCATAGGAAATATAGCATTCTCCCTCCTAAAGAAATAGACGACGCAAAGTCTGCACGTGTTTTCCTTTCAGGCCACTAGGTATAAACAGTCGTGAACTCTACTCGAACCGACAGAACTATTTCACAGTTTATATACTGGATTCTATTTCCTAACTCAAGATTCATTTTTGTTTCTCCGTTGACATTTGAAATAATGCAACAGCAGTAAGCTGTTATGTATAGCATTATAATTATCTGCCACTACACTTCAAAAGAACGTTAATTCTATATGTCCATGCAACAAGATAGCCCTTCGTACAGTCTGCCTGTTGGAACAACAGGATCCTAATGCTCCATGACATGCAGTGGCGAATCTCACATCAATGTTTCCAAGTAAGTAAGCTGAAACATTCTATGCATAGGATTACGCTTGTCAGCTTTTACACTTCAAAGATATGTGAATTCTGCAGTTTCTTGAAACAGGATTACGCATCGCATTGTCTGCGTGTCGTAACAATAGAGCTCTAATGCTACATGCCATGCAATGGGCCATTCCGTTTCAACATTACAAACCTTGTAAGCTGTAACCTTCTGTGAATAGCATTATACTTGTCTGCGTGTACACTTCACAAGAATGTGAATTGTATAGTTCAATGCAACGGGGTCCGTCTGCATAGTGTCTGTGTATCAAAGAAGTAGGGTTTTAATGCCCCATGCCATGCGATAGCGCATCTCATTTCAACGTATAGAAGTAAGTAATCTGTAATCTACTATGCATGGCATTATGCCGGCTGCTTCTACTCTAAAAGAGTGTAAGTTCTACAGTTCCATGCAACAGGAAGGAGCTTCATAATGTCTACGTGTCAAAGCAACGAAGTTCTAATACCCCATTCAATACTGGGGCAAATCTCATTCCAACGTTTCAATCAAAGTAAACTGCAATCTATAGAATTATGCACATCTGCTTTTACACTTTAAAAGAAAGTGAATTCTACGATTCGATGCAACGGAATGGCGCTTCACAGTGTCTGCGTGTCAAATGAGGAGAGTCTTAATGCTCCATGCAATGCGATGTCGCAGCTCATATCAACGTTTCAATGTACTTATCTGCTTCTACAATCTTCAATAATGTGAGTTCTATAGTTTCATGCAACGGTATGGTGCTTCACATTGTCTGCGCGTCAGTACTACTGTACTAATGATGCATGCATTGCGATGGCTTATCTTGTTTAGCGTTTCAAAGTATGTTAGCTGTAATCTTCTATGAATAGCATTATGTTCATCTGCTTCAACACATCAGCAGATTGTGAATGCTACATTTCCATCCAGCAGGATGGCACTTCATAGTGTCTGCGTGTCAAAGAAGTAGATCTGGAGTGCACCATGCAATGCATTAGCGCATCTCATTTCAACGTATCAAAATAAGGTTGGTGTAATCTTTCATGCATAACACTATGCTTATCTGCTTCTACACTTCAGAAGGTTGTGAATTCTACATTTCCATGCAACAGGGTGGCGTTTCACAGTGTCTACTTGTCAAAACAATGGAGTTCTAATCCATGCAATGCGACTGTGCATTTTATTTGTACGTATCGAATTAAGTAACCTGTAATCTCCTATGCATATTGTAGGAAACTCATTAATTAAAGACAATTACAAGGTTTTGTAAATCATTAAATAGTTCCTTTCAACTGATATATTACTCCAAGGAGTGCTAATAAACAACTGCTTCATCGTTTTAAAACATACACACGAAATATCATTTATTCCGCACATTCGCTCTCGCTCGCATTCTTTAATATTCCACGCACCTAATATTTAAAACTTGAATTATTGATTAGCTTTTAAATTAAGATAATTTCGTTATTCTTCACTCGGCCGTCCTGCATGAATAATCGTTCCGAATGTCTTCATTCATGTCGTCTTCGATTTCAGATAAATATCATAGATTTCTTCGATCCACAATTTCATAGAATCTGCTGACGTCGATGTTTATAGGGGTCCTTCTCCTTCCCCTACCTTTCAAACTACAAATCGTTGATTGCGTAAAACTCGTGCAACTTCATACGGTTCAAAATATTTGTGAGGTATATTTGGACCAGAACTCTGTTGCATACGTTTAATTCCTACTAGATCTCCTTCACGATAAATTCTAGCTTTTCGTCTACATTTGTTAAAAGTTCGCCTATTCTCTTATTGGATCCTGGATATATTTTTACTTGCTTGAAGTCGTACTTCATCCCGTTTATCTTGAAAAGGTGCGATCCATTCCTTTTCAAGTATGTCTCGGATGTCAAGATAACCTTTAAGTCGAGGATGTGTCCCAAAGAGAAGATGAAACGGTGACGTACCAATACTTCGATGTATTGTTGATTTCAAACATTGTTGATCTACTTCTAAATACTTACATCATTCACAGTGCTTAGGTGTAGCTAATTTTGCTGACAACAGTATGAATGTTCTATTACGACGTTCAACTTGACCATTAGCTCTAGGATTTCCAGTTGCAGTTGAATCATGTTCTATATTTTCTTCTCGAGAATATTGCTTGAAATCCTTTGCTGTGAAAGCCGTTCCCCTATCAGAAATTATTCGACGCAGATTACAGAAAATAGTCGCTTGCTTCTTCAGGCGTGTCAAAACTTCATCTGTAGTAGTAGATTTTGTAGCATAAAGCCACGTAAATTTTGTAAAAGCATTTACCACTTCAAATATGTACTGATACGATTTATTTGTTGATGGTAACGGTCTAAGATGATCGATATGAAATGTATCAAAAGGAATACTCCCATTTTCAATCGGATTGAAATGATACTCCTGCGACCCCTGCATCTTTCGGTTAAAATGCATGCAACACATTTTCTTACCACCATTTCAACTTGCTGCCGAAGATTTGGAGTCCAATAATCTTTACGTACGATAGCTTCAGTCTTGACCACAGAAAAATGTTCACTCATGAGCTCGCCCTATTTCTTATATCTGCATCCGACATGGTGCTACTAGTTGAATACCACCTGCAGACTCTCTGTACAGTAAATTTTCCCGCAGAACATAATCATTCGTCTTGTTTTGAAGTACTAAATCTCGAAGTTTCATTACAGTCTCATCTTCTTTCTGTGCTTTCCGCAAACGATCCGTAAGTCTTGCATCAGATTCATCGATTAAGAAATTCGTAGGAGGAGGTTTTCTACTAAGCGCATCAACCTGAATCATGTGCTTCTCTGGACGAACAAAGATCTTTCTTATTTATTGTAAGAGTAATAGCTCGGCAATCAAAAACAATAACAAACGAAATTCCTAATAAATGAAGTCCTAATTTCTTCAACGCTTTTACCATTGCTGAAACTTCGAACTCATAGCTACTGTATTTAGATGCAGTAGAAGTTGTCTTACCACTAGAAAATAATATACAGGGTGAAAAGATTTATCTTCGTTATTTCTTTGAAATAAAATCGCTCCGTACCCTAACACAGAAGCATCTGTATGCAACTCCATCTCTACTTCTACTTGAACCAAATTCAACATTGGTTTCTCACTCAATAAAGGTATAAGTCGTATGAATGCTTCCATTTAAGTCGCTCCAGAACAGAATTTAGCATTCGCTTGCAGAAGGTTAGGCAAAGGTCGCGCAATTACAGGGTATTCACGGATAAATTTACGAAAATACCCGATGAGTCCAAGTAAACTTTGTACGTGTTTAACATTTGTCGACTCTATAAATCGTCTGACTGCATCAGTTTCAGTGAGGGGCGAAAACAACCATTGTTTATTATATGCCCGAGGAACTCGACAGAAGTTTACCCGAAACAACGTTCTTCTCAACTGAATATTAAACCGGCTCCGCACGCTACAATTTAAACCCTTTCAAGAATTTGATCCCACGTTCAGTATCATTTGATGAAACAATCAAATCATTCATGTATGCTGAAACAATTTCCTCACGAATAAGATCTCTAAATATGGTATTTATAAATCTTTGAAAAACTGCTGGAGAATTACATAAACCAAAAGGGACTCGTAAGAATTCATAATGACCATCTGGTACAACAATTGCTGTATATTTTCGACTTGATTTATACTGTCGCACGTGAAAGAAACCGTTTTTCAAGTCAAGAGTATTGAAAATGCGCGCGACTTGTAACAGATCTAATTGATCTTCAATCAGTTGTAACGGATATCTATATTTAATAATCTTCTTATTAATTTGTCGATAATCTACACATAATCTAAACGAATCATTTTTCTTCCGAACGCGAACAACCGGACTCGCATAATCAGAAGTAGATAACTGAGCGACTCCAGCCGCAATCCTCTGTTCTATCTACACATTAACAATCTCTTTTTTGCGACGATAGCAATCGTCTCGCCGATTGATATACAGACTCCTCGCCTTTCAATATTAATTTCATTGCAATTTAAGGTTCAAAGGTTTTACTCGACTTGTAATTGCTAACAAGATATTCTATCGCCACTCGCTAATTAGGAACTAATACATGAGACACACCAACTTGATTTACATCTAACACGTCACTCGTTACATCTATTTTAAATATTTCCGGTACAATATTTTCTCTTTCAACAATTTCGCGCGTTACTTTCGGTAATGGACGAAAGTTTACTTTACAACCTCTAATGCTAACATCGGTTACATTTAAGAAATTCGTTGCTATCAGCAGCTTGTGTCGAACAATAGTATGAGAGATTACATGTATACAAATCGGATATGAGTGCCCATCTGCGGTAATTTCTGCTCGAAATTCACCAAATGTTGTACCATTCTTTGAACCTATACCATCGAAATGTAATTCATCGTGTCGTAATTGCGGAGAACCGAACTTAATAAACTCGTCGGTGTGAATTAAACTAAAATCACTTCCTGAATCCATTAATGCTTCGATCTCGTATCCGTTAAGTAAATCATTTTTGAGATACTTTCGGTACGATACACCTAATGTCGGGCAACTCTCTTCACTCGTTTTAAATTTCTTGGGACATTTCGACGCAATATGTCCAGGTTCTTGACATATAAAACATTTTACACCGCGATCATTCGTTGGACAATTCACGCTAATATGATCGTGCCCACCACAAATATAACATCGTACAATATTACCGGTGAACGCCTTCATCTTACCAACACTGACTACCTCTTTTCGTTCATTTCTAACGAAACTGTCTTCACACTTCTCAGATTTTGTTGACATTAGCACACTCGATAAACCTTGATCTCGAAGAATTACGTTTTCAAACGCTTTAGAAAGTTGATCGGTTGTTGTAAACTGTTGAATACGCGCCTGGTTCCGGAGCATTTAATCGGGGATGCCGTCAATCAGATATTCAAGTATTTCATCGCCGTTAGTTGGTACTCCATTTCCGAGAATGATCTTCTCGTGCAAATATTCATGAAATGTCTGGTTCCTCTTCTATAATCATACTTCAAATTTCTTCCTTATTTCAATTTTGCTTTGTGGATGATAAAACGTAACTCTTAATTGTTCCAGCAGTCGGTTGAATGGCATAGTTATATATCCTCGTTTAGAATGAAACGATTGAAGTGCTTTTCCCTTCAGTTGCAAACCCATAGGTAATTATGCAACGTCATCTTCCAATTTATATATCGTCTCGAATAATTTGATCTACTTCTTCCAAATTTCACTATCACCAGATTTTCCAACAAATTTAAAAAGTAAATTTGCAACTGCCGAAATATTCGTTCGCGGCTAACAGAATTGAGATAAAACATTGCATTCATTGCCATTATTCAATGCCAAGAGATTGTCACCGCCACTTACGACATCATATTGTACGCTTCCAAAATTACGCGTCGATCGTCGTTGCTCATTTTCCAAATTTTGCTCAACCTGTAATTAAATGAATTGTCTTTCGTATTGCATCTAACTCAAGACGCAGCATGGCCTCACCTTCTGCTAATTCTTTTTCCTTAAAAAAAAATCAGTTTCTCGTTGCTGTAGATTCATTGCTGACTGCACGTTTGATGATATATTAGCACACTACCCTTCATTATCTTCACGAACTTCTTTCTGCTTGCCATCTATCCTCGTTCCGTCTGCGTCAATATCCATCAAACGGGAAATTAATTTAGCTTTCGAACTAGCAGTTGATAGTTTATGCTCCATTAATATCTTTTTTAGCGCAGTAACTGTGATTTTACTCTAATCTTTCATGGTGAAAATTTATACTCGACACTCGCGTATAAACTCGAATTGTCTCTACATGAAAGTTTATTTTTCATCCTCGCAATATCTCTCAAAACTGCACTCGGGTCGCATGAATAACTTCTCGAACGTTCTAGACCATCAAGTAACTTTCTCCAACGTTCTGTTTTCAAATACTCGATAATATTCCAATCTTTAGAACGTGTCCAATTTAATTCTTGAATGTCTTCTTGATAATTACCATTCCTGAGCCCAAAAACTGTAGAAAACTTATTAACTATAGACAACTACAAGGTTTTGTAAATCATTATATAGTTCTTCTCAACGGTGATATAACTCGAAAGAATGCTAATGAACAACTGCTTCATCGTTTTAAAATATTTATATGAAAACCTCATCTATTCCGCACTCTCGGTCTCGCTCGCAATCCAGAATATTCCACGATCGCATCTCACTTCAACGTATCAAAAAAAGTAAGATGCAATCTTCTATCTGTAGCTTATGCTTATCTGCTTTTACCGTTCAAAAGAATATGTATTATACAGTCCCATGCAAAGAGATGGCGCCCCATAATTTCTGCGTGTCAATGCAGAGGTGTTACACTACTAGTTCTAATACTTCCATCGACGCGATGTCGCATTTCATTTCAATGTTTCATGATAAGATGGAAAATTCAATGCAATGCTTTATGTTTATATCTTCAACACTGCAAAAGCAAGAGAATGTGAACTGTGGCGTCAGACGTACCGCCTGCTATGCCCAGACGCTTGCCACCGTCCTTGGCGTCCCCAGATCGGCATCCGCATCTCCTACAGCATCCGGATCCACTGTATGCGGGCAACCCGCCTACTCGCTGCCACAGAACGAGGTGGCGACGCCACATACGAGGCGATTCGAACAGAGCAATTGACTCTAAGGAGTTTTGATCTCCGACACGAACAGAACAGTTGTACCTCAGGTATACGAGCTCCCAGCTCAGTGCATCCAACTCATTCACATCTACCATAGTGGAGTCCTTATTTTATTCTATTTCCATTTTCGTGATGAATGAAGTATTAGAAGTCTATTGCTTCGTCACGTTGGCATCTGAAAACACTGTCCACATGCATGGAAATTTAAAAATGGCATTCTACTGAAGTGTAGATGCAGATAAGTATAATGAGATGTATATAGCATTAAAATCTATTAACACACTTCGATCTGTTGACATGAAATGCGATATGGCGTTTAATGAAGCATTAGAACTCTATTGCTTCGATACGTAGAGATTTGGGAACGCTATCCAGTAGCAAGAAACTATTACTGTGAATAGTGTGGAAAACACATTTGCAATCTAAGCAAGGTTTCATTAAATCTGGTGGATTTTCCAAGTTTTAGAAAGGGATGGTGGCAGTAGCAGTTGGTTCAGCGCCAGCTGATAAACGTATACAACAAGCAAAGCAACGTAAACGGATTTAAAATGTTGACGATTATATGAATTGAAATATTACACTTTTATAATCCATGTAGCGTTTCTGTTCTTTGTAACTTACAAACAGTCTTAAGAATGTAACGCAATGTAAAGAAGTTTGGGCACAAAGAAAGCAGGCCTTAGTCTGAGATAAAGGAACCTTGGATCTGTTAAGTTTTGTGGTTACCGCCGTGCTGTGTTAAGGGATATGTCATTCAGTTTTAGTTTTCTAAACCAGAACAATTCAAACAAATCTGGAGTTGACACATTGGAAGAATAATTATTCCAGTGAAAAATGCTGTATGCAGTACAATAATAGCTTCACATCCCCTTGATATTCAGCAGAAATTCTTATGCCATTTTACTCTATTTACTAGAATCGAAACTATGAAACCTATTAGGTGGTACTTCTAAAGATATTGTGTATGTATTGGAGGATGCGTACAAAAAGAAAGGACTATTACGTGGATAAATTGTAGAATTCCGTTTGTAATTGATAATTAGATTATAAACATTTATATGCTTTTATCAGAAATTTTAATGTGTCAAAATTGCAGCACACAGGTGTGTAGATATCACTTTGCGATCTCATTTCATTTTGGCAGTTATATATATAAGCATCCATCCAGGCATAAAGCTTGATAATCTTTCAACTATAAAATAATTATGAAACATTATACTTTTTGCTGGCGTTGGTCTATTTTGTCATTTTCAGAACTTGTGAAGCAGCTAGGACTGTAATAAGAAAGTACGTTATATCTTTGCTCATTGTTTCCAAAGAAAATATTAAATGTGAGTAACATAATATAATAAATAACATAATAATAATATAATAAATAAATATATTCAAACGTAATGTATTTAATTTTTATCATTTAGCGTTACAAAATATATTACAATAATATATAAAAATATATTTTACTTTAGTTTTTTCAATATTTTTAATATTTTATATTATCATATTAAAATTTTACAAAAAGTAACAAAATTTTTAGAAGTAGGAATAATTTTTCCTTACATAGTTAATATGTCGGTTCTTTCTAAGAAGACGGAATTTCATTTTTCAAAGTAAGTTTCGTCTTTAAATTGACCATTAATTTCTCTAATTTCATTGCATTTCGTAGATCACCGCTAATTTTCAACTTTCCCATTGTCGATGCAAGTTTTAATTCTCCGAAAGATATATAATATTATGTTATTAGTAAAATTATTTTGCATTTCTAATTAATTTGAACATAAGAAATATATTTCTTTTATAAGAAAGCATTGCGAGAAAATTTTGAGAATCCATTGTTAATGTTGCACCTAGTGTTTGACTAGGTTTTTACCATTTTCAAGATCCAAAAACCGTGTACCAGCTTCGTCACCATTAAAATTTACGAAATTTTCATATTGTAAATTTTTGCAAATATGATGTTAATTAACTCTTGAATTATGGTTGCTTGGGCAATTAATCAGACTGATCTATGATGTGCTGTAATGTACGAGGTCTAATACATTTTTTTTTAACATAATGAACAATATAGTATTTGAGCTTACAGTTTTGTTAACGAACTGGCTGTTTAAATTAGTTTAGATGACAATTAATATTTGCATGATCTTTTCCTCTGACTTATCTGTATAATTTGTTCGTTCTTTTCAATTGTTATACATAATTATCCAAATCTATATGTTCCAAATTCTCCTCTAGGAAAGAATCTGGCAACAATTTATCTTGTCAATAATATTTTTATTCTGTAAAATAAATTGATTTGTTTACTAAAATATAAATTATACATTCATGTATTAATTGTAAACCTTTAGTTAATTATTCACACCTGTATTACCCGCAGAATGGGTAAAATCAGACATCCCTTCAGTTTTTTAATATTGCCTCATCGATTAAAGACTGATTAGTAACAGATTTACTGTCTTTGCAAAATAAATGCGTACATTGCATCACCCATTATTTCCAGCTTCCCACTATAATTTTGTGATTCTGAACCAACTAACATCTCTATCGCAGCCATGCGTAAACCTGAAACAACACGTGCGTAAGGCAATCTTAAATTGAGAGAATTATTTTTCTTAAAAATGAAATTAGAAATATATATAATTTACTGCAGTCTTTGGCAAGTCTGCATTCACAGCAATACCATCACTTTCATATTCATCGGCCCTTCCAAGGGCACACATTAAGATTTCAAACTTGGATATTATATAATCGACACGAGTTTGAAATCATATTTGTTTAATTTTTATACTTAGTGGTAGGCTGATATTTATTATATGAGGATCTGTGCTTTTCTTTAAATATGGTAAGCATATCTTGGACCTGAAAATAATTATAGTGTCATATTAGTGAATTTTAATGCTACAACTAAAACAGAACTTTTATACTTACACTAGAAATGTACCTCTAGAATTGATATTATTCATAAGATCATAATTTTTCATATCTATGGATTCTACGCCTGGTTAAAGTAATGGCGCTAGCATTATTAACCCCTTCAGCACTGAGGTGTGTGGCAAATGGTTTTGTGAGAACCCATATGTGGCGTTCGTTGTTGTCAGACCGGTGGAGTCATCTCTGTGAAAACTGCTCAAGCTGTTCGCAATTCTGTTTCAGGAGTGATTGAAGAGATGGCGAAACGAGTCAATACATGCCTACGAATGGGTGCCCCCATTAAGAATAACTTATAAGTTACCGATGGATGGTGCTGCTGGTGGTCGGTTGCTCATGATCGAACGACGGATGGTGCTGCTTGTGCTTAATAATCCATAAATTATATACGACTGGTGTTACCAACAACCGATAGCGTATGCTTTCACATACAGCTGGTGCAGCCAATAGTAGGTAACTCAAGACTTATGAACGACTGGTGTTGGCTGCGGTCGGTAGCTCACGATATAACGACAGTAGATGATGCCTGTGGTCGATAAATTATGATATAATGACGGCTGATATTGCCAATAGCCAGGAATTCAAGAACTATCGACGAATGGCATTGTCAGCTATCGGTAATCCACCTCTTACTTGGCTTAACATAATCTAACATACACCAAACTTAATTCAAACCAACCTAATCTCAGTTACACCTAATCTGACTTAACCTGCCTTCGCTCAAATCTAACCCAACCTAACACAATCTAGCATTACCTTTCGTAAACATAAACAAATCAAACCTACGCTTTTTTAAATCTAACCCAACATAACTGAGCAACCTACAAACATTCCCAAACATAACCCAACCTAACATAACCTAGCGTAACCTAACTAAATCTAACATAAGCACACTTCCATCTCGGGGCGGAAGCAACTTCCGCAACTTTCACAGGGATGAGGCTATGCAGTAAGCCTTCCACAGTTACGGTGTGGCAGAGATCCGCTCCGATTGAACGTTTGTTCACGTAATATAATATAATAATCGGCTGGTTCAATCGGAGCGGGTCTGCATCGAATACAGGAGCGCCTATCGTGAAATGAAAACGAACAGTCGGAAAGGAATAAGACTTTACTAAAAAATCGTACGGAAGTCCGATATTTTGACGCATATCTAATATATATCTAATTAAAACGTAATTCGAAAAATACAAAGGATAAGAGGAAATATTCTCCAATATGTCACATATACAAATCAACGGATGCAAGGGAGAACATTCGATCTCGGGGTAGCAAGACCGGGGCGCCATCATGATGTAATCGTATAACGCCGGTTCCGCGATGGTGCAGAGAGGAAATGTGGATGATAGAGAGGATAAAATAACAACAACGTAACTAAAGAGAAAGGAAAAGAAAATCTGTGGAAGCATTGCATTTATTAAGAGGAAATCCTACAAATATCGAACAACAGATTATATATCATACCGTCCGGGCAAGGTACAACGAAATAGACGATATCGTGAGAGAAAATAAGAAAATCGGGAAACTTAAAAAGAAAATAATACTTTAGACTGGACGAATCAATATCACTGATTCCGGCCAGCTTAATGGAAAACGCATAACTACGAATCGGTTATAGTATAAGATAGATGCTAGTTGTAGTTCAAGTGGTCCTGGGAGTCCCTCGCCCGTATCAGGGCAGGCAGTAGGATGGTGGAGGGCCTGCAGCCCCCCCCCCCCCTACGCCCGAGTCCCCACTGCCGAAGTGAGTGAGGCTGCTGTGCATATACTGCTGAAAGGTGAGGCTGGCTCGGGATATGGAATCAGCCCCATCGGGTAAAGGCAGAAGATTAAAGATTGAGCAGGCGGTTCGTAGCCCCCAGTCGATAACACAAAAGGGTAGGAAAATAGAAATGGATACGAAATGCATATATAAAGGAGAAAAAGAAAGCCTCGTAAGGTACAGCCACGAAAGGAGAAGCATCAGAAGCCGATGTAAGGGAACCAAAAAGAAAGACCAGGATAATGGAAAAGCTACTGATGAGAATAACGTCCTCACTATCAAATAGAAGAATAGGCAGCCACACATCAGACGTAATGATAGATATTATGAGCGAGGATACGACGAAGTTAATGACATATTAGAAATCATTAATGGGAAACATCAGGCATATAAAAAAAACTGAGATCGAACTAGTTGCGAACGGTACAGAAAAAAATGAAACAATTAGAGAAGCAGTAAGCATTCGGGGACAAACAATGGGATGAGGAAAAGCAGAAGAAACGAGAGAAATAGGAAAAGATGCCGCAAGAAAATCGAGAGCGGGAGATATAATCCTGGAACTTAACAACAAAACAGGTATAGAGAACAAAATAAAGGAGAAGAAAGGAACTCTGGAAAAAGAATTCGAAGAATCACATACGAGTGCGAGTATCATGCTCCAACTAAGGGACATATACCCGTTAGGTGACTAGAGAAGAAATGAAGGAGTACATAAAGTGAAGACTGAAAATAATCGAAAGAATGGTCAAGTTGTTAAAACAGACGTGGAGAGGAACGGAGTCGCGTTAGTTGAATTTGGACAGGAATACAGTAAAGAGCTGGAGAAGGTCAAACGACTCAGAATAGCATTAACACCTTGTCCCTACAAAGTACTACCGAAAATAGAGAGATGCTTCAAATACCATAAACTGGGACATATCGGCAGAAATTGCGAAGAATTCAAAGATAATAAGGGAATCTGCAGAAGATGCAGATCCCCTATCTATACGATGATCGGTTACATCGCGAATAAACCGAAATGTATCATCTGCAGCGAAGCAGGATCGAAAAATCGGTAATCTGGGATGGTAAGAAGAACAACCATAGAGTGGAAAAGATCATCAAAATGGCTCTAAGAAACGATCTAATCGCGACGAATCCTAAAGAAGACTATACACAGTTTAAGAACCGAAGCAAATAAAATATAGACACAATGTTGATAGGAGATTGCATGTAC
Organism: Xylocopa sonorina; assembly: GCF_050948175.1. Classification (NCBI taxonomy): domain Eukaryota; kingdom Metazoa; phylum Arthropoda; class Insecta; order Hymenoptera; family Apidae; genus Xylocopa; species Xylocopa sonorina. The sequence continues at coordinate 1,392,663 of NW_027490102.1, read as the reverse complement.
GCTAAGCTGCGAAAAGCAGAAGTGTTTGAGGTATTTTCAGCGTCGGACAATCAATACGTACTACATACCTTCTAAAGTATGAATTATAAGAATAACGAAGAGGGATTTGCAAGCCTCGATGGAGAAAAAGCGAATTGAATGATCTATTTTTAAGTAACTAAAATATATGATAAGTGTAATTATATAAACCAATTTCAAATATTTAATTAAAACATTATGAAATGATATGAAATTAGATAGAATTTTAGATGTAATGGAGTATCTTAAGGGGATATTGTATTTTGAATTAACTAAAATATAAAATATGTATTAATATTTATACCAATTTGAAATATTTACTAGAAAAATCATGAAAGCATGTGGTCCAGCGAGTGGGGGATTAAGGGATCGTTGCGAGGAGCATGCGGCCCAGCGAGTGGGGACTCGCGTCTCCTGGTGGGACTAGGGGCGCGTCTTTCGCGTTTAACTTATGAAATAGTATAATGAAGTAGTATAGCATGAACTTACAATTACGTGTGTGTTGTTCGCGTCTTGCATTCTTAACGTGTGTAACTTCGATATATGAATTCTTATATGCAGGAATACATTAGTCCGGATATAGTATATATATGTATATATATATACGCTCAAAAGTTGAACACAGGTTCTGTTAAAGTCGTCTCCCTGAATTGGAATAGTTCCCATTGAGGTTATGGACTTCGACTGTCCCTTTCAGCAAGACGAAATCACCCGTGCGAGGTAGACAAGGGTGTTCGTCTTTGGTGCGAGCGAGGCAGATATACTCATTAGTGGGAGTGAGACAGTAGTGCTTGTCGGTGAGATTGAAACAGCGATGCCAGAGCGAAACAGAGATTGAATCGCGATGTTGCATCTCAATTCAGTGTTTAATGTAAGATGTAATATTTAACTCAAAGCGTTATGTTTATCTCTTCTACACTTCAAAAGAATGTGAGCACTACTCTCCCTTATAAAGGAATAGCATTATAAGATGTATACTGTTCGATGCAATATAGTTCTATTACATCATTCAACGCGAAGTCGCATCTTATTTCAATGCCGCATGATAAGATGTAATATTGAATGCACCGCGTTATGTGTATCTCGTCTACACATCAAAAGAATGTGAATCATGCACTTCCTTCCTAAGGTATAGCATTTCTAAATGTGTACCTGACGAAGCAATAGGGTTCCAGTACTTCATTCATTGCGATGTCGGATCTCATTTCAAAGTTTGAAGACAAGATGTAGTATTCATCGCAACGCGTTACGATTATCTGTTTCTACACTTCAGATGCATGTGAATATCTACACTTTCTTGCTAAGTCATAGCGTTTATAGATGTCTGCGTGTCGAACCCTTGGAGATCCAATGTTTCATTCATCGCGATGTCGCATCTCATTCCAAAGCTTCGTGACAAGATATAATATTCAGTGCAACGCGTTATGTTTATCAGCCTCTATAGTTCAAATTAATGTTAGTCCTACACTTCCTTGCAAAATAATTGCGTTTCTGGATGTCAACGTGTCGAAGCAATGGTATTGTAATGTTCAATGTAACGCGTTTTGTGTATCTGCATCTACTGTCAGGTCCGGCGAAATAACTTTCCGTTTATCCGGAAGATTCACGACACTAGCCTTTTTGTTCGAGATTCGGTCTGCGGAAACGCGTTACGACCGGGTCCGACTAATTCAGCTTACGTGGCAGGGGCAAAACACCTGCGATTCGCGGATAATAGGAGTAGTAAATCCTACCTTTCGCTGGTGTCGTATTCGATACCTTGGTAGCATTTTCGCCGTGGATCGTTGACAGTTATCGAAGTAGATGTTGGCCTGTTGATGGAGGCTGATATATCAGCTTCCAGTGATGCTGGAAACGGCGGCTCGGATGCGAAGCGAATACATCAGAGACCGTGGTTAACGCAGCAATCTCTGCTGCGGAAACAGGAGACTTCGGAGAGCTGCGACTGAAGCGGTGCGAAGAAGACATGTCGGTGGTATATGGGGATCCAGGATACGTTACCCACGTACGGGAACGAAGGAAACTCTTCCTACCCGCGCGTCGTCTGCTTCGCGAACAGGGATAACGTCCCATTCACCAAGTTATTCTGTACTAACAGACAATGCTCGGAAGTATATGATGCGGTCCGCTCTATCGCAACTCTGCAAAGCAGAGTTCTATACCCATTCGAGGTGTTGGAAAGCAACCCAGCAGTATGGAAGAGGCACGTGGAAGTATTCGTACTTAAGCATTTTATTAAACGCGAGAAATAGTATTTAGATATACTAGATTTAGGAACTAGTAAATATGGGAATGAACTTGTAAACATTGAGGTAGCTAATGGCTCGAGCATATGAAATGGTACTGGAGGACTCAACTCCTCGGAGTGTAATCTCGATATAATCTGACTATCTGGAGTCGCGTCTCAGACCTCCTCGGTTCGCTATGCGCTTCGGTCGCGGTCGCTCGTAGTGGGGACCGCGTGGTACAGCGAGTGGGGACTCGCGGCTCGTGGTGGTCTTAGCTGCGCATGTCGTTGGCGCAGGTGCGTCTTAATATCTAATCTTATACGTACGGACTTAGAATTACGTCTGTGTTGAAGTGTGTTGCAATATGTGTCATGAGTACTTAGATCTAGGAGTATAATAAAAGTGCATAGATATAACACTAGAAATAATATACAGGTCTTGGTAATGTAGGTTCCTTGAACTGGTACAGTTCCCATTCCAGTGACGAGCTGCGTCTTCATACATCTGAACAAAGACCTCGATGCAAGGGAGGCGGGGATACGCGTGGCGGGAGCGTGAAGGTGATGCGTATAGGAGCGAGTAGGACAGAGCTGCTCTTTGGTGCGAGCGAGACAGAGCTGCTCGTTGGAAGAAGCGAGGCAGCAATACTTATTGGCGCGAATAAGACAGAGGTGCCCGTTGGTGCGAGCGAGACAGCGGCGCGTATTAGTGCGAACGCCGCTAGTTGCTGGATCTGCAGGCGTGTGCAGCAGGTTGCCTGCATGCAGGGACTGATGCTGAAGGCGGTGAAGAGGCTGATGGGTAGCAGGCGCTACGCCTGATGTCTCATTATACTTCAAAAGAATGTAAATCCCACACTTCCTTGCTACGGCATAGCGTATCTAGATGTCTACGTATCGATGCAATAGAGTTCTAATACTTCATTTGGGGCGATGACGCATTTCATTTCAATGTTTCATGATAAGATGTAATGCTCGATGCAATGCGCATTCGTACCTACACCTACATGTCAAAAGAATGTAAATCCCACACTTGCATGCTACGGCATAGCGTTTCTAGGTGTCGACATATCGAAGCAATAGAGTTCTAATACTTCATTTGTGGCGATGTCGCATTGCATTTCAATGTTTCGTAATAAGATGTAATGCTCAATGCAACGCAATCTTTGCATCTGCATCTACACTTCAGAAAAATGTAAATCCCACACTTCCATGCTACGGAAAAGCGTTTCTAGATGTCTACACGTCGAAGCAATAGAGCTCTAGTGCTACCTAAAACGCCATATTGCATCTCATTTCTATGTCCAATGACAAGATGCAATATTGAAAGCAACGCGTTATGTATATCATGTCTACACTTCAAAAGAATGTAAAGCTCACATTTTCTTAGAACGGAATAGCGTTTGTAGATTTCGACATATGGAAGCAATACAGTTCTAATTCGTAATATATCGCAATATCGCATCTCATTTCTAGGTTGCATGATAAAATGTAATATTCATTGCAAAGTGATATGTATATCTCATCTACACTTCAAAAGAACGTAAATGCCACACTTCCTCGGTACGGAACAGCGTTTCTAGATGTCTACGGTTCTAAGCAATAAATTTCTAGTGCTTCATAGAACGCGATATCGCATCTCGTTTCTATGATTCATCATAAAGTATAATATTCAGTGGGAAGGGTTATTTATACATCGTCTACGCTTCAAAAGAATGTAAATGCCACACTTCCTAGCTACGGTATTGCGTTTCTAGATGCCAACGGTTTTAAGCAATAGAGTTCTAATGCTTCATAGAACGCATTGTCGCATCTCATTTCTATGTTTCATAATAAGATATAATGTTCAATGCAACGCGTTATTTTCATCTCGTCCACCCTTCGAAAGATTGTATATCCCGCGCTTCCTTGCTACTGAATAGCGTTTCTATATGGCTACGTTTCGAAGCAATAGAGTTCCAATTCTTCACAAGACGCGATATCCTATCTCATTTCTATGGCTCATGATAAGGTGTAATATTAAATGCAACGCATTGTGTTTATGTGCTTGCACCTTTACAAGAATGTGAATCCCACACTTCCATGTTATGGGATAATGTCCCTAGGTGTCTGGATGTCGTAGCAATAGGGTTTCAATTCTTCATTCAACGCGATGTCGCATCTCATTTTAATGATGCATATTAAGATCTAATATTCAAAGCAACGCATTTTGTTTGTCTGCTTCTACATTTCAAAAGAATGTGTGTGCTACACTTTCTTGCTTAGGTATAGCTTTTCTCATGCCTCATGCATCGCGATATCGCATTTCATATCAACAGTTCAAAGGAAGTTAATATGTTGTGGAGCTTTATGCATCGCATTATGCTTGTTTGCTTCTACACCTCGAACGAATGTGAATCATAAACGTCCTTGCAATGGGATAGCGTTTCTAGATGTTTATGGGCCGAAGCAATAGAGTTATAATACTCCATTCATCGCGATGTCGATAATATTAATCGACGATAATATTCATCGCAACGCGTTATGTTCATCTGCTTCCACACTTCAAATGTATGTGGATTCTACAGTTCTATGCAACAGGGTGGGGCTTCGAAGGTTCTACGTATCAAGGCAATGGAGTTCTAATGCTCGATGCAATGCGATGGCTCATCTCACTCCAGCGTTCTAAAGTAAGTAAGTTGTATTCTTCTATGCACGGAGTTATGCCTGTCTGCTTCTACGATTTGAAAGAATGTGAATTCCACAATTCTATGCAACTAGATGGCGCTTTATTGTTTCAAGGGGGGGGAGAGGTTCTTTTCACATCCAAAAACCATCCTATGCATCTCCATGGACGATGGCAGCGGCCATATCTTCGCAGGGCCTTGGATAATATCCCTTGGATTTAAGGTTCTTCTTCTCTTCCTCACTTTCCGACTCCTCCACCGTCGAGCCCGCCCCGCTACCTTGGCGCACAGCCCTTCCGCGATCCCGCGGCCTGCTTATTCGATGAAGGGACGTCATCTTGATCGTTTCTTCCATCAGCTCGCCAGTCTAATTCTTAGGATAAAGAGAGAAGAGAAAAAGGGGGTGGGAAGGGGAAAAGGTCCTAACATCGCGTGCCTCACGCTTCTTACAAATACAGCTATCGCGATGGTCCGCGTCGCGCTTCTCGCATGGGTGGTGATCAGCGAGCTAAGCTAACCGAAGCGGGGGGGGGGGGGGGGGGATGAAGCGAGTCTTGTGACGACACCACGTCACAATATGTTCCTTATAATATATTTGGTTTTCTGTAATTTAGCCAAAAAACAGTGTTCACGATAACGGCAGATGAATGTACTTGCCTTAGAATTACAAGAGCCGACAATATCGAAAGTAGAATATTTCTTTGCTCCGCTGACTGAATCACTGGAAACGTTAAGTAAAGTGCATGCCTTTCAAAACAGTCAGATGCAAATTACGATACAACGTTTCCAAGAAATGGTACGTGTCACTTTTTTCATCTCCGTTTTTTTAATCAAAGGAAATTTAATTGAAATATCCGCAAAATTTAAAGACAAAAAGTCATTATAATCTTATGCAACATATATGATGGTGATAAAGGATAAGTATATAGAACTGAGAATAGAAAGTAGCGAGCAGAAAAAGAAACTGATAGAACTGCAAAGTAGATCGATACACCCCTCAAATGATGCCTTCTACGTCTATAAAATTTGTTAAATAAACAACTATTGTAAAAATCAGGTATAATCAATATTATTCCTACTCAAAAGCTATAAAAGAATTGGATCGAAATGGATATAAAACAGGAATTTATATCTATACATTCTATTCTATGCAAAGGCAAATATTTCAAACAGAAAAAATGTATTACTTACAAATTACTTATGTTCGTAGAGATCTTACTAATTCAGGCTTCTCGTCTTGCAGAACTAATCATTCCTTTAACATGGATAGGGGTTGTGGAATAGGAAAAGGTTTTCATATTTCATAGCTTTACTCGATATGTCGATTGGATCACATAACACGGGACACTAATTACATCTACACCTCTAGACATTAAATATATAATTGCAACAACATATTTAATACCGTTTTAATAGCATTGTCTAATTACTTCCATCTATGCCTAATGAATATATGTTAATAGAATAAGTTGCTTTACAAAAGAGTAAAAGAATCTGAGGATTACAACTTTGAGCATTACATAACAAAAGTGCATTACATATGTAATGTTACATGTAACAAAAGATGAAGACCAAAATATCATACGTAAGTAGAATCCATAATGCGGACATAGAGATACAGAAACGGCAAAAATTCCAAACAGTAGTTAACAAAATTCAAAAAGGGGGAGTGAAAATCTATCTCCTTGATGATGATAAGAAACAAGTCTGCCTCATGCACTACAATATTCCAAACAACCAGCGATTGGCACGCCAAGGACAACAGATGGAACGAATTCCGTGGCAGAATTGTGCAAAGACAATGCCCCTACTCAGTTCTCGTAACGGCATACTCTCAGTACTGTGGCGACACGCGTATCACGGCACTATTAATGTACCGCGATATAGCACACGGGCTACACGGTCGTGGCAATGATACTATCAGCTGACCATAGCTACATGCGTGGTAGTGGCGTAGGCTGACATTTACTAATGGGAAAACTGATTCCATAAAAATTATAAGCGAATATGAAAAATGACTAAACCAGGCAATTTATTTATTTTGATTCCAAAATAGATACACAGGCACGAAACAAAGATGTAAGAACTCGATTTAATTGTTTTCTATAAACTAGCTCAATACGGCGATTTTTTCGATAAAGTCGTTAATTACTTTATCATAAAAATATATACATTTATTTTATATGTATTTTTCTCAATTCATCGTTACAAATTCATGCAATTGAGGGTTATATTAAATACGATGACAGCATGTTATTTAAGAAATTATAAAAGGCGAAGTTAGGGATGCAACAGCATGAATTTTTATTTTGTAAGTAATATTTTATTTTATAAATAATATTTTTAGTTAATGATGGGTTGAAAGAAATATATATGACTCTCTCAATAACTATAAATATAGGAAAACAACTATCAAAATATCTATCAATACTCATATGTTGAACACCTACTGACATCTAACGGTTTTAATTTGTATGAAACCACAGGTTCCCCATTACCAAATGTGACCCAACGTCATTGCTGAGAAGATTCATGAATTGAGCGATGACACGTGTTTCATGATGGTGCTGGCGCTGCGCGATTCACACGGCGTTTTATGTTAATCTAGAACGTACTGGTTACACGTTCTCACATTTTAACTAACGAATCCGGTCACAGATGGCTACGGATCAACTGACACTCCTCCGAAGTGACAATATAGTGCTGGTATAGAGTCGCCAGCATTTTGCCGTTTGTTATCTTGGATGCTTCTTAGAGCATTACTCGGAATTGAATTTATGCATAACTGCATAGAAACGATATCATATACTTTCATAATCAATGCGATATAAGAATATAAAACGAAGAACTATCCACTCGTATCAGGAGTAAAAACGGTGTTTGGTACGCAAGGTTCATTATAAAATATAATCAAGCAGTTAATATATCAAATGACAGCACATAATAAATCACTGAAAGTACAATGATATGAATAGTAAAAAAAACATATTTATTTGTTAGATGTTTATAAATGCAAATATAAAGGTCCAAGTCACATTTAATAAATTATTGTTTAACAAGGTGACTTAACGTTGTTTCAAATAGGCGTGGAGAACTAGCTGGTACTTCTGTCAATGTAATTTCATTTCTGCTGGATACAGAAAAACACATTTGCAATCTAAGCAAGGTTTTATTAGATCTGGTGGATTTTCCAAATTTTAGAAAGGGATGCTGCCAAAAGTAGTTGGTTCAGCGCCAGGTGATAAATATATACAACAAGCAAAGCAACGTAAACTGATTTAAAATGTTCAAGATTATATAAATTAAACTATTACACTTTTATAATCCATGTAGCGTTTCTGTTCTTTGTAATTCACAAAGAGCCTTAAGAATATAACGCAATGTAAACAAGTTTTGAAACACAGAAAGCAGATCTTAATTTAAAATAAAGGAACCTTGGATCTGTTGTATCGTGGTTACGGGCGTGCTATGTTAAGGAATATGCCATTCAGTTTTAATTTTCTAAATGAGAATAATTAAAAAAGATCTGGAGTTGAAACATTGGAAGAAAAATTCTCCCAGTGAAAAATGCTCTATGCAATGCAATAGCAGCTTCACGTACCTTGATATTCTATAAAAAATCTTATGCCATTTTATTCGATTTACTAGAATCGAAACTATGAAACCTATTAGGTGGTATTTCGGCAACGGCTACCATACACACATACGCGCGCGCGCACACACACGCACCCGTACACACGAAATCCATCAAGATTAAAAAGACTGAGTATGTGTTGAAGGATGCGTACAATAAGAAAGGATTATTACTTATTTATTTATTATTATTTATTTATATTATTTATTTATTACTATATTTATTTATTTATTATTAATTGATAATTTGATTATAAACATTTGTATGCTTTTATTAGAAATTTAAATACGTCAAAATTGCAGCACGGAGATGTGTAAATATCACTTTGCGATTTCATTTCATTTTGGTAGTTATACTTATATATAAGCATCCATCCAAGCATAAAGCTTGATAATTTTTAAACTATAAAATAATTATGAAGCATTAGACTTTTTGCTTGCGTTGGTCTAATTTATCATTTTCGGAATTTGTGAAGCAACTAGAATTATAATAACAAAGTACTTTATGTCTTTGCTCCTTGTTTCCAAAGAAAATATTAAATATGAATAACTACTGTTCATCTACCTATATTTATCTATCAATCTATCTATCTACATATTTATAACTGAATGTGTGTCTGTCTGTCTGTCTGTACTCGATAGATTCAAAAACCATACATCCAATCGCCGTGAAAATTGAAAATTTGGGAAATTATTAAGTATATCTCCGGGAAGGTTTTTGAAAATTTTTTTTAAAATCAGGTTTGGGGTTCTAGGTACTCCCGAACAAACATCCCAAAAATATCAAAATAACATTTAATTAGTAATATTATATTTGTTAAAAGTGTAACCATGAATAAATTGAAAAATTAAATTTTTACACATGAAATTTACTCATAGAATTTACTTTTTTAAGTCAAATTAAACTGTAAAAAATAACATACCCATAATAATAGTTGAAATAAAAATAAAAGTATGAGTCACAAAGTAAGTAAAATATTGAATCGTTTTATTTATATCTTTTCAATTATTGTTTAAATATTACAAATTATATTAAAATTTAAAATATTTTAAATACATAAATTGTTTCCTTTAAGATTTCAACAAATTAATTTAAATTACAAAAAACAACATTAATGCGTTTGACGTTCGATTTTCCGTCAGCAAATTCTAATAAATACAAAAATGCAGTCAAAAAACTTTTGCAATTATTAATACGAGAATAAATTATTAATACGTGAATAAATAAAAATGTTATTGATTTCCAACTGAAGAAAATAATTAGAAATACGTTTTATTTAATCCCACAATTATGCCATCAAAGCGAAGTGCCATTGGTCGATCTACAAATCAAGCAAAAAGGAAAAGAGAAGAACAAGTTTCAGAAACAAGTGAGCAGAGAAAAACTAGGCAAGAAAGAGATTGAGATCACACTGCTCTTGCTCGATCATTAGAAGCGAGTGAACAGAGACAAGCAAGGCAAGAAAGAGATCGAGTTCACACTGTTCTTGCTCGATCATTAGAAACGAGTGAACAGAGGTAAGCAAGGCAGCAAAGGAATCGCATTCGCAGGACACAGATAAGACGAATGATACATACTGATTTGAATTTATGAAGTTTCAATTACAATTCCCTTTATAATTACTGTCTTCATCCAAGTGTAATTACTGGAAAAGCGGATAAACAGTGTACGTATTATGGTGCTCAAAAATCTAAAAATGAAACACCAGGTATGTGATGTGCAGGTGGAAAAGTAAAGTTACCAGACTTGCGTTCACCACGTAAACCATTATTAACTTTAGTATCAGGTGAAACAAGTCAATCAAAAAATTTTTTGAAAAATATACGCAAGTACAATTCATGCTTCCAAATGACATCGTTCCGAACAACGAATATCGTTAGCGCAAATTATATGCCAACATTTAAAGTACAGGGGTGAATTTATCACCATGCTGGATCACTACTACCCTTGCCAAATGCTGATCACAAATATCTTCAGATATATTTTATGGGAAATACTGACGAACAAATCAACAGACGGTGTCAACTGAATATGAGTACTAAACAAAAGATTGTCGCTAAATTATTAAATTTGTTTGAACAACATAATGAATTAATTAAGTTATTTAAAACTGCCATTGAACAAATGCCATCTGACGATTACAAAGTGATAATAAAGGCAGATAAAATACCTATTGGTCAACATCGAAGACAATTCAACGCACCAACGATTGATGAAGTGGCAATTGTCATAGTTGGTGAAGAATTTAATTTTATAATTCTATAATTCTTCATCCTAGAAATGATGACGTCCAGCAAGTATCAGAAACACATCGTTCATATGATGCATTACAATATTCCATTCTATTTTGGCAAGGAGAGCATGGATATCATTTTAATGTTAATATGAGAAATCTTACGACTAATGTGGACATTAACAATAAGGTCAGTGCCATGATTTATTATGCATATCGAACGATGATTGGTGAGAATACTGATAATCATATATTGAAATATAGACAATTATTTCATCAATACATTGTTGACATGTATGCAAAAACAGAAAGTGAAAGACTTCTCTACATACGACTAACTCAAGTCAAATTGCGTTCTGAAGAGTACATCCATTTACGTGATGTAGTTGTAAATGATGGCAATCTCAGTAAACTGGGAAAAATTGTCATTTTACCATCCACATTTACAGGCAGCCCAAGACACATGCGCGAATATGCACAAGATGCAATGACGTATGTTTGAAATAATATGCGCCACTTATCGGTTTGTACGATTCAGAACAATATGAATTTTGCAGTTCTCTGTAACCGGATGGCGCTCCATAATATCTATGTCTCTTTGCAATAGAGATCTAATGCTCCACGCAATGCGAGGGCGCATTTCAACTCAACGTTTCAAAGTAAGTAAACTATAAATTTATATGTATAGCATTATGTTTATCTGCTTCGACGCATTATAAGAATGTGAATTCTTCACCTTCAAACAACGGGACGGTGGTTCGTAGTGTCTGCGTGTCAATGTTATTGATTCCTAATGCTCCATGCAATGCGATGGCGAGAACCATATCAACGTCTTAAAGTAAGTAAGTTGCAATCTACTATACACATATTATGTTTATTTTCTTCTAAACTTCAAATGAGTGTGAATTCTGTAATTCCCAGCATCGGGATGGGACTCCATAGTATCTACGTATCGAAGCAACACAGTTCCGATGTTCCTTATCACTTTCACAACCACATGTTTGCGCAGTGAAACATCGCCATGGACCGGAAATATTTTTGTAGAAACACTTTGCCGTCTGCACTATTTGTAAACATTTCTTCGCTTGAAAAAAACTTTACGTAAATTCATGAAATAATTCAACATTATTATACAACAATATTTATTCCTTTGTGTGATAAATATTAAAACGTACAAATATAAAACAAAATTCATAACAGCTTTATAAACTTAACTGCTTTTTATAAAATAACTCCATTTAATTAAATTCCGCATTCATTTAATATTTCTTTATTTGATGAGAGGTGGCAAAACAATTCCCCAAGTGTAACGTAACTTTACAAGTTTTGCATATCAATCTTGTGGTTTTTCTAATACAACGTAAATAGCTGCTACTGCTCCATGAAATGCGATATCGCATCTCATTTCAGTGTTTCAAAGAAAGTATACTGTAATCCTCTATGCATAGCAGTATGCTTATCTGTTTCTACACATAAAGAGGTTGTGAATAATACAGTTCCATGGAACGGGATGACGCTTCATAGTCGCTGCGTGTCAAAGCAGCAGAGTTCTAACGCTCCATGCAATGTGATTGCGCATCTCATTTCATTGTTTCAAATTAAGTAAGTTGTATTTTCCCATGCATAGGATTGTGATTATCTGCTTCTGCATTTCTAAAGAATGTAAATTTTACTCCTCCATACTCGAAGACGGCGCTTCGCAGTGTCTGCTTGACAATTCAGTAGAGTTCTAGTGCGTCATGCAATACGATTGCGCATCTCATTCCAACGGTCCAAAGTAAGTAAACTATAATCTTCTATGCATAGCATTATGCTTATGTATTTCTACATTTCTAAAGAATGAGAGTTCTACTGTTCAATGCAACGGGATGGCGCTTCACAGTGTCTGCATATCAAAACAGTAGTGTTCTAATGCTGCATGCAATGCGATGGTGCATCCCATTTCCTCTCATTAACCTTCTATGCATTGCTTTATGCTTGTCTGCTTCCACACTTCAGAAGAACGTGAATAGTAGTAGCTATTAACGCAGTACCGTGGTAGTATGATATTATGAGTTGCTGTATTTGGGTTGGGTGGTTAGGGTACTCCCTCCGATTACCCATCCGAGCCTTGTTCTTTGAAAATATAAATCTATAACAGCGCTATGGCGACTCCAGCGTCGAGATACAGGTTAGCTGACGCTGGATAACAAAAAGTTTGTTCGGCTAGTTATCGATTTCTCGGAATCCTGAGCGGAATATCCAAGCGATCAATGGGTTGATCAGGATTGGATAATGAGATATCTGCAACTGTAAGAAAGGTCAGATCTCCTTCATAATCGTTGACCCTTGACTTAAAGGTTACTGTGATGGAGTGTCTTGCTATTGCGTACATTGTGATTAGAACACCGATGGATACAGTGCAGCATTTTCTTGGAATGCCGAGATTCTTCGTGAGGGCCTCTGACATGAAATTTATAGTTGTCGCACGTGTCGATCAACGTTCGACAGTTGACTAATTGTTGATCGTTGTCTAAAATGTGAATTTGTGTGGTTACGAATAATTCGCTCGTGACTGAATCGACGGCAAACACGTTTTGATGTCCCCCTTCCTTCGGCGCCTCAACGTCCTGAAATCATTCGGACATTGAAGATTCTCCGTTCGTTATCGGTTCCTATTCTTTGGATGGAGTGATGATTGGCGGTTTAGAAGTAGTCTGTTTCCAGGTTCTTTGCGCTTGGTGATGTATTGTGTGGTATTGCTGGTTACATACGCCATAGGAGCCGCTGTTGCACAGGTTATATTTGTGTTTCTTGCGCAAGCAGTTTATTCATAGTGAAGAATTTTCGACAGCTGCCTTGCGGTCCTGGACTGAGAGCCCGTGAAACTCTTCACATGCCCAGATGCTGCGTCCTCCGTGGCATACTAGACACTTTTGGGTTCTTATGATTCTTCTGTTTGTCATTAGAATGTCCTTGTGGCAAGAACACCTGGTTTCGCGTCCGATGTTCTTCCGTCGACCCAACTTGCGGTTGAGCTTGCTCTTGGGTTCATCTCTGGTACACAGTTGGCCCGTTTCTCCAGAATCTCTAGAAGATCCGTGTAAGGCGGCACTTTGTTGTCCTCTACCGTGAGTTCCCATTAGAACATCGTATTAGCATTTATCTTTGTTCGAATGATGGAAAGCAAAAGTGTTCCATTGCGAGATATTTCCTCTGAAATCTTTCAGTGGTGAAGAAGTTAGTTGACGGTATCGATAACATTGCCTAGTGCTTCTGCAGTGTCCCTTGGTGGACTTGGAATATTCCAGATTGCATCGCAATGGTTAGAGGCAGCCCGTCTTATACAATCGAATTTAATATCTCGATCGCGTCGGTGTAATTTGCGTCCGTTGTGCTAAGGCATCCGATGCAGACAGCGGCCATTCCGGTTAATGTCGACCGCAGGTATTGCAATTTTTGAACTGGAGTTAGGTTCTCGTTACGATCGATGATCGATGAGAATACATCATAGAACGATGCCCAAATTTCATATGTTCCGTCGAATGTTGGAAGTTGCATTTCTGGTAATTTAATGGCATATGGGATGGTTGAGGAAGTGGCCGATGATTCGAACGTGTTTCTCCTCGTGACATTCGGAACACTTCTCTCGATTAGAGATTCGGCGCGAGTTATGATAGAGAAGTAGTCGTTTTGAATTTTGTAGCGGTGTGACGTTTCTGTTTTTTCTAATTCTTCGAGGTCAAATTAGATGACATCGAATCGCTTCCATGTTTCAGTTAACGCGTATAGGTGGGTTTTTAGTAAACGTATACTCGGTTGTTCTGATGTTTCACATGTGTTAAGAAGTCGCATGAAGACAGTGATTTGACCGAACATGGTACCGCGTTTACGCCGCAGGGAACTAAGAATAATTCTAGGACAAATGGACTGAGCTTGTTTGAGAGATTGAGTTGATATCGTGGAATATAGATAAGGAAGGAATTGACGAATAAACGTCAATTCGAGTCTACTGTTTCGATGTGAAGATGTCAGATATGTTGAGATCTGCCATGATGTCTGGATCCCTGCTGGCTTGCTGCTGCTGAGGATCTCAATTTGTCCTGGAGCGTTGGCTTGATCACTGGCTTGATTCTTCGGTCGCTGAATGTTGATTGAATGACACTGTAGTTCGGGCACTCACATCACTGATTTTAACTGTTCGTTTAAATAACTCGCAGTCCACAGGATTTTGAATCAGGCTCGGACGACCAAAATGCACGCGTTACGACGAGGCTTCTTTTCGGATGATAACTCAACGATGGACGTAAATTTTCGTCACGAACCTTTTCGTCACCATTGCAACGTGCACTCTAATACGTGTTATAGTAATAGGGAAGTAGATAGATATAATTGGAATTGATACGATTCCTTAACAAAGAATTATATTTAACGTAAAATGAATTAATGAAAATTGAGTGTTTTTCATATTCTCTGATGTGTCCGAATCAGAATTTCTACTAAGCTCTTCAGCCATGAAGTGTTGTTGTTTTAAAGTGAATTTGTGGGGAGGAGTGGTCATGGGTGTGGCAATCAGATGAGACGTTATTGGTGAAAAATCTGAAAATTTGCTTCTTTTTCAGAAACTGTCAGATGACAAGAAGGCGCGAAGGGTGGGACCAAGGATTGTAGGTCGGTTGCGACCAATGAGAGGAGCAGGCAATAAAGCAGTAAAACGGCCAGCTATATGCTATATACAATTTTAAGATTCACTACGACGACTTAATTTTGAAATTTATGATGAGACGACATCCTGCTGCTTTAAGAGCTTTTTGCTGTTATGTGTTTAACAGCGATTTTGTAGTATCTGTGCATTAGGTGTTTGGTAGCCAGATATTTCGTTGAGTAAATTATGACGAGTGTCTGAACAAAGATAAATGGCTCAATTATTATAGCATAAATCGTATGTATGTCGCAAGACACATTGCATGCAACATTACAACTCTACTGCTTTGACACGCAGTGCTTTCAAACTTCATTTGAAGTGTAGAAGAAGACAAGCATAATACTATGCATAGAAGACTACAGCTTACTCACATTGAAACGCTAAAATGAAATGCGACATCGAATTGCATGGAGCACTAGATCTTTACTTTCAAGACACGCAGATACTACTATGTGTATACAGTGAAAACTGAATCACCCATACCGTGCATCGCCAAACGCTCAATCAGTTCTGAAATCGCGAAAATATACGACCCATCAGGCCTCCTTGGTCCAGTTCTAATCGTAGCCAAGAGCCTGCTGAAGAAGATTTCCACCCTGATGGTGGATTGGGAAGAATCACTACCGACGGCTATTCGTACCGAGGGGATAATGTACTGTGCTCAACTGCCACTGCACATCTTTCAGTTATCAATAAGACAAAATACATGGAGATTCATGGATTCTGTGACGCCAGCAAGGAAGCCTATGGACCTTCTATCTGCCTACAATCCGTCGATAAGTAAGGGCCAGCAAGTAATATACCAGCAGAACTCCTCATGCGAAAGCAAAAGTGGCAACCGTAAAAAGCCAATCGATTCCACGACCCGAATTGTGCGGAGCACTACTGCTTACGTTGTTAATGATCACGACTCGCCAGGTCCTACAGCTAGAGTGCAATCGCACGGTTCCCTGGACAGATTCCACCATCACTTTACATTGGCTCAAAAGATCGTCACACACCCTATAAACATTCGTAGCAAGTCGCGTATCGGAAATGCAAACAAGAATGAACATCGACGACTGGCGACACGTATCGACGGGTTTGTCACGATCACAGGTTCGACAGCAGAAAGATCTCATACCGAGAAGGGAGTTTGAACGGTAGCTGAACTCAATCACTCCAATTCTTATCCAAAGACTTTCTCGAAGGCAACATGCCGCTGACACTCGGGGTAAACCCCAGGTACCTGCGGCTATTTTTATGACCTACGAAAAACGGGACCGGTGGGGCACGGTCCCGAAGCAAATGTCTTCAAAGAGAATATTTTCGAATATTATAATATTATCCTAGGAAACATTTTGTAAATAAATATTCTCGACTGCCAAATCGCTACTGGAAATAACACCTGCCACGCGAGGTTCCGGCTCGAGTTTAGATGTCGGGGAACTAGCGGCTATCTCTCGCCGACCGGCCTACTCGCTTCCCAAGGTAAACGTGCACATATGACCTGGCTCGTATTTGGCTGAGACATAAAAAAAAGGGGTCTCGAACGAGCCAAGTGGCCGCAATACGAATCTTCCAGGCGGTTAACCACGTACTCGACCGTCGCAAGGGCCCCAATCGACCGGCCGAATATTTTCAAGTATTTTCGATAAATATTTCTCAATGTTTGACGGACGATCAGCAGACACCCAATTTCGAATACGAGACCCCAAATTCCGCCCACGGACGGCCCGCTTTCGTTAAGACCTTCGATAACTCGTCCCGATATACCACCGGAACGAGGAATCAACCGCGTATACCCTCTGCTGTGCGCACAGCAGGAACGAGGTACACTAAACACACACACTTACACACGAACACAAACATCTGTGTAACGAGGCCCCTGCGAGTGTCCTGACTCATACAGAACCGCGGCCTCCACCGGTGACTCTTGCGAGAGAGCCTAAGCATGAGCTGGACCTCTCGCGGAAGCACGGGAGGGAGCATGGCCGGACCGCGGCTCACCGGAAATAACGAGACTTGCGTGAGTTCAAATCCTCACAGGAACAGGACCGCGATCTCCTCCGAGGAGCCCTGGCGTGAGTCCTCGTCATGTATAACGTATTAATGTACAACTTCCAGAGGAGGCTCCAGCGAGTGTCCAAAAATTGCCAGACTGCGGCCACCGACGAGGCTCTTGCGTGGGTTCTATCAAACAGGACCGCGGCCTCGAAATAAAAATATACGAGTCCCAAAAAAGACTTAAGTAGAAAAACTTAAGTAAAACGTAAACATACAGGTGAATAGCTCGAAGCTAGTCATCGCAAGGGTCCCAGCTACCTGCCGAACGCCGTAAAGGGTGCCGCAGGTAGACCAGGGATACCCTAGTTCGATGTTGGAACTCGAAAATCGTCGGCGGACGATCTACAACACACTAAAATACTACACACGTATATCCTCGGCAGTGTTCGCTGCAGAAAAGATATACCTCACACATACAAACAGGAACATAAAACAGAAGCGGCTCTAGCGTGCGTCTCCCTTGCGTATTAACCGGAAAATCGGAAAACCGGAGGCCGCGGCCCGGGCAGGGCAGCGCTGGTGCGCGCTGATGGGGAGCGACGACCCTACCCCCCCCCCCCCGAAACATAAAAAAGCACCACGAGGCAGAGCGGCGTCCGACGCGCGCCGATGGGAATCGACGACCCCACCTTTACTCGAAGTAGGAAGCGTTAACCCCCCTTTTCTCGAAAAATCATGATGGCCACATCTGGTTCTAAATATTCCGGAGGTAAAATAGCCCTCCGTGCGGATCACCGGGTGAGGGCAGGACTGGGTGAGGTTATCGTGGCGATGAATAGGTCAAGGCGGGAGAAAAATCTTCGGCCCGTGACCTCGTCCCCTGGTGTTGGCCCCATTGTCGAGCAGCATAGCCGCCCGGTAACGCGCTCGATGACGGCCACCCTCAGGCTTCATCGCCATGCCGCGGCTGGGTGTACTCCTGCGAACACTTTGGCGCGGCCTCAAGGTTACAGCCTTCGCGCTGTCCAAGTCCGCCTAATTAGATGCGACGAGGAACTCAGGTCGGATTCGGAATCTCCGGCTGAGTCCAAAGTAGAAAACCGCGAAATCGAATAAATATAGGCGAATATTAGCGCCGCGATACCGCCCGGACCGCGACCCAATCCGATCCCATCGCAACCGCGACCGCGACCGCGACCGTACCGACGTCGACGCAGACGTCCGCGTCCGTAATTGCGTCCACGGGAATTAGAATCCTACAGCTGAATATGCAGCATTCAGCTACAGTATCAGGAGAGGTGCGTCAGCTCGTAATCCAGAAGCGTTTAGACGTCCTGCTATTACAGGAACCATACAATAGAACGCTGGGCTCGAGCCACACCGTGAGCGGTTTAGGAATCGGAACGAAGGTGGCGGCCATCGGCTCACAATACCCGTGGGCGGCGGTCGCCGTTTGCAACCCTCGATTCGAAATGGTTTTCGTCTCGCAGCTTAGCACCCCGCACTCTGTTTGCGCGGAGGTGTTGGCGCCCGGCTTCTCGGTATACGTCGTGTCATGCTACTTCCAGTTTAGCGACGATATCGAGGGGCACCTCAGGCACCTCGAAGTGGTGTTTCGTTCCCTGAGGGGGCAGAGGCTCTTAGTTTCGCTAGATGCCAACGCTCGGTCGTCACTCTGGGGGCCGCAGATCACAGACGATAGAGGAGCTCAATTCGAGGAGCTCATTCGAGCGTTCGGCATGGAAGTTGTGAACGATGTTGAACAGCCGCCTACCTACTGGTCGACCAGGGGTTCGTCTTTTATCGATGTTACCCTAGCGTCGCCATCCATGCTCCCCTTTGTTCGGGGCTGGAGGGTCAGGAGTGGCTGGGTAAACAGCGATCATAACGCCATAGATATCGGGCTAAGAGTGCCGAGAGCCGAAGCGGCGGGACGGGGCGAAGCGAGCACTCGGTTCGACACTCGTCGGGCCGATTGGGAGCTCTTCTCCGAACGCCTGGCCGATCAATCTAGATCGAGGCTCGAAACCTTAAGGCTCGAGTCTATGGCAGAAGTCGAAAGGATGGCAGAAACGCTCACAGAAGTCATCTCCGATGCCTGTGCCGCGTCAATACCACGGAAAAGAATTTTTAGAAAGTCCAACCCGTGGTGGACCCGCGAACTTATGAAATTAAAGAAGTCCGTGTACCGTCTACGTCGCGCCCACCAGGAGGAAAGAGAAGAAACCGCTCGCCATGAAAAACTACGAAAGTATCGCACTTCTTTGCGAGAATATAGTAGGAAGGTGAAGCGGACGAAACTCGAAAGCTGGCAGCGATTCGTAACGTCGAACGGGAACTCGGGGCCCTGGAGTATCGTATATAAACTCGAGGCGAACAAACTTCGAGTCGAGAGAGTACTCAGTACCCTCCGGCGTGGTAGTGAAACAACGCATGATAGCCGCGAAACCGCCAGCTTGCTCCTGAGGGTCCACATTCCAGACGACCGGGAAGTAGAAGACACGCCGGCGCAGCGTGAAATCAGGGAGAGTGCACGCATCGCACCCGACACTCCCGACGCCGCTCCCTTCACGGAAGCGGAAGTCGCGAGTGCAGTTAGGACATTCAATAATAAAAAAGCACCAGGACCCGACCACATCGAGGTCGGCGTGCTGAAGGCCACTGTTAGAGTCATCCCCGGTGAAATTACACGGCTTCTCAACGGATGCCAATACAAGAGGCACAACCAAATCAAGGGAAATTGACAAGATTGAATGCATTCCTTTACGAAGATGGAATCCTGAGAGAGGGTGGTCGATTGCACATTCACCACTACCATTCTCCCAGAAACTCCCCATAATTCTGCCGAAAACTCATGTAACTATACGTATCATTATAAACGAACATCTCACATATTTACACGCTGGAAACCAAACAGCATTATACAGCATAAGCTGAAAACATTGACCCATTGACAGCCAAAGCCAAGTCTGGAAAGCAATACGGGGTTGTGATCTTTACTGCCGCACCAACCCACCAGCATACAATTACTGTATGGGCAATCTACCGAAAGAACGCATCACCCAATCTCGACTCTTCATCAATGTAGGCATCAATTATTGCGGACCCTTTTTCATTAAAGAGCGGCAATACCATAATTATAGAAGAAAAAAGAATTATGTGGTTGTTTTCGTCTGCCTGGCAGTAAAAGCTGTTCATCTCGAAATTGTCCACGACCTCACTAGTGAAGCTTTCATCGCTGCTCTACAAATATTCATCGCAAGACGGGGATTACGCATAAATCTATACTCTGACAATATCTCAAACAAACTTAGTCGGAGCAAATAATGAGTTTCAAGAGATTAAGGAGTTACTACGTTCAGAAGAACACCACAAAGAAGTCACGTTATTTTTATCAAATCAATCAATCAACTGGCACTTCATCGCACCAAAGGCACCATATTTTGTAAGCCTCTGGGAGGCCGCAGTAAAACCCTCCAAGCACCATTTAACGAGCGTTGCAAAAACTGAGCTGTTCGCAATAGAGAAATTTACAACCCTTATAACCCAAATCGGAGCTATCCTTAATTCCCGCCCACTCACTCCAATTTCCTCAGATCCAAATGACCTGTTAGTCCTCATCCCGGGACATTTCCTAATTGGCGGTGCTCTCACGATTCTACGGAAACACAACTATATGAAGACACGCAATCCAATTGTTCATCTAGTTGGCAACATGTCCAAAAGGTGCGATAATGCCTTTGGACTCGTTGGCATCGCGAATATTTAAACGAGCCCACTAGCCGCATCAAATGGACGATGTGTAATCATCGGATTACGTAGGGAACGATCTTCCTCCTTAGACAGAAGAAAACACGCTGTCCATGCAATGGCCACTAGGACGAGTGATCTAAACCTATCCCGGTTTTAATAGCATCAAGCACGCAGTCACCGTTAGGACGGTTTCGAACACGTTTGACCTAAGTGTCAAAAAACTTGTTCCATTGCCGATTCAAACAAAGGGAGGAGATTTCGCGGAATCCATCAAGGATGCAACTCATCCGAAGACCAAAGCAACAGTAAGTACGTAAGCACACGATCACACATACACACACTATTACCTCTTATTACATCACATATTCATTTAGTTGCTCACTAGCCTTTCAACGGGAGGAGGATGTCTTGCGGAAGACATGCTTCTCATGCTATAATAATTAAACCGTTCATCCTTATTCAGCCACTTGTCATACTTCACTCAACGAAACATCTGATTGCCAGACACTTCATTTCACAAATCCTGCAATAACACTAGCCGACACGTTGCAGTAATAAACTCGTAATGCAACAGGATGTCGCACCATCATAAATATCAAAATTAAGTATTCGTAGTGATCTTTCAAATTGAATATACCATATATCTTGCTGGCCGCACCCTTAATCACTCCTCCACACGAATTTACAATAAAACATTCTGACTTTATCGATTAAGAGCTTAGTAGAAGTTCGCATTCAGGCACATCAAAAAACATGAAAAGCACTCAACCTCTGTCAATTTATTTTAAGTTAAATATAATAGTTGATCGTTGAGATACCGAGTCAACTCCAATTGTATCTACCTACTTCCCTATTACTGTAACACAAATTAGGGCGTACTTTGCAACGGTGACGAATACGTTCGTGACGAAGATTTAAACCCATCGTTAGCTCAACCGAAAATAAGCCTCATCATTACGTGTACTCAAACACAATGCGACAGCACAACTGGTTTCATCGCTTGAACATGAGTAAGCTGTAATATTTAATGCCTAGCCATATGCATATCTACTTCTACACTTCAAAAGAATGTGAATTCTGCAGTTCCTTATAACGATGTGGGGCTTCATATGGTCTACCTGTTAAAGCAATATGGATCGAATGCTCCATGCATTGCGATGGCGCTTCTCATTTCTGTGCATCGCATAATGCTCACTTGCTTCAACAGTTCTAAAGAATGCGATATCTACAATTTTATGCAGCGTTCTTGAGTTTGACATTGACTACAATCAAAGGAGAAGAGTTCTAATGCTCCACGCATCGCCATTGCGTATCTCAGTTTAACACTACAAAGTAAATAAGCTCTAGTGTTCTATGCATTGCATTAAGCTTACCTCCTTCTACACTTCAAGAGAATGTGAATTATACGATTACATGCAACGGGTTGGCGCTTCAAACTGCCTGCCTGCCGATGCAATAGATTTCTAATACTCCATGCAATGAGATGTAACATCTTATTTCAACGATTCGAAATAAGATCTTTGCAATAGTCTATGCACAGCATTATGCCTATCTGCTTCTACGTTTCAAAGGCATGTGTATTCTACTGTTCTATGCAACAAGAATTCGCTTCATAATACCTGCGCGTCAAAGCAATGAAGTTCTAATGTTGCATGCAATTTAGAAAACGCACCACATTCCAAAGTTTCAAATTGATTAAGCTGTAATCTTGTATACATAGCATTATGCTTAGCTGCTTCTACTCTTCAAAAGAATGTGAGATCTATAGTTCCATGCGACAGGATGGAACCTCAACCTGTCCGCCTGTGGATAAATTAAGTACACTTTACAGGGATGTAAATTCTACAGTTCAATGCATCGGAATGGCGCTTCATAGTGTTTGCGTGTCAAGGCAATGGAGTTTACATTATTATATGTGAATTATCCATGCAATGCGATAGCGGATCTCAATTCAGCGTTTCAAAGTAAGGAATCTGTAATATTCTATTAGTAACATTATGATTATCTGCATCTACTCTTCAAAATAATGCGAAACATACAGTTTCATGCAAGAGAATAGCGCTTCATAATATCTGCGTGTCAAAGTCGTAGAGTTCTGATGCTCCATGCAATGCGTCTGTGCATCGGATTTCAAAATTTCGAAGTCAGTAAGCTGTAATCTTTTGTGAATATAGTTATGCTTATCTGCTTAAACACATCCAAAAAAAAGTGATTTCTACAGTTCCATAAAATGAGATGGCGTTTCATAGTGTCTGCGTGACAAAGCAATGGAGTTCTAGTGCTCCATGCAAAGCGATGGCGCATTTCATTTCAACATTTCAAAGTAAGTAAGCTGTAATCCTCTATGCATGGCCTTATGCTTGACTGTTTCTACACTCCAAAACAACGCGAATTCTATTGTGCCTGTCTGCGTGTGAAATAATTAAACTTCTACTGCTCTATGCTATGCGACGGCGCATTTTATGCTATATTTTTCTAATATTATGATATTATCTATTTACCTTGAAACGTGAACATGAGGTGCGACATTGCATTGAATGGAGCAGTAGAACTCCATTGCTTTAAGAGATAGCCACTATGAACCCCCTTCCTGTAGCACATAACTGCAGAATTCACATTCTTATGAAGTGTAAAAGCAGATAAGCGTAGCGGTATTCATAGAAGATTACAGCTCACGTACTCTGAAACGTTGGAATAAGATGCGTCATCGTATTTCATGGGGCAGTAGAACGCCATTGCTTTAGACGCAGGCAATGCGAAGCGCCATCCCGTTACATGGAACTGTATGATTGACATTCTTTTGATGTTCGGAAGCAAATAAGTATAATGCTATGCATAGAAGGTTACAGATTACTTACCTCGAAACGTTATAATTAGATGCGCCATGACATTGCATTGACAATTAAAATTCCGCTGTATTAACACGCAGACATTGTGATGGCCCTTGTTGTTGTATTCTTTTGAAGTACAGAATCAGTCAAGCATAATGATATGCATACAGGTTTACGAGATGCGACATCGCATTGCATGGAGCAGTAAAGGTCTAAAGCTTTGACACGCAGACACTGTACTGTACTTTACCTATACGCGTTGCATTTAATATCTTATCTACTAACTGTATTGCTTCGATACGTAGACATCTAGAAACGCTATTCCATCGCAAGGAAGAGTGGGATTTACATTCTTCTGAAGTGTTGACGAGATATACATAACCGTGTGTGATAGCATACTTTATCGGTTGTTGGTAACTCCAGTCGTCGATAATTTATGGATTATTAACTACAAGCAACAACAGCCAGTATCACAAAATTATAGTAGGAAGCTGGAAATAATGGGTGATGCAATGTACACTTATATTTTTTCAAAGACAGTAAATCTGTTACTAATCAGTCTTTAATCGATGTGGCAATACTAAAAAACTAAAGGAATGTCTGATTTTACCCATTATGCATGTAATCCAGGTGTAAATAATTAACTAAAGGTTAATATGTAAATTTCGTAAATTTTAAAGGCGACGAAGTTGGTACACGGTTTTTGGATCTTAAAAATAGTAAAGGGGTGCGGCAGCTAGAGGAGAACCTAGTCAACCACTAGGTACAACATTAGCAATGGATACCCAAAATTTTTTCGCAATGCTTTCTCATAAAAAAAAATATATTTTTTACATTTCAATTAATTAGAAATGCAAAATAATTTTACTAATAACATAATATTATATATCTTTCGGAGAATTAAAACTTGCATGGACAAAGCTGTAATGGAAAAGTTGAAAATTAGCGGTGATCTACGAAAAGTAATGAAATTAGAGAAATTAATGGTCAATTTAAAGTCGAAACTTTCTTTGAAAAATTAAATACCGTCTTCTTAAAAAAAACTCGACATATTAACTAATTAAGGAAAAATTATTCCTACTTCTAAAAATTTTGTTATTTTTTGTAAAATTTTAATATGATAATATAAAATATTTAAAATATTAGAAAAAACTAAAGTGAAATATATTTTTATATATTTTTGTAATACATTTTGTATCGCTAAATGATAAGAATTAAATAAATTACAACAATTTGAAAACATTTATTCATGTAGATTGAACTTTACTCATACATTTATAATAAAATGAACATAGTTATTCATATCTAATATTTTCTTTGGAAACAATGTGCAAAGATATAAAGTACATTGTTATTATAGTTCTAGCTGCTTCATAAGTTCCGAAAATGATAAAATGGACCAACGCTAGCAAAAAGTCTAATGTTCCATAATTATTTTATAGTTGAAAGATTATCAAGTTTTATGCCTGGATCGATCCTTATATATATGTATAACTGCCAAAATGAAATGAGATCGCGAAGTGATATTTACACACCTGCGTGCTGCAATTTTGACGTATTTAAATTTCTGATAAAAGCATATAAATATTTATAATCTAATTATCAATTACAAATGGAATTCTACAAGTTATCCATGTAATAGCCAATAGATATACAGATCTTGATGGATTTCGTATGTACGTGCGCGTGTGTGTGTATGCGCGCGTGCGTGTGTATGGTAGCAGTTGCAGAAAAACTACATAATAGATTTCATAGTTTCGATTCTAGTAAATCGAGGAAAATGACATAAGATTTTCTGTAAAATATCAAGGGGATGTTAAGTTGCTATTGCACTGCATGCAGCGTTTTTCACTGGAAGAAATTTTTTTCCAATGTGTCGACTCCAAATTTATTTGAATTGTTCTCGTTTAGAAAATTAAAACTGAATGACACATCCCTTAACATGGCATGCCAGTAACCACGATACCCAACAGATCCAAGGTTCCTTTATCTGCGATTAAGGCCTGCTTTCTCTGTTTCCAATCTTCTTTACGTTGCGTTACATTCTTAAGACTCTTTGTAAGTTACAAAGAACAGAAACGGTACATGGATTATAAAAGTGTAATAGTTTCATTTATATAATCTTGAACATTTTAAATCCGTTTACGTTACTTTGCTTGCTGTATATGTTTATCGCCTGGCGCTGAACCAACTACTACCGCCATCATCCCATTCTAAAATTTAGAAAATCCGCCAGATCTAGTGAAACCTTGCTTAAATTGTAAATGTGTTTTTACTGTATCCTGCAGAAATGAAATTACATTGACAGAAGTACCAGCTAGTTCTCCACGCCTATTTGAATCAACATTAAATCACCTTGTTAAACAATAGTATATTAAATGCGACATGGACTTTTAAATTTGAATTTATAAACATCTAACAAATAAATATGTTTTTCTTACTATTCACTTTCTATTCTGCCACGGAATTCTTTCTATCCGTTGTCATTTGCGTGCCAACCGCTGGCTGTTGGAGATATTGTAGTGCACGAGGCAGACTTGTTTCTTATCATCGTCAAGGAGATGGATTTTCACCCCCACCCTTTTTGAATTTTGTTAATTATTGTTGGGAATTTTTGCCGTTTCTGTATCTCTGTGACCGCATTGTGGATTCAACTTATGTACGATCTTTTTGGTCTTCATCTTTTTTTACATGTAACATTATGTATGTAATGCACGTTTGTTATGTAATGCTCAGATTTATAATCCTCAGATTCTCTTATTCTTTGGTAAAACAACTTATTCGATTAATATATATTTATTAGGCATAGATATAAATAATAGGAAAGTGTTATTAAAACGGTATTAAATATGTTGTAATTATATATTTAAGGTCTGAAGGTGTAGATGCAATTAGTGTCCGATGTTTTACATGATCCAATTGACGTATCGAGCGAGACTATGAAATATGAGAATATTTTACTATCCGTCGACCCCTTCCCATGTTAAATGAATGATTAGTTCTGCAAGACAAGAAGCCTGAATTAGTGAGATCTTTGCGAACATAAGCAATTTGTAAGTAATACATTTTTTCTCTTTGAATATATAAATTCCTGTTTTATATCCATTTCGGTCCAATTCTGTTATAGCTTTTGAGCAGAAGTAATATTGATTATACCTGGTATTTGCAATAGTTCTTTATTTAACAGATTTTATGAACGTAGAAGCATCATTTGTGAGATATATCG
Source organism: Xylocopa sonorina (assembly GCF_050948175.1). NCBI lineage: Eukaryota > Metazoa > Arthropoda > Insecta > Hymenoptera > Apidae > Xylocopa > Xylocopa sonorina. Next base: position 1,365,405 of record NW_027490102.1, on the reverse strand, counting down.
ATCTACTTTGCAGTTCTATCAGTTTCTTTTTCTGCTCAATACTTTCTAGTCTCAGGTCCATATACTTATCGTTTATCACCATCATATATGTTGCGTAAGATTATAATAAATTTCTTGTCCATAAATTTTGCGGATATTTCAATTAAATTTCCTTTGCTTGAAAAAACGGAAATTAAAAACGAGTGACACGTACCATTTTTTGGAAACGTTGTATCGTAATTTGCATCTGACTGTTGTGAAAGGCACGCACTTTACTTAACGTTTGGAATGATTCGGTTAGCGGAGTAAAAAAATATTCTACTTTCGAAATTGTCGGCTCTTGTAATTCTAAGTCAAATATATTCATCTGCCGACATCGTGAACACTGTTTTTTGGCTAAATTCCAGAAAAACAAATATATTATAAGTAATATAATAAACATCGTAATATTAAATTTAATTTTGTTCATCGTTTCCTTGTTGGACACATCCATAACAATATACAGGGTGGGGTAGTAATAATTAGCACCTCAGGTATCCTCGAAACTATAAATTTCATAGAAATTTTTGCTGATATAAAATTGCACAGTACAAAGGTACCATCCGTTGATGAAAATAGTTTTTTTGTAAGTGGAGGTATGTTGGACATTTGAAGGTCACCTTCATTTTTTAAAATGAATTGGTATGTTTATTCTTCCGTAATACGATCGAGCATTTTAAAACGAGTTCAACGACCTGTTACATGAAGCCACTGAAGGTCACAAAAAGTAAAGAAAGGCGATAATACTTACGGTTTTGATAGTAAATGAAACATACGTATTGTAAACAGTGGTGGAAGGAAGTGAATAAACATTTTTCGAAGGGCATTTTAATAGTATACAGGATAAGTTAAACATTATAATATTAATAATGAAAAATCGGTTTGATCACGTTTGGTTAGGCTGTTCGATTGTCGTCCATTTTATAAATACTGAGCTGCGATTCCTGAGGACAGCTCACACAATTGTTGAACTACGGAAGATTAACATTATGAATTTTAATCAAAAGGTAACTAAATTCCATTAGATTGTAAACAAATGTTAATGTTTCATTTTAAATAGTGAGATTAAATACTCTTTACAAAACTACAAGAATGGATAGATTCCTCTCTGTTATTATTATTTCATAAAGAATTATAATTGCAATTATATATTTCATTACGATAAAAAATATTTCTCAGGAAATTCTAAATATTAAATTAAAGAACCAAGCAAAACATTTTCAATAATTACGAATATGAAAAATACTTGAACATTCCAATGGAAAGATGTTCTAAACAGGAGTTAGAAAAATCAAACAATCACCTTCAATTCCAGAATTTATCTATATGAGGTAAAATATTTTGAAAACTTTAATTACAGTCTTTAATGCAAGCAGTTGGACCGTATGTCGATTTTAAGAAAATTGATGAAAGTCAACCGTTTTGAAGTAGTCAGAATCTTTGTCGTTTGAACAATAAGTGACTAACAAATGACTGCATAAATTTCAGACTTATGAACATATGGATTAAATCTTATGCAGACACGTTTATAACCGAGTTACTAAATAATAATCAGCAGTAAGTAATCATTTTAAAACTTAAACGATTACACCTCGCATACATTTAAAAGTATTGCAAACGTGAAAAGTAAGTGGTTTATGAAAAACTCTTCTAAAAGAACGGACGAAGGCAATAGAAATCTTTGCTGGAGTAAACAAGTTCTAAAATTCTAAGTAACGCGATGGCCCTTATCTGCCTACGATTCATAGCAAGTAAGTTCTGAAATTCTATGAAATCCGATGGAGCTCATCACTATCAACGTTTCGAAGGAAGTTCTCAAACTCTCAGTTCTGCGTTTAAGGCTATGTATGTTCTATATATCTATGTAAAGTAATGGTCCCTATCAGTTGTGACGGAAACCTATCTACAGTAAGTCAGGGAAGCTCGAAGGGGTTAATTATTCAAATACTTTAAGGTGTAAAACGTACTTTAATCTAAAGCGATCTGTCGTTACAATGTATCCACTTACGTACAACATTTCGCGGGCTCGCGAACGCAAAAATAATCACCGAAACGGGAGGGTATTTCGAAACTGCGAGACTATAGTTTCTTGGGCGCCAGCTGCTCAGAAAGCACCAAAGAAATAGACTACACGACCCCGGGAAACTTGGGGCGGAACAATGCTCGAAACCTCGAAATGCTGCTCCTCTCGACTACGCCTAGCCGAGTACATACACTCGGGTCGCGGGATACTGAAGTCACGGCTTCTTTATTTATGGCCTCGAGGTGGGTTTAACTAACAAGGGCTATAGAAAACTACGCAACACGCCGCGAATGACCGGGGATCACCACCCGCTTCACGATATAAGATATAATATACAATATGCGATACATGAAATGCGGCATGAAAATAGGACGCTTTAGTGAATAAGCTCTCACGTTCTCTTCTTCAGATTCCTTGAATTCGCTGGTGATCCTCGGATCTCCTGAATCCTCTTCGGGGCTCCTTGGTGGGACGAGCTGTACGCTTCGGTATTGTTCGGGGCCATCGATCAGTGGATTTCGGCGATCACCTCTTCTCGCCCCCTCGGGTGTCTCACCTGCAGGACCGCTAGATTTTCAACTTCTCTTTAGGCAGTTAAGGGGGGGGGGGGGTTGAGGTTATTCTCGCATCCCAAAGCATTATAAAGCATAGAAGCAGATAAGTATAATGCCATGCATAATTGCTTACAGCTTATTTAATTTGCATCGTTGAAATGAGATGTGCAATCGCATGGTGTAATGCTTTAGGTATCTATTGCTTTGAGACGCTGACAATATGAAACCCCATTCCGCTGGAAGAAACAGCAGAATTCACAATCGGTTGCTGTGTAGGAGCAAACAAGTATAATAACATGAATAGAAGATAACATGTTACATACTTTACCATCTTCGGAATACGGAATACCACCAAGGAAATACGTTTGTTTGACACGTAGAAACTGTGAAGCGCGATCCCGCTTTATGGATCCCTTCTATTGACATTCATTAAAAGTGTAGAAGCATATAAGCATATTGCTATGCATAGAAGGTTACAGGTTACTTACCTTGAAACGTTGAAAAGAGATGCGATATCGCATTGCATGCAGGCTACGAACTCTAGTGCATTGACAAGTAGACCCATTAAAGCGCAATTCTGTTGCATGGACTGCGGACTTCACATTCTAATGAAGTATAATATATCTGATATTATCTTATCTAAGCATAGTGCATGCATATAGGATTCCATCTTACTTACATTGAAACGCTGAAATGAGATGTGCTATTGCATTGCATGGAGCATTAGAAATATACTGCTTTGACGCGCAGACACTATAAAGCGCCATCTAGTTGCATAGAACTGTAGAATTCACATTCTTTCAAATCGTAGAAGCAGGCAGACATAACTCTATGCATAGAAGAATATAACTTACTTACTTTGGAACGTTGGAGTTATACAGCATCAGAACTATATTACTTCGATACGTAGACTTTTAGAAACGCTATCTCGTATCAAGGAAGTGTGGGATCTATATTATTTTGAAGTGTAGGTGCAGATAAACATACCGCGTTGCATTGAATATTACAACCTATCATGAAACATTGAAATGAGATGCGACATCGCGTTGAATGAAGTAACAGAACTCTATTGCTTCGACAAGTAGATATCTAAAAGCGCTATCCCTCTGCAAGGGAGTGTAGTGTTCACATTCTTTTGAAGGGTAGAAGCAGATAAGCATAATGCGATGCATAGAGCTTTACAACCTACTTACTTACTTTGAACCGTTGATACGAAATGCGATATCACGTTTTATGAAGCATTAGTACTGTATTGCATCGATTTGTAAACATTTAGATACGCTATCTCGTAGGAAGGAAGTGTAGGATTTATATTCTTTTAGAGTGTAGTGTGACGTCAGGCGTAGCGCCTGCCACCCATCAGCCTCTTTGCCGCCTCCAGCATCAATCCCTGCACGCAGGCAACCTGCCGTACACGCCTGCAGATCCAGCAACCAGCAGCGTTCGCGTGCGTGCTAGTGCACGCGCTCACTCGCACTTTTACGCATCGCCTTCTCGTTTCCATCTACGAGTATCCGCGCCTCCCTCGCATCGATGACTTCGTCTAGAAGGAAGAAGTCGTAGCCCGTCACCAGAATGGGGACTGTTCCCCATTTTAAGGAACCTCGAGACCAAGGCAGTCGAGGAACCACCTGCTAACAGCTGGCCAGGCCCGGCGCCGACGCAAAGTCTGTTCCACCGGGTAGTTTGACCGAGCTTGCGGCGGGCTAGACGCACGTACATTCGAGAATGGACTGGTTGCGGCCCGATACCGTACGTGTACCGTCGCGCAGCCGGCCGGGCGACCGAGGGTCTGCCACGTGCGCAAGATTGCGACGCCACAGGCGCCCACTCGGGCCGTAGACCGACGCGCAACGGGTCACGACGTTCTACTAGGGGAGAAGTGCACGACTACATCACCGGAACGTTCGCCGACGACGGCGTGCCGCTCGCTGTGGAACCGCGATGGTACCACCGGGGCATCGCGCGCCATCGGGAGCCAGTATCGTCGTCGATGAATCTCTCCATTTGATCATTTGGGTTTCTCAGGTTTACCCCTGAACGGTTTCACGTACTCTTGAACTCTCTCTTCAAAGTTCTTTTCAACTTTCCTTCACGGTACTTGTTCGCTATCGGTCTCGTGGTCGTATTTAGTCTTAGATGGAGTTTACCACCCACTTAGGGCTGCACTCTCAAGCAACCCGACTCTAAGGAGAGATCCTCCCGAAACGCGTACCGGTCGGTACGGGCCTGGCACCCTCTGTGGATAAATGGCCCCATCCAAGATGGACTTGGACGCGGTTCGTTGTCTCAGGATAAACGGATCCTCCCGAACACTAGATTTCCCAGCGGCGGAACCGCCGGATTCAGTGTTGGGCTCATTCCTGTTCGCTCGCAGCTACTAAGGAAATCCTGGTTAGTTTCTTTTCCTCCGCTTAGTAATATGCTTAAATTCAGCGGGTAATCTCTCCTAATTTGAAGTCGTCTCTACGTGACGCACGAAATTCATTCGTGCCATCGAACTCGGTTACGGAGAGAAGGTAAAGAGATTCGTATGTATAATATATACAAGATGAGGAGAGAGCATCGGCGAACGGGGACGGCAGACGACGAAAAGAACTTTCGTCCATCTCCGACACAGCGATCCTTTGATTTACCGCTCGAGAAACCGGCGAGAACTACACGCACCTCTTCGTTGTTGTTCTCGTCGAGGCGTTTTGTGCACCTCGCCAATGTCTTTCGTGTGTCGGTATTTCTTTTATATAAGATTCGTAAAAAATATAAAAAAAATGTGAGACTCTCGCTAGACGACCAAGCTACTGGCGTTTCTTTAACATCCGTCCTCTTTATCATCGTAGCTGCGAACGATCAACACCGTTTATACTCTCCAGCGGTTCCAACATCTGCGCGTAACACGCAGACATCGAAACGGAGCGGCTCCTTTTCCCCCGATTTTATTACCCTGATCCTTCAAAACGAAGGACACGCCGAGTTGGAGCGCCCTCACGAATAACGTTACGACATTACAGCGCAACGACGGCCTATGTTCGAGTGACATTCCGCGCGAGAGATCTTTTTTTTCCCTCGCGGAACATGTTATACACACGCGGAGAAAACAGAGAGAACGGGTTATTTTCATCGAACACCCTGGGGCTGTACGAGGAGAACTTCGAACGATCGGATGCGCATCATCGTCCCTCGCGTTACGACGATGTCGCTCTCTCTCTTGTATATCTCTTCTCCCTCGACCGAGTATTCTTCCTCGGTCTTGCGGCATGAAAAAAATTCATTTTAAGCGATGTCGGGCGCGCGCATGTTCGTATCGTGCGCTAAAGGCAGGCGAAGGCGATGCGTGTGGCGGGTGCGCGAATTCGGAACGCGGAACAAAATCGGCGATCGAAACACGAAGCGGTTCTCCGTGGGCGATCGTCTGTTTAATGGACGACTCACGACGCCACGAAGAACTCACGCGAGTTCGTGATCGACACACAGTCGAGTTCCATGAACACGATTACGCACGTCGCACGCGCACACACGTTGCCAATCGCAGATTGCCTCAGCACGGCCACAGACGACTCGGACGAACGTCCAACGATCGCTTGTACGTCGCGTATCGCTTCTCTTCTTCCCTTTTTCGGTGCCGCCCGAACTCAGAAACGTTCGTAATTTAATTCGAGAATGAACGACGGCGGGCAGATTCGAGCACCGTGGGGAAAGAAGATTCGACGAAACGCAACGCAAGCAGTATTTTGGTTACGTGAACGACCCTCAGCTAGGCGTGGTTCAGGAATTGTATCCGTGGACCGCAATGTGTGTTCAAAATGTCGATGTTCATGTGTCCTGCAGTTCACACGTTGACGCGCAATTAGCTGCGTTCTTCATCGACCCACGAGCCAAGTGATCCACCGTTCAGGGTAATCGTACATGTATATTTTATTGATCTTTAAGTCTCTTGGTACTAAAGTTCGAACAAGTCGATACCCAATCGTCTCCAGTGAAAGAGACGCGGGCTTCGCCGAACCGTGGCGACTTTCACCGCTCGACGGAGGTCGAGGCAACACGATATATCGGTCCTACGGATGAAACGCATACGCCGATGGTTGGCGCGTAATGTCTCCCTCAAAGTTACGAAAAATGCACACGCGCGTCCAGGTATGAAGAAAAAAAAATCTTTCAAAAATTCGTTAGGACTCCTCCGCGTACCAGCAGCCTCGAGGCGGTCTTTTTCCTCCCGACAAAGCGAAGCGAGCATAAATTGTTCGAGCTCGCAACGGCGGGATTACAGACTCTCGACAACGAGGACAACGGGCAACGCGGAATCGTCCCCCCTGGAATAAACGTGCGCGTCAAACTAAGAAGAAAAAAATCAAACACCTAGCGGCGTATTGCTTTCGAGATCGGCAAGACGCTCTCATTCGAGTGAACATAATAATGTTATCATCGATGGGACACTCGTCGCCTTCGTGCACAGTCTCGAGGCGGTCTATAAAAGCTTTCCTCGGCAACGCGAAGCGAGTATAAAATTATTCGATCTCGCAACGGCAGGTTTTTCTCAGAGTCTCGACAATGAGGCTTAGCGCGAGCGACGATTCGTCCCCTCCGAACAAACGACGACGACGACGGTCTCTTAAAAATTCCAATACCATCTAGTCGTGTCGATTCCAACCAGGCTGAGATAAACGAAAAAAATTCATACATTCGTTAGGACACTCTACCGTTCACCCCACACAGCCTCGAGCGGTCTATATTTTTCCCGACAACGCAAAGCAAGCAAGTAAAGTTCGATCTCGCAGCGGCGGGTTTCAAGACTCTCGACAACGAGGTTATGGGTGAACGGCACGGAACGGATCCCCTCTGAGCTCAACGGAACAATTCTGCGAGTGGAAAAACGGCAAAGTGCCAGCGGCGTATTACTTTTTGAAAAAATGGCATAAAAAAGCGGACCCGACGAGTTCTCGATTACGAGAACTCGAGGGGTCCGCTAATGTACCGTAAACAACGACCGGGTAAATGGAAAAAAAATTCGTTGGGACGTTCGCTGGTTGTACAAGCCTCGAGAAGCGGTCTATATATTCACCCGACGACACGAAGCGAGCATAAATGATTCGAAAGCTCGCAACGATCGCTGGGTGTCTTAGACTCTCGACAACCGAGGCTATTGCCGACGAATCGTCTCCTCCGAAAGGAACAGTACGATCGACCATCTTCAACAGGTTACGCGCGACGACACCACGCACGCTCCTAGCACGAATTCAAACCCCGTACAACGTGAAACTTAAACTCAAATCCTGTATAACTTGAACCTTAAAATCGAACCCCGTATAATTTGAACCTTAAAATCAAACTCCGTATAACATGAACCTTAAACTCGATACCCGTATAACTTGAACCCAGAATAACTTGAACCTAATATAACTTGAACCTCATCTAATAAAACCAAACCTAAAACTAGCCTCTTTTTAACGTGGGGAAATCCTCATGGATCTCCCGGAGCTGGAGAACTGCGGGGGTATGTCAGACTCTTACCGGCTAAAACCCCACGGTGACCGTCCTCGGCGCTGCTGGGAGGGGACCGGGAAATCTGGACGAAGACGTCCGGTCCCCTCCCGCGCCGGGATCCTCCATGGTGACTGGGAGGACCCCCTTCCCGGAGAGGAGTGTGGTCGAAGAGACATACTCCCCCGCCCGAGGAATGAGCGATGGCTGGATCACGCAGCCACCACTCCCGTCCCGGGGGACGCGTGCAATGGTTGGTACAATCCCCCAATCGCACCGACCGCGCCTCCCGGACGACACCCGTGCAAAGATGTGGGGCAGGACCTAAGTGGTCCACCCCGCACGGGCGTCGTCGATGCCTCGGGCCAGGCGTGGCCCGGACGCACTAGGTGCCCCTGGTGCGTCAGACTCGATATCATGGCCCGACAAATGCCGAATCGTGGCCCCTGAGGCGTAATGGCTACCATCACGGCCCGTAGGCGCGGCGATGGTGGCGAAGTCCCGCCCCCCGAAGGGTTCTTGGGAGCGACCTCCACCCGAAGGTGGAAGACTCTAACCCCCCCCCCCCCCCTTCCGTGAGGCGGAACGGGGCAAACGTTTACGACGCCGACCCCGCAGGCGATGTCGAGCTGGCAGGGATTGCTCCCTAACCCGCTCGGCGGCTTCCTTCGCGACGATGACCTCCTCGCAAAAGGAGATCATGGCCTGCCAGACGCTCCCGCGACCAAGCATCCCCGATAGAATGCTCGCCAACGAGAGGTCCGGACCCACCTCCGCCGCTAACACCCAACGCGGCACCCCCAGGCTGGACACTCCTGAAGAGTGTGCCGCGCCGAGTCCTCCGCGGCGCCACGGTGGTGGCGGAACGTCAGCCGCTCGTTGCTACGACCTACCCATCTATCTAAGATGGGCAGGATCGCCTCGACGGTCCAATGGGTTCCGTGACGAGACAGATCGTCTCGCCACTTTGACATGGTGGACCGCCGGGCCTGGAGCCTAAGCTCGTCCCGACTTAATGTCTCCCCTGGCGGGGTGGAGTCCTGACGCTCAGGATGAAGACGCCCATAAAGGTAGGCGTCTTCGAGCGCCAGGAACTCTAAAGGTGGCAAACCCGCCAGGGTGGTGGCCGCCTCATAGGACACTGTACGGTAGCCACTTATGACGCGAATGGCTGCCGACAATGCGTCGGCTTAAATGGGGGTACCGTACAGTGCCACACTCCTCATTACACCACAGTAGAGGCAGCGCACCCGCTCGTCTGGACCGCCAAGGTTGGGCATCATGCTACTCAAATGAGTCGTGAGTTGGCCCAATCTGACGGTCAGACGAGCGAAGTGCGGGACGAAACTGCAGGAGCCGACCAGGTAGACACCAAGATATTTAATATCCTGGACCACCCGGACGTCGGACGACCCGATCCTCACCAGACATGGAGCTGAAGTGCCCCTCCTACGAGGATGGAAACAGACTATTTCCGTCTTCTGAGGGGACAACTCCAACCCCATGCCCCGAATCCGCGAGGCGATGGACGCAACAGCGACCTCCGCTCGACAGATGGTCCTCCCCAAGTCCCTGCCGGTGGCTAACACCATAGTATCGTCGGAGTAACACGTTAAGTGTACGCCTGCCAACAGGGAGACCTGCAGAGCCGTGTCCGTACCTCAGGTTCCACAATAAAGGGCCCAAGACGGACCCCTGTGGTACTCCACGGCTGATGTCACGCCTGACAAACCCATTGCGACCACCGTAAATGATGGCCCTGTCCCGGAGGTAATCACCGACCACCATCCGCAGGTGAAGGGGCACCTCGTGACTATCCAGGGCCCCGCGGATGGTCACCCACGAAAGGGAGTTAAAGGCATTCTGAATATCTAAGGATACTGCCAAAGCAACTCCCCCCCGGGACGTAGCCGAGTCCGAGAGGGACTTGACGCGCGAAATCGCGTCGATGGTCGACCGTCCCTCCCGGAAGCCGAACTGGCACTCGGCCAAGTTGGGTCCTACACGAGACAGGTGCTGGACAAGGCGACGCTGTACGATGCGCTCAAAGAGCTTACCGACCTCGTCCAGCAACACGATGGGCTTGTAGGCGGAGGGCGACTGCGCGACCCTGTTGTCCTTCTTGAGGAGAACCATCCGTTCACACTTCCACCGAAGTGGAATCGTCCCCGTCTGGAGGCAGGCGTTAAACAGCCTGTACAGACGGGGATCGAGGACGCTGAGTGCCATGACCCAGGCACCGCCAGGTATGCCATCAGGGCCGGGGGCGATGTTACGCTCGCTCATGCGTCTGACGGCATAGGCCAGCTCCTCCCCGGACACCTCCAGCTCCTGTGACCATAAGGCACGGTCGATGGTGTAAACGAGGGCCAACACCTCCCCAGAAGGGAACAGGGTGCCGACCACCAGCTCCAGGAGCGGAGGGTCCATCGTCTCCGCGAGTAGAGACGCCCATGGACGTAACTTGTCCATGACAATTTTATACGGGCGCCCCCACGGATCTTCACGGAGCTTCGAGAGAAGTCCGTCCCAGGCCTGAGCCTTGGTACTCCTGATGACCAGCTGCAGCTGTTTCGTAAGCGTACGATATGATTATACAGCTGTGCCGTTCTCGTCGCGTCGGTTGTGTGTCGACGCCTCGCCCGGGTGTACTGGCGGCGAGCGACCCCGCAATCAGTGTGAAGGCGCTGTATAGTGTCATTCCACCAGTACACCGGGCGGCGGGGCGGATTGGAGCGGACACGTTGCATCCCCACGTCGCAAACAGATGACATGATGTCCGCGAACCAATCCGCCTCCGCGTTCACATCCACTGGCTCAGCCGGAACGCCCGGCCAGGCCACTGCGAGAACGGCCGCCATCAGGGCGTCCTCATCCAAGCCCCTAGGGGCCCACCTCTCCTGGTGGTGTGCTGATGGGCGGGTCGGGGGAGGCGTGGAGACCTATATGCGTATGTACGCATGATCAGAGAGAGTCTGCACGTCGTCGACCGCCCACACCGATACACGGCGCGCGGCCAGGGCGTTGACGAAAGATAGATCGACGATGCTTTCGTCCTGGTACCGTACGCACGTGCTGGCTGAGTCCTGATTTAATAACCAGAGACCCAGGCCAGCCGCCCAGTCCAATACCGAGTGACCCCTCTGGTCCGTCCTCGGGGATTGCCACGCGGATGCGTGAGCATTAAAGTCCCCGAGGGCGAACACTGGACGATCTGCGTGCGAAGAAACAATATTCTGCAGCTCGTCCAGTAAGATGTCGAAACGACTGAGGGGCCATCTCGGTGGCGCGTACACGCCCACTATCAGACAATCGGCCCAGTCGACCGCCACGAACCCGTGGCCGCGCGCAACGAGCGCTATCGGCTGGATCCGTGACGGGACCGACTGGGCGACCACCACGGAGTCCTCCAGGTCCCCAGCCCAGGACGGGCGCTGGAGAACTCGGCACGGCTCCGCAGCGACGACCAACTCAACCATGCCACCGCAGAGAGCCTGAACCATTAGGCCCTGTGCTGCAATGGCAAGGTTGAGATTGGTCTGGATGATGTGACCGTGAGGAGGCGTGAACGTTAGGCCGTGTCCATGGCGTCCCCCCGGCCAACATCATACATTTGAGCGGGATTTGCGGCCCGCTCGACCTCGTCCCCAGTGTCCACAAGTCTGGAACATCCCACGGTGGAGGATGATGCGGACGCACCACCCCCGCTGGAACGTCCCACGTTATGGACTTTATGGACACTGGGGATCTTGGTCCTCTTATCACTTTCCTTCATGCCCTTCTGCGCAGCCGGCGACGGCTGTGCCCCCTTGCCGCTTCGGCGGGCCTTAGGCGGGGAGCAAGCTTTACCCCCCGTTTTGTGATCCGCGGGCCGCTCTGCCTCTTTGCAGATGAGGCAAACAGAGACGGAAGCGGTACAGAGGCCCGCCTGGTGGTCGGTCTCACTGCATCTGTAACATAGGTGAGACCGATCCACCATCGCAGTGCATCGCTGCTGGACATGACTCAGCTCCCAGCAGCGGTAGCACTGCTCCGTGCGGGGTTTCAACACCACTACGCGGGCATCTGCCCACCCCACCCGGATGCGGCCAGCAGCGACCACTTTCTTGGCCGCTGCCAGGGGGCACTGCACCCAAAGGGTGCCGAGCCCTCTTGGTGAAGACCGGATCAACCCGGTCTTCACCTCTTCTACCCGACACCCTCCCGTGCCGGCTATGACCTCGGCCACCTCAGACGAGGTGACCGAGTCGTCCAGGCCGAGGACGCGAAGGTCAGCCTTTTTACTCAGCCTGGCCACAGTTACACCGTCGCCGGCCAACGTCACACTCAATTTTTCGGCCAAGGCTAACGCCTTGGCTTCCTTATCAGGACCGGCAATCTCCAACAGGAGACCGCTGGTCCTGGAATTCTTGGGGCGGACAGAGTCCACCCCAACCTCAGAGAGTTTTACCCTCTGCCTGGCAGCCACCATAACATCCCGGTAGGTGGTTTTGCTCCCAGGCAGAAGGGTTAACGCGACTGCCGCTGTGCGTGGCAGCCGCCCAAGCTTCGGCTTCTCATCCTTTTTGGCGACCTGGGCCTTAGGTGGTGGGACAGGGGCGGTTTGGGCCTTTTTGGCTGCCCTAGCCGCCGTCCTGCCCACTACCTGGGCCCAGGTGCCTTCCTGTGCGGCACCAGATGCGGAAATGCATGGTGCTGGTGCGGCTGTTGCCTGGCTCTTCACTGCCTGGCGGGCCATCTGCAGCCTTCTTGCTGCCCCAGATGGGGCTTGTTTGGCTTTGGAAGGTGCTTTAGCATTCGTGGCATTTGAAGGTACCACACTGCGTGCACTCTTCTCCTTCTTTGTCTTATTTGATATCTTACCCTCGGTGGCCTTCGCTATATTGCCATCCGGGGGCAAGACAACTTACTCCTTCGATTGAAGGATCTCCTTACGGAAATCCCCCATCATTTTGATGATAATATCCACCACCTGCTGTAAAGTGACGGGTCCTATCGCCTCCTGTGCCGGGGCACCACTGTCTGAGGATGAGTTCCTCATATCCTTCCTTGTCGGGGCCGGTGTTGGCTCCGCGCGGCTCTCGTTCTCCAAGTCCGCCATAATAGCTGTTGACGGGCATGGAGATCGTCTCTCCAATGCACTTAGTCTTAGTAGCAGGCGCTTGTTTTCCGCCTGCAATTCTTCCACTAGCGCTTTCAGCGTATAAATATCGCTAACCGGCGGTGTTGCTGCCGGGCGCTCCACCTTTTGCGCCAGCTCTATGGTGGCTGCTCTGAGGCTCCTAGCTCCCATCCGTAAATCTCGCTGGATAATCCCTTTAAGATTTCGGGATTTGGCGGCGGCCAACTCAATCCGGTCCGCCTCCTCCAGCGCCCATGCTCCTAGGTCTGCTAGGGGCTTATTTTTTGCTTCTTTCAGGAAATCCTCCATTTCCGGCACCGGCTTGGTCGATTTGCTGGGTGGAAGTGGTACACCAGAGCCATGATGGATCTCTGACTCTAAGTCCACCAGCTCGGCCTCACGTTTCGCCTCGATGTAGGCCCTCTTGGCCTCCCCGAGGCCTACATATTCCCCAGTTGTTGGGGGTCTCCCTCGCTTCTTAGATAGGGAACACGGCCGCTGGATGGAAAAGTTGGATCGCACTGATCCAACGGACGTGTCAGAGTCGTAAGACGCGTCTTCCGACTCTACCACATGAGTTGGGGTTCCTCAGCCCGGGCGCAGGGAATCCACCTCGCGGCATAGCATCCTGCAACCCGGCTAGGGTGGCCGGTGGGGGGAATTTTTAAGATTAGCTTAGGTTAGGCCCCTCTATGTTTCTCAACCGGGCTTGGGACCGACTATGGCCATACCCCACTGGTCGGCACGCCGCTCCCTGTGGGAACGCAGGGTAGTCACCTTCCAGGGGGTGTTAGGTTCAATTAGACCCTGTCACACTCATTCATCCTTCCTCACATCATTCCACATTTCCTTTACCCTTCCCATACACACACATTCCGCTGACCACTTATACATTCTTCAATAACTAATAATAAATAATAGTAAATTATAACTAATAAATAATAATAAATAAGTAAATAAATAAAACTATCTGTACAATTAAGTTTACCTAAACATATACAATATATATATATATAATTCTGATTGATTTACACATATGTATATTAACTATAACCCTCTATTTTAATGAGATTACTAGGCTAAAAACCCATCGCCTCAGGGGCCACGACTCGGCATTTGTCGGGTCGTGGTATCGGGTCTGACGTACCCGGGGCACCCAGTCACTCCGGGCTAAGCCTGGCCCGAGGCGTCGACGACGCCCGTGCGGGGTGGACCATTTGGTCGTGCCCCACGTCTTTGCACGGGCGTCGTCCGGGGGGCGCGGTCGGTACGATTGGGGGATCGTACCGATCATTGCACGCGTTCCCCGGGGCGGGAGCGGTGGCTGCGTGACCCAGCCATCGCTCGTTCTTGGGACGGGTGAGTGTCTCGTCGACCACACTCCCTTCCGGGAAGGGGGTCCTCCCAGTTATCATGGAGGACCCCGGCGGGGGAGGGGATCGGACGTCTTCGTCCAGAGTTCCCGGTCCCCTCCCAACAGCGCCGAGGAAGGTCACCGTGAGGTTTTAACCGGCAAGAGTCCGGCATACCCCCGGAGTTCCCCAGCTCCGGGGGATCCATGAGGATTTCCCCACGTTAAAAAAAAAGGCTAAAAACCCATAACTCTATCATCCTCTTCTTTCCTTTTTATAATCTTAGTTATAATATCCGTGATGGCGCTCCACCTTTCCTCACTACTGAGCATATCATCTGAGAGCGTCTCTGGCCTGATATTTAACCCATCCTTACCTCTCCATCCTTCACCCCTAAGGCAATCAAATCCAACACATTCAAACACACAGTGTTCTACGTCATCTTTCACACAGGTACGGTATCTATACTACGGATTTCTCCTCTTCCTGAACTTAAACAAGTACTCATTAAATGCACTATGGCCCGTAAACACCTGCGTGAGGTAGTAGTCCATCTGTCCATGTAGTCTTTCAGTCCATCTTACTACGTCCGGGATAATCGTCCTCCTAACCCAAACCATTAGAGTTTCCTTCTGTTATCTTCCATCTCTCCCTCCATTCTTCCATCATTTTCTTATGCTTTCTTTTTTTAATCCCTTTAACCACTTTCTCCACCACTTTGTTTCCTTTTTCAACATATCCCAGGCTCTTCTTTACTTCTTCAAAAACTCTAGTCTTGCATTCTGCCACTAAATCTAATGATTTAGCACTCCACCAGCACTCCAATCCCTTCGGTAGGCACTGTTCTGTATGCTGCAGCTACCCTAATCCCACATATCCGCCTTACCCTCTCCAACACCCTTTTACTCATGTTTAGCCTTCCTGCCTTATTCCAGCATGGTGCAGCATATAGAACAATGGACTGTGCCACGGTCCCCAGCACCATCCTCTTCTTTTGTTTCGGGCCGTTCACGTTGGGCATAATTCGTCCTATGGAGTTCATCGTGGTAATAGCTTTTTCTGCAGCTTTCTTCATATGCACATCCATACTGACCCTATCATCAATCGTAACCCCCAAGTATTGCACACTACTTTTGTTCTTTACCTCACAATTACCAACTCTAAAAGTAACTTCTTTAAACTTGATAGTTCTACTTCTAAATATTATTAATTCCGTTTTCTCTTCCGCCACTTCCAGCCCCATCCTCTTTATATCACAGATAAACACCCTCACGACCTCTTCTACATCCTTTACCACCTCCTCCATATTGCAGCCACTCACTAAAAACACTGTATCATCCGCATAGCAGATCGTATTCACTTTGCCCTGGTACATCTTCATCTTCTTGATCACTTCGTCGAATACAACGTTCCACAATAGTGGTCCTAATACCGAACCTTGGGGTACCCCTCTAGTCAGTCCAATTTCTCTTATTCCATCCCTACCGACTATTATACCTACTCTGTTTTTAAGGTAACTTCTAATAATCTCCACAAGATATTGTGGGACCACCTTCCTTTCTAGGGCTTCCAATACGGCCGACCATTTCACCGTATTGAAGGCGTTTTTAACGTCCATAAAAACGCCTACTATTTTCTTTTTTTCCCCTATGGCTTTCCTAACCACAGTCTGTACCTTATGAATAGCATCAATTGTTGACCTACCCTCTCTAAAACCATATGGCTCCTCTTCCATTTTATCCTCCGTCTCTATATACTCATTAACTCTCCTTGCTATTACTTTTTCCCATATTTTGCCCATAATATCTGTAAGAGAGATTGCCCTGTACTTTACCACCTTCCAATCCGTACCTATCTTCGGTATTAATACTATCTTCGCCATCTTCCAACGGTCCGGGACCTCTAATCTATCCATACACACTTGTATTACCTCCTTGAGTTCTTCGGTTTTCCTAGTTCCGATCCACTTAATAATCCTTCCCGGTATCCCGTCTGGCCCCGGGGCTTTCCTAATGTTAATTCTCTTCACAGCATCCTTCACTTCCTCTATCCTAATCCTCATATCCTCCCTATAACTTTCCTTCATTTTTCTTAGCATCTCTGTTTTATTTCCAGATTCTACAGCGTATGCCTCACAGTCCACAGGGAACAGTTCCATCACTATTTTCATCGTATCGTCCATACTCATCGTAGGTAAGTACCTTCTCTTAAATTTGCCCATTACTATTTGGTATGCCATCCCCCATGTGTTATCTTCAACTTCTTTTACCAGCCTTCTCCAACACTCCGCCTTATTCCCCTTAATAATAATGTTCTTAAACTTTTCCTTAGCGGTCCTATACCTATCCCAAATCCCCATTAATTCCTTTTCAGTCTTTCCCTTCTTATTGGCTCTTATCCACATCCGTCTTTCCCTTACACACTCCTTTCTGGCCATACTAGCTCTATTATCCCACCAGTATGCACACTTACGTTTCCCTCCTTCCTACTTGCTCTTCTTCATAGTCCTATTGCAAATATCCCTAAATTTCTCCATAATCTTTCCAATAATCACATTTACGTCCTGGTCATCCATTGATCCCGTGTCCTGCACCAGCATGCTCCAGTCACTCATCAACCTCTCCAATTTATGGACTTTAAGGGTTCTGTCTTTCCATCCATCTCCTACAATGTTTCTCTAACGCTACTAGCGCCTATATTACTATCATATCTATTTCTGTTCACCTCCCTTTCACCGATAACACTAAACTCGATGTACACGTGGTCACTCAGTGTCTCTTCTTCCAAAACCCTCCAATTCTCGATTTTGTTCTTTATCCCTTCTGAACACAGTGTGATATCAATCACTGATGACCCGTTCCACCTCCTACATGTCAGCTTGTCCCATTCGTTCATACATACTAAGCTACATTCACTCATTATCTCTGTAATTATCCTGCCTCTTACATCTGATTTACTTGACCACGCGTAGTCCGTTGCGTTAAAGTCACCCAAAATAATTATGTTCCTCCTACCTCTAGATATTAGGCTCCTTACCTTACGCCTTGCCCTATGCCAGTACCCCATAAACTCCTTTCTGCTGCAGTTTGGCGAGCAATACCCTACCAAATAAACCATATCTTCCACCTGTACCACTATTATTCCCTTTTCTTGCTCTAGCACCTTAACCTTTAACCCAACTTCCTTATTAACTAACACTGCCGCTTTATTTTCTACGCTCCTAAATCATATCCCCGCTCCTTCAGTTGCTGGTTCTGTTATGCACACAATCCCTATCTTCTTGTGTACCGCATGGGCCATTAATATGTCCTGTGCTGCCCTGCTGTTATTTACATTCGTCAGGATGACTTTATATCTCTCTGTCTCCATAATTGTCACTTCCCATGATTTCTTCCATGATACTCCTTATCTCCCGCAGGTTCCTTAGCGCTCCTACGGATTCCCTATCAATGTCTATATCATTGTTTGAGTCATTCATTTCCCCTGTTCTTTTCTCTTTCGTGGTTCCCTTCTTTTCTTCTTTGTCCTCTATGATTTTCTTTTCATCATTCCTTTTGTTAATGTGAATTTCCTTCCTGCATTGTGTATTGATGTGACCCCACATCCCACATCTCCCACATCTGTATATTGAATTGGGCAATATCCTAACCCTATTCTTCGTCCAACCTATCCTTATGCCTTCTCCTTCTTGCAGTATCGTCGCTATCCTATCTGGAAGCCTGACGAACGCTACTTTTTCCTGCCATGGCTCAATTATGATTCTTTGCACGACTATCTGTTCCTCCTCCTCATCTTCACATTCCACGCTCTTCCTTATTGCTTCCACTGTCATTCTTCTCAATTAAGGGATCTGAACCTCTTATTTTGGCCGTCACCCTATTCCCTAGGACCACTATGGTCTTGCTGTCCTCCCCATCCATAGATCCTATAATCCTTTCTTTCCATTCCTTCACGTCTGAGTCCCTTTCCACCTCAACAAGTACTCCACCAAACCTCGTACCTCTGATCCTTTTAACCCCAGTTCTCTCCGTGGGGCAGGAAATCTTGCTTTTCATTGCGGCTATTATGTCCGTGGGTTTTTCCCTGGTATCTCCATACATATAGCCTTTCCTCTTGGCCTCGTTCCTCTTGTGTCCTGTATTCCCTTACTTCCCTCATCACGTTTCCTCTGCCTCTCCATTCCCTTAATATCTTTACCACTTTTGACTTTTCTCTTTACCACCTCACTCCATGTGGTCATATCTCGCGTCTCCTTAACTCCTTGTCCCTCTTCTTTCTGTTCATTGTTGTCGTCTCCTATATTTACTTGAACTCCTATTGTTCTATATCTCTTTCCATCTTTTACCGTCCCTACTACTTCGAATCCCTCATTTCTCGACTCTTTTATGCTTCTTACCTGTTTAGAGATGCCTGCTTTTACTATTTCCTCGTTCCTCTCCCTTTCTGTTCCTCTTCCTACCCTGTTAAGCTCCTTATTTACCCTGTTCTCACCCCTCACTCCTACTCGTCTTCCCTCCCTGTCTACCTTACTAAAACACTGGGCTGCCAGGTGGTCTGCACCGCCACATTTGTAGCACAACTTTTCCCGCACGCTGGGACAGCTAACCGCCATATGCCCCATCGTATTACACCTAAAGCACCTGTTATTTATCACAAATTCCCTAATTCTATATATATTCCACCTTATTCTTATCCTCTCATTTTCCTTTAAAAATCTATCCACTTGTAACCCTGTCACCTCCACGCACGCCGTTTGGGTCCCTCTCCCACCTTCTCTTCTGAAGATCACCTTCACTTCCCTCGTATCAATATTAAAACACTTCCCTACCGCTCTCTTGATCTCCTCATCCTCAGCCGTTATGTATAGACATAACATATATAGATCCTGGATATAGATCCTGAATGTATATCCTCTTTTTTCTTCCTATAAGGATGTTCGCTTCCTCCCCCATCTCTTTCAATTTCCTTACCAGACTGTTCGCTCCTGCACCCCCTCGAACTCTAATTAATATATCTTCTGTGTTAAAGCTCTTTCTTACCCCTATAATGTCCTCCGCTTCAAACCTAATTTTACTCTTAATATCTCTTAACTTATTCCTAAAATTTATCCGCGCTTGCCTATTATTCCCGCTAACATTCGTATCCACCTTAACTTTTATTACTGGTATGTTATTCCCATCGAACTGTGATTTCCCGTTAATTTCCTCCCTATCTACTCCCCCGCTCTCGTCGACAACGAGTCTTTTACTTGGTGGGGTTCTCTCCGATAACGATATCGACGTTACCTCACTCTCCCTCCTATCTACCCTTTTTCTTTTATTATTTACCCCTTCCTTCCCACTCATCACATCACCTATTTTTTCATTTGTCTCCCCTGTCGTTTCCCTCCATCTCTCTTCTATCGAGCTTGCCTCCAGCTCTGCATCCTTTATCTCCTTACCATATCCTCTCACCCTTCCTATACTCTGTCCTTCTTTCTTATTCCTATTTCCTTCTCCTATACTTCCCTTTCTCGCTAGATCACTCTTTCCTCTCGTTCTCTTTTCTCTTATGTCTTCGTCCTCCTCCTCTTCACTTGTGGACCCTTCCTCCACTCTCCTCCTACCTTCTGTTCCATCCTCTTTACCCTTTGTTATCGTCTTCCTCAGGTACGCCGCTATCACGTTACTGCCTATTTTAATATATCTACTCATCTCCTTATTAATTTCCTCACTGAATCTCCTGCTGCTTGCAATCATATTGCAGGTTAGCGTGAGTTTCCCCACCCATGACTCTATTGTCTCAGTTGCCCCGGTCCCTCTGGTAACTTCATACAACTCCCTACCTATTTTTGACAGCTTCTTATCAGCCTCATTTCTTATTTCTTTATTCAAATTTCTGCTGGCACTGTATGATCCCTTGATATCCAGGGTAGTTCTCATTAACTCCTGGGCTATCGCTTTGATTTCCTTCGTATCTTGTCCCTTAGTTCCCTCATCTCCTCCTGTGCTTCTCCTATTTATTTCCTCATCCCTTTCCACTCTCTCCCTTGGTATGTAATATCCTTTTCCACTCTTTAATGGTGTTGGTATCTTCGCTAATTCCTTCCCTCTTCTCTCTTTGACCATCCTGTCCTCCTCACTATCGTCCCATTCCCTCGGTGCCCTATTCCTTTCCTCCCCTTCTTCTTCCCATCCTTCTTTCCCGGTTGCATTACTTGACCCCGAAACCCGGTGAGCCATTTCAGGGGTCGCACGGTAACCGGATGACGATCCGAAGAGGCCCGCTTGACCACCCTCATTCGGACCGGTACTGGGGGATCCGACGCCCCCTGCACCGTAAATTTTTTACTTTTACTTGTGTCTGTCATGATTGTTTTAGTTTTTCTTTCGTAATCCAGCTTCATAGCTAGGTCGTCAACATTTAGATCCGTCCGTGTTTTCTAGTTTTAGCAACATTTGATTCCTCCTAATATATATTTATTAGTATATTTTAGTTCCTATTTATTTCATTTCATATTATTATATTATTTTCTATCTGTTGCTCTTCATTACATCACGTAAGACGTGTTTTTTCCATAATATTCTATTTTATTTTATTTTATTCTATTGTCGTATAATTATTTATTATTTTGCCGATATTGTTATTATTTTATTATTTTATATTATTTTATTATCATATCTTGTTCATTTCATATTATTTTATCTATTTTATTATCTAGACTTATTCATTTTACACAAGGTATAATATTTTTATTCTATCTATATTTTATGTCTTGTATCCTATATTATTATTATTTAATTATTTTTACTCTATTTACCTATCTTATCTAATTCCTATTGTTTTATTTTGTCTAATTTTTATTTAATATTAAGTTATACCTTATACATATGTTTTATTTTATCTAATTTCATCTTTTTATTTATATGTTTATATATTATTTGTATATTATTTATATTTATCTTTATTATGTATATTATTTATATTTATGTTATTTGTATATTATTTATACTCTCTGATGTTAATTATATTAAATATGTTCCTATTATTATTTTATATATCTTCTTTTATCAAATATATGCTATTTATAAATGCTATAATAAACATTTGTAACCTTTGCTACCATCATATCCACTTTATCCAACTACAGTCGGTATCATCTCATGACTACTGTCGGTAACTTGTAATTTTCCACATTGTCACATCTTCACTTCTTCCTTTAGTCGATAACTTCCTGCATTACCATATCCCTACCGTCGATAACTAGCATTACCTACAGTTGATAAGGTCACTTCCTGTCATGGAATCGTCCCCCCCCCCCCGGGCTTCCCCCCTCCCCCATACTCCGACCCTTTCAAAGTGTAG